>NC_041389.1:146029665-146132546 GCF_002162155.2 Triticum dicoccoides | reverse complement strand
GGTTCCCGTAACCTCCCAGTACTCCAGAAAAAAGCCCGAACCACTCAGAACCTTTCCGGTGTCCAAACATAGCCTTCCAATATATAAATCTTTATGTCTCGACCATTTCGAGACTCCTCGTCATGTCCGTGATCACATCCGGGACTCCGAAAAACCTTCGGTACATCAAAACACATAAACTCATAATACGGATAGTCATCAAACATTAAGCGTGCGGACCCTACGGGTTCGAGAACTATGTAGACATGACCGAGACTCACTTCCGGTCAATAACCAATAGCAGAACCTGGATGCTCATATTGGTTCCTACATATTCTAGGAAGATCTTTATTGGTCAAACCGCATAACAACATACGTTGTTCCCTTTGTCATCGGTATGTTACTTGCCCGAGATTCGATCGTCAGTATCTCAATATCTAGTTCAATATCGTTAGCGGCAAGTCTCTTTACTCCTACCATAATGCATCATCCCGTGACTAACTCATTAGTCGCATTGCTTGCAAGGCTTATAGTGATGTGCATTATCGAGAGGGCCCAGAGATACCTCTCCGAAACATGGAGTGACAAATCCTGATCTTGATCTATGCCAACCCAACAAACACCATCGGAGACACCTGTAGAGCATCTTCATAATCACCGAGTTACGTTGTGACGTTTGATAGCACATTAAGTGTTCCTCCGGTATTCCAGAGTTGCATAATCTCATAGTCATAGGAACATGTATAAGTCATGAAGAAAGCTATAGCAACAAACTAAACGATCATAGTGCTAAGATAATGGATGGGTCTTGTCCATCACATCATTCTCTAATGATGTGATCCCGTTCATCAAATGACAACACATGTCTATGGTTAGGAAACTTAACCATCTTTGATTAATGAGCTAGTCAAGTAGAGGCATACTAGGGACACTCTTTTTATCTATGTATTCACACATGTACTAAGTTTTTGGTTAATACAATTCTAGCATGAATAATAAACATTTATCATGATATAAGGAAATATAAATAACAACTTTATTATTGCCTCTAGGGCATATTTCCTTCATTGCATGCATACGGGAGTGTGAGCATTGCCTTGATGTGCATGAAAGAGAAGAATACAAATTAATTTACACGGCAAAGAAGGAAACAAGGTGCCTTGCAATATTGACTTAGAAGACATAAATTTTTGCCTTGGTACCTATAATATGGGTCTGTGGCCTTGTATACAAAAATGGAGTCCGATAAAATTCTCGAGATACCATTTTTCCGATAAAATTCTCGAGATATCATTAGTTTTTACAAATGAGATTACTCCTGCATGGGTCAATCACAACATGTGTTTTGTAAAAAAATGCATCTTGATGTTTCATGCAATGCAGCGGCATCTTGCTAGTCCATGAAAACAACACATGGCAAAATTTCACGGCGAGCGAGGGATTTGAATATGCTGGGAGGGGCTGTTTGGATCTTGCCCGGGGTAGCCAAAATATTGGCGACCCTTTTGTCCACCAGTGCCTTTGCTACCGATGAACGAGGAATGGCTCGGGTGCTCATGCATCCTCTAGCATGCACGTTGGATACGAGGTTGCACGAGCTGTGGTGTTTTTTGTCCCACCACGCCGCCTGAGCCGGCCATAGACTGACCGGCGACCCGCAAATTACGCCATCCAACCGTAGCCGCACACATTATGACAGCAACTCAACCAATCGGACAAAATTCATGCAAACAAGGCGATATTTCATATAAACAATGACAGAAATCATATAAAATACTGGATTTTCATACAAACATGACCGATTTCATTACATTCAAATGAACTACGTGGTGCTAGTTCTGGACAGCACAGGTATATAATACCTAGCCTAAATGGTCGCCCGCCGATCCATTTGTGTTCCTCATGTCCGGTAGCACGATCACCGGACTGCCGGGAGTCCTGAAGGTATATACTTCAGCACAGAGGACGGCTCGCTTCCCCACTGCCCAACCGATATCATAGGCTGATGCCGAAGATGATGGTGGAAGGGGGCTTCTCCGCTTTCATGGAGCCCATGCGGGATCGACGAAGGTTCTCGCAACAAAAGGATCCGGCAAGACACCTGCTGTGTACACCGGCATCGCCTCCGCGGTGGCCTTCATGGGACCCAAGAGGCGGCGGCCTCCGGTGTTCTACTTCTCCTCGATGATTGTGGTGGATGCAGAGGCGCTGGCCACCGACTCGTCGCTCTCCGTGCACTCGGCTTCTGTCGCTGCTTGCATCGCGCGGCTGCCGGCATGGGAGTCTCGGCCACAGAAATGGGAGACACGGTCGCAGGCACGGGAGGAGCGGTACGAGGCGGCGGAGTGGACGGCAGCGACGACGCCTGTGCGCTGCTCCTTGTCGAGCTGGCCTGGAGCGGTGAGTTGCTGAACCGCGCACTGGCTTGGGGCGGCAACTGGCTCCATCGGGCGAGGGGAGGGAGGTTGGTCAGCTAGCTGCATAGCTCATATCTGGTGGGCTCGGCGGGCCACCCAGCCAGCTTGGATGCGGGATAACTATTCTTCGTAAGCCATTGTAAGAGTGGACAAAATGGTGAAGGAGGATATAGGGGAGCGCGGAGGTGTGCGATTCTTGGCCGACGTTTGGCCTCGTTTAAATAGGAGATTAAATAGACGGTGGATGGGAGGAGCTCGACTGGCGTTGCGTTTAATGCCGGCCCGGTCATGAACGGACGTGTGTCCAGAGTGGGTTTCTCGGCTTCCACACGGGCGGGTTTCATGGAGGCGCTTGAATGCGGCAAGGAGGCGTGTTTAGCCGGGTGTGCAGCGAGTGGCGCCCTCGACTCCGACATACGACACCGCGTTGTTCTTCCACTGATGTGTGGGCTCTTTGGGTACATGGCCTGCATGTCAGTGACCCAACGCAAGCAGCGCAAGGCACAGGAACTTTTGGTGGGCCAGGGCGGTCAGAAGCAGGCATTTCATAAACCGATGATTGTTCATTGAGTGCGATGTCATCTATTTCATGTAGATAAGCCTACTATATAATGTAAGAGAATTTTAAAATTTTCATATATACGTTGATAGCCCGTTCAATATGTTCTGATTCATAAAGACTACTGCAAACATGAATGTTCTGCTTATCACAGATAAGATTGATTAATACCCGTAACAATCCTTGTCCTTAACAAAGGGTGCATGCACGTATAGATTGAGTGTGTGTCTTTCATCTTGTGCTGTGTGCATGCAGGCGTGCGAGTATTGCGTGCATGCATGGGTACATTTCAGTGTTGCATGCATGTGTGCGTACGTATGTGTGTTCGTGAGTACATGTGTACGTGTCAGTGTTGCACACCTGCATGCGTGCATATGTTCGTTATGTGTACGTGTCAGTGTTGCACGCCTGCATGTGTGCGTGTGTTCGTGCGAGTGTTGCATGCGTGCATGTGTATGTGCGGGGTGAGGGTACACGTTAGTCGACTGACTTTTTCATCTCTGGTCAACAGATTTCCAGCCGTTGGATATGAAATCAAGGGCCTACAGTTTATCTTCAACCTCCACCCCGCTGAGCCTCCAGCCACCACCGGCCGAACCGCCGGCCCATGTCACCCCGCCTGCCCCAAAACCACTCCCCACCGTCGTTCCTCCGCTGCCCCGGCCATCCCTCTAGCCCTCCTCCCTGTGCCGAGCTTTTTCTCCGGCGATCTCCATGCCACCACCCAATCACCGCGCCCCCCACCGCCGGTGACTGCCAACCAGAGGTCTCATGACTTTGAATCCCCACCGGCCACTAATGTATTAACATTTATGTCCTTCATATATGCGCTGGCGGGTGGGCCCTATGGTAATGTGCGCTGCTGAATGTGGACCGTTTGACTAGTCAATTGATCGTGTCATCAACAAATTATGAAGCTGTATGGTGAGCCAGTGACCGTATGATCACCCTAAAATGTATTTTATTAACACAGTACAGACTCAAACTACCATTTCTTTCTTTCATATATGCGCTGACAGGTGGGCCCCACGGTTACGCGCCCCGATGGTGCAACACTAGTTGCACCACGTGGAACGTTTGACTGGTCAATTGATTGTGTCATCAATGAAATACGGAGTTGTAGTGGGTGAGCCAGTGACCGTCACGACATGTATTTTTTGACACGGTACAGACGCAAGGGCTCATATATACGCGCAAGCACTCACCGCTATAAGCGCGCACACACGCAGACCCTACCCCTATGAGCACCTTCGAGTGAGTGAGCCAGCATATGATCTTGAGATTTTACGAAGTCACCATAGGTGCCTCATAGTCGAGTAGAACGTCTACGCCCACTTAACGCACATCACCGGAAAATACTAAAATTAACTCAGGATAAATGCAAGCACCGGGACTTTAACCTTGGTGGGCTCGAGAAAACACTGTCCTCCTAACCATCCAACCACATGTAGGTTAGCACCACAAAATGTATGTTGTGACCGTGATGAGCTTATTCTAAAGTCCAGTGACCATATCGTGCTTTCACTTCAAATACAATGACCGTAAGTGTCGTTAACAAAATACGGAGTACGCATCAAATACAAAGTCCGTCAGTATCATCAAGAAAATACAGAGACGTATCGTGAGCTAGATACCATATGATCACCACGAGAATGTATACGGTGATCGTAATGAGCATATTCTGAAGTCCAGTGACCGTATAGTGCTTTAGCTTGAAATACAGTGACCGTCACGCATGAATGTGTCGTGGGCATGCATACTTTTAGAGGGCCGAGAGATAGTTTGTGTGCGTACATTAAAGTGGTGTAGAAAGAGGGGGTGTCCGGTGGAGATAAGGAGAGATATGCCCTTCATTTCTCTTTCCCATGACTAATATTTTAGGAGAATATATAAACATTCACAATGCAGAACAATTATTTTTGGATGCACCATGCAATTGACTTTCATGTATAACATTGTACTATTGTATATTCTTATTTTCTTAGTGGCCGACTGCGTGTGTGGTGTGGTGGGCACATCATTTCTAGTTGTGGTGGGTCAACATGAGGACTCATGGGTCGGTTCCATACTGCGTCACATAGGTGGACCGAGACGCATTATACAAAGACTCATGTGGAGGACTCGGCATACAACATGAAGCTACCAGAGTCATGGAGGACTCTATCCTGACTGGTGATAAGCCGACTATATATGATCTGTAACTCTAGACCCCGAGTATGTTATAGAAGCTTGGGGGCTAGTTCGTCAATAGTATACACACAACACAATGCCTGGTATTCACGTGTACTTTGTACACACCCCTATCACTAATATACAATACCAAGAGTAGCCTTTTCCTCAACTGCAAGGGTCCGAACTAGGGTAAAACTTTGCCTCGTATTACCATCCATCCTAACAGTCAGGGATATCCTATCGAATGATCTGATGGAATCATATCTGCAACCTACTAAGAGAATGGTGTGCCTTGGGGGGGGGGCAATGTGTGCGAGAGAGGCCTAAAGATAATGTGCGTGCAGGAGACACGTAGGCACATATATGTGCGTATAGAGGGCTAGTAGAGACCGTGCATGTGTATATATGCATGTGAGAGAAATAGTGTTTTCTAACTGAGATTAGTGAAAAGAGTGGTACATAGTAGTCAGAATAGAGAGATAGAGAGAGCATGTGTGTGACACACCCCGACACCCCGGGAGAGATTGTGAGCATGTGTGAAAGAGAAATGCCGATGCATATAAAGTGTGTGCACTTATGCGTTAGATAGAGAGATATCTAGCGCGTTTGTGAGAATGGGCCGAGGCATAGTGCATCTACGTGTAAAAGGCGGTTCTATGAATTAAATTAAAATATAAATGGCATTATTATTTTTGGATGAGATCATGAATTTTGCAAATTGCACATGAACGAAAATCGGTCTATTAGACACCAATACTCTATTGAATTCTAGGGTGTGCATGTGTTTATTTCATATTATCGATCCATAGAGAGAGAGCGATTTGAAATACAGGCAATGCATTGCTTTTGCAATTCATATATAAACATTAATTAGTGCACTCCATGATGTTAGTGTGAAGCACTTTATACATTTGTCACTTACATGGATACATTCCAAATTGCTAGCTACGAAATAGAATACATGTTGAATTCAACATAAAGGGGGTTTCGAAGATTCGAATTCATAGGAAGTGCATTCATCTATTTGAACCCCAGATAATGGCATTTTTAAATCAGATCTAAAAGGGGGCATCAATCTTTGTTGTGCGTTTGAACATGCTATATATGCATGTCTAACTTTCTTTTTGCAACCAAGGAGATTATATCTGGAACCATGCATGAACTGAGGTAAGTTGCATATTTTTAATATATACTCGTGTACAATGTATATTCAAATGTACCCCCTCCATTCCAAAATAATCGTAGCTTTAGGATTTTCAAGAGTAAAGATTTGTGAAGTTTGACAAATCCTGAAAGTTCAATTCAAGAGAACCGAAAATGTTAATGCTTCTGCTCCCAAATATTGAATTAAGCGCCAAATAAGCCTCTGGTCACCTGAAACCGCGCGAGACTAATGTTTGGTGGTAGGAAATTACTGTCCTGACTCTGGCCCGTGTAGCCTATCGGCCCGGTGTCCAAAGGTCTAAACTGTTGTAGGTTTGTAACTTCACCAAGACGCCAGTCTCAACCGCATCCGTATGCCATGGGCGCCTAAACACCCATGCGCTCAGCTGAAATCTATCCCGCCCACCATTTGGCACACCTGACATTACTTTCCTACCCCCAACCCGCAATATGTCTGAAATTTTAGATGGGGGCAAAGTTTGTAACTTTCCCCAAATTCCAAACAAGCGCATCCCAAACCGAAACATTGTTCCCCCTTAGTTCCCCCTCCCTCTGTTTCCCCCTTCATACTCCGTGGGCGCCAAAACGCCCTCTCCACTAGCCGTGATGAGACAGTCAGTTATGATGAGACAGTCACCCTAGTGGGTTACTGTGAGACGTGCTCTCTAGTTGATGACCGCAATTCCCCCACACCACCATCGCAGGTGCTTGCTCTTACTTGGCAGTGTGATATGTGGTTGCATGTTGCATAGGTGTCTACCTTGTAATGCTTATAATTAGGGTAAATTGCATCTGCTTAGTTAACACATTATACCTGTGAATATGACATGCCTTCCTGTTTTTGGTACATACTACGTCTTTCTATTAACCATGTTCTTACATCAAACTACTTTTCTTGTAACGATACACCTTCTGACGATACACCTTCAAGTTGACAGTGTAATATTGGTTGCATCTTGCATATCATTTCAAACATGTATTGCCTCTAATTTGTTGAAGTGCCACTTATAATGAGACACATCTAACTTGGTAGAGTGATTTTGGTTGGATCTTTCATATGGTGTCTAGATTGCATTGCTTCCAATTTGTTGAAATTCCTTCTGCTTAGCGTTTTTCATACATATTCCATCCTCCTACAATGTGGTTGCCATACATAAAAGTTGTGTTCATCAGTATCATGCATCGACGAATTTGGAAGTGTGAATTTCATTCCTTTTTCTTGTGTGTTTACTTGACAAGGCAAAATCTGAAAGGGCGAAGGCACGGAATGATGGTGGTCCTCTGGAGCAACTGAAACAGATGATCTCTGCAGATTCTCCTGCTACTCCTACTGCAGTGCAAGTTCCAAATCTCATCTCCCCTACTCCACAACCCTAGGTGCTTGCTCTAACATGGCAATGTGATATCTGGTTGCATGTTGCATATGGTGCCTAGCTTGTATTGCTCCTAATTTGTTAAATTGCATCTCCTTAGCTTACACATTATACATGTGAATATGACACGCCTTCTTGTTTTTGGTACATAATACATCTGGCTATCACACCGTGTTCTTACATCAAACTACTGTTCTTGTGTATCCTGCATCTATCGCTTATGATGAGACAGTCACACCCGTGGGTTAGTATGAGACGTGCTACTCTTATAAAGAATGCAGTTTCATCCTCTCCATATAATTCTCAAGAAACAACAAGCCTAAATGAAGATATTGAACGTAGCTCTGTACTTGAAGACCACACTTCCCCTACACCACCATCACAGGTGCTTGCTCTAACTTCGCAGTGTGATATGTGGTTGCATGTTGCATACGGTGTCTAGCTTGTAATGCTCCTAATTAGGGTAAATTGCATCCGCATAGTTTACACATTATACCTGTGAATATGACATGCCTTCCTATTTTTGGTACACACAACATCTATGTGTTAACCATGTTCTTACATGAAACTACCTCTCTTTTGTATCCTGCA
Source organism: Triticum dicoccoides (assembly GCF_002162155.2). Taxonomy (NCBI): domain Eukaryota; kingdom Viridiplantae; phylum Streptophyta; class Magnoliopsida; order Poales; family Poaceae; genus Triticum; species Triticum dicoccoides. The sequence goes on along the minus strand of NC_041389.1, from coordinate 146,124,291 downwards.
TCAATCACCTATGATGAGACCCTTTATTCGTTGCATATTGCATATTACTTCTAGCATGTTGCCATGTATTGCTTCTAATTTGGTCAAATACATTTGTTAGGGCACCCTTTTAATTTGGCAGAGTGATATTGGTTTCATCTTTCATATGGTTTCTAGCTTGCATTGCTTCTAACAAGTTCAAACACCTTGTGCTTAGTTTACACTTTATACATCATACATGTCAATATGTCACGCCGTCCTGTTTTTTATACATATTCCATCCTCCTATCATGCGGCTGCCTTACATGAAAGTAGTGTTCGTCAGTATCATGCATCAATGAGTTCTGAAGAGCAAATTTTATTCCTTTTTCTTGTGGGTTTGACTTGATAAGGCAAAATCAAGAAAGAGGAAGGAAAAGAGTAAGGAAGGCAATGATGGTGGTCCTCTACAGCAACGTAAACGGAGCATCTGTACGGATTCTCCTTGTACTGCTAGTGCATTACAAGGTCCAAGTCTCCGCTCCCCTACTCCACCATCCAAGGTGCTTGCTCTAACTTGGCAGTGTGATATCTGGTTTCATGTTTCATATGGTGTCTAGCTTGTATTGCTCCTAATTAGTGTAAACTGCATCTACTTAGCTTACACATGATACGTGTGAATATGACATGCTTTCCTGTTTTTGGTACATACTATGTCTGTCTATCACACCATGTTCTTACATGAAACTACTCTTCTTGTGTATCCTGCATTGGTCACTTATGATGGGACACCTTTAAGTTGGCAGTGTGATATTGGTTTGCATCTTGAATATGATTTCTAGCATGTAGTTCTTCTAGTTTGATGAACGCCACCTATGACGAGACAATTTTAACTTGGCAGAGTGATATTGATTGCACCTTCCATATGGTGTCTAGCTTGCAGTGCTTCTAATTTGTTGAAGTGCCTTCTGCTTAGTTACCACATCATAGGTGTGAATATGTTAAGCCGTCCAGTTTTTCGTACATATTCCATCCTTGTATCACGACTTTGCCTTTCATCAGAGTAGTGTTCATCAGTATCATGCATGAATGAGTTCTGAAGAGCGAATTATATTCCTTTTTCTTGTCGGTTTGACCTCACAATGCAAAATCAAGAAAGCGGAAGGAACTTGGTAAGGCATTGGATGATGGTGGTCCTTCCGAGCAACTGAAATAGAGGTTCTCTACAGATTCTACTCGGCCATCCTCCCAACAAGATTGACAAGCAAGGCTAGACAGTCAACATAGGTGTGTAGATGATGAGCGCATCTCCCCTACTCCACCATCACAGGTGCTTGCTCTAACTTGGCACTGTTATACGTGGTTGCATGTTGCGTATGATGTCTAGCTTGTATTGGTTCTAACTTTGTTGAATTGCATCTGCTTTATTTACACATAATGCTTGTGAATATGACATGTGTTCCTGTTTCTAGAACATACCATATCTGATCACACCATGTTCTTACATCAGACTACTGTTCTTGCATATCCCGCATCAGTCACTTATGATAAGGCACCCTTAAGTCGCCACTGTGATATTGGTTGTGTCTTGCATATGATTTCTAGCATGTACTGCTTCTAATTTGTTGAAACGCCATACAGTTTGAACTTGGCAGAGTGAAATTGGTTGCATCTTTCATATGGTGTCTAGCTTGCAGTGCTTCTAATTTGTTGAGATGCCTTCTGCTTAGTTACCACATCATAGGTGTGAATATGTCATGCCATCATGTTTTTCATACATATTCCATCCTTGCATCATGTGTTTGCCTTTCATTTGAGTAGTGTTCATTAGTATCATGCATGGATGAGTTCTGAAGAGCGAATTTTATTCCTTTTTCTTATTGGTTTGACTTCACAATGCAAAATCATTACAACTGAAGGAAATTAGTGTGGCAGTGGATGATGGTGGTCCTTCGGAGCAACTCAAACAGGGGGTCTCTACAGATTCTACTCCGCCATCCTCCCAACAAGACAACACAAGGCTGGACAGTCAACGTAGCTGTGTAGATGATGAGCACATCTCCCCTACTCCACCATCACATGTGCTTGCTCTAACTTAGCACTATTATATGTGGTTGCATGTTGCGTATGATGCCTAGCTTGTATTGATTCTAACTTTGTTGAACTGCATCCGCTTACTTTACACATAATGCCTGTGAATATGACACGTGTTCCTGTTTCTACAACATACGTGTACATGATGAGCACATCTCCCCTACTCCACCATCACAAGTGCTTTCTCTAACTTGTAACTGTTATATGTGGTTGCATTTTCTGTATGATGTCTATTTTGTATTGCTTCTGATTATGTTAAATTGCATCTGCGTAGCTTACAACTTATACCTGCAATGATCACTTACCCGTAAGACACATTTAACTTGGGATTGTGATGTAGGTTGCATCTTGCATCGTCTTCTAGCTTGTACTGCTTCTAATTTCTTGAAATGGCACTTACGACGAGACACTTTTTACTTGATAGAGTGATATTGGTTGCATGTTCATATGGTGTTTAGCTTTCATTTCTTCTAATTTTGTTGAAATTCCTTCTGCTTACTGTTTTTTCATACATATTCCATCCTCCTATCGTACGTGTGAATATGCAATGCTGTCTTTTTTGTATATATTCCATCCTCCTATCCTACGCTTGCCTTACATCAAAGTAGTGTTCGTCTCTATCATGCATCAACCAGTTATGCAGAGCTAATTTTATTCATCTTCTTGTGGTTTTGACATCATAAGGCAATATCAGAAAATAGGAAGGAAAAGAGTAAGTTAGGTGATGTTGGTGGTCCTCCGCACCGACGCAAACAGAGACTCTAGATTTTCCACTGCTATTGCTAATGAAGTTGAAGTCCCAAGTCTACATGATGTGTTCATCTCCTGTACTCCACCATCGCAGGTGCTTGCACTAAGTTGACAGTGTGATAATTGGTTTCATGTTGCATTTGTCGTCTAGACTATATTTCTTCTATTTTGATTAAATTGCACCTGCTGAGTTTATACATTATACATGTGCATATGACATCGCTTTTCGTGTCTAGAATACACTGCATCTATCTATCATACCATGTTCTTACATCAAAGTACTACTGTTGTGTATCCCGCATCAGTCACTCATGATTGGACGCTTTTAACATGGCAGTCTGATAGTGGTTGCATCTTGCATTGATTTCTACGTTGTACTGCTTCTAATTTTTCGAATTTCCACTTATGACAAGACACTTTTAACTTGGCAGAGTAATATTGGTTGCATCTTTCATATGGTGTCTAGCTTGCATTACTTCTATTTTCTTGAAAATCCTTCTGTTTAGTTTACACATTGTAGCTGTGAATATGTCATGCCATCCTGTTTTTCTTACATATTTCATCCTCATACGGTTGTCTTACATCAAAGTATTGCTTGTCTGTATCATGCATCAATGAGTTCTAAAGAGTGACTTTATTCTTTTGTGTTGTGGGTACGGCTTGACATGGCAAAGTCAAAAAAAGAGCAAGGAAAATAATATAGTAGGGAATGGTGTTACTCGTTGGGTGAAATGGAAAAGGATCTGTGTAACATCCCAAATTTTCAATTTGGAATGTTATACATAGGTCATCCATGCATATCATATTTTATTGCAATTCCGCTCCGCAATCCTCGAAATCCTAAGCAACTCAAGGACCCTCGGAGAGAGTTGGGGATTTTCCGGTTTTCATATTTGGTTCCTATCAAATAATGAAACGAGGATTTTTGATTTTAATTATTTTTCTCTCCAAAGAAATATTTCTTATAAAAATATAAGAGAGGAGATAATATGACGTCTCCAAAATAAATGAAATATTGGAGGAAAAATGTTAAAATCATTTATTTGATTTTATTCGATTTTATTAGGATTTTATTTGCATTTTAGGGCCAAGAAAATGTTCATCTCGTTCTAAATATTTTATTTAGACGGTGAAAATTTGGTTTGGCATTTTTAGGTTTTTATTTTATTTTCTAGGATTTTATTTCCATCGGCGAAATTATTTAAAAAAAGAAAAAAAAACTTCGGGCACCGACTGGGCCGAAACCCAGCCGGGTCGGCCCAACTCCCCCGCGCCGCCGCCGCCTTCATGCGCCCGCGCCGCCGCCGACTGGGACGAGGAGTCTGGCTGGGACTCCTCTCGCCGCCGCGCCTTGCCCCCTCCTCCAAGTCGCCGCCCCCCTCTTTATAAGCCGCCACCCCGCCGCCCCAAACCACCACCACCACCGCAGCCGCCACCCGCCTCCCGAGCCACAGCCGCCGCCGAGCCCTGCCGCCCCACCGCTCAACCCCGCCTCACCGGAGCCACCTCGCCGGAGGTACCGCGCCGGATCTGAGGCGCCGTTTTTTTTAAACCGTTCAGTTTTTTTAGAAACCCTAGTTCGTTTTTTTAGATCGGTTTGCCAGTTTTTCTCGATTCTTCTAATTAGCGGATGTTCGTCTGTACGTTCGTTTAAACGAACGGTTTTCTTCCGTTAGTTAAAGATAACGAACGCTCGTTCGTTAGTCTGTTTGTCAGTTTTCTTTTATCGGATTTTTCTACGATTATTTTCAGTCGCGATTTCTGATCCGATCTTAGTTTCTGTTTATCTTTTCGCTCGTTAGTCGGAATCAGGTGATTCAAACACCTAGAGTTTCGTATCGAGACCCTCTTTCTGTTTAATCAACTTAAACAAGATTTTGATACTATAAAATTTGACTTTAGTCCAGATTAGTAAACGGATCTTGTTTCTTTCGCCGTTTGAGTTTCGTTGCTCCATTTGATTTGATTCTTTTTGCAAACCGGAGTTCTTAAGTTGAACTTTCTGGTCAATATCTTTTATTTGAAGTTTTGCTCGTGCATATTTGCTAGTTGTTTATGTATGTTATTGTTTGTTTGCGATAGAATTCCCGGAGTGCGAAGCGTGTTACTACAAGTCTCTAGGATTCACGGATCATCAGCAAGGCAAGTAACACATTGATCATACTCTTTTCATACCCAGTTTTCATTGCAATTAGTTCAATCCTCAAACATTGCATGATTAGGATGTCTTTAACTTGAGGGTATTGGGAAGTAGTTGATGAGGTAGAACCCATTGCCCTGCTTATTATCAAACCCTTGGGAGTTACTTCTACACGTTGCTTATATTGCCATGCTATGCTCGTAGACATGGTTTGGGTTTGAGTGTATCCATGACAGATGTGAGATTGTTAACTAATGGTTTACTTAAGGTGGCAACTTAAAATTCACATCTAGGTGGATTGAGGCACCTGAGGAACCCAGTGTTGTCTGTATTTTTGTGGAAATCCCGGGGTACCCGTGTGATCTTCCTATGGACCGCCACCCAGGCTTAAAGGGAACCGAGATGATTCATGCTAGAAACTTTCGTGTGCAGCCACAAGCTACTATGGGCTCTAGCATAGTTGAGTAAGTTACGTGAAGCGATTGAAGAGGTAGATCCGCAGGTAGTGGGTTTTGTAGGTTTGGTATGGTCTACCCGGAGTAGGGAGTTAATGTTTCTGAAAGACTATGTCTCAGTCATCCGTTTCTCAAACACCATGCAGTGCGAGAAATCCAACGGAAGTGATCGAGTCTTGTGGGGAAAAGTGTGCAAACCTCTGCAGAGTGTACAATCTAATCATGGTTAGCCGTGTCCCCAGTTATGGACAGTCTTGAGTATCTAGTACTTGGGTTATCGCATGTATCTCATCACTCATAATTAATATTGTTGGGTCGATAATTACTTTAATTTGGGATTGAGTTGGGGTTATACCTTCTAAATGTTTCAACCACCATGATAGTTAAATTCAATATATTCCTTTGTTGTAGGGAAAAATTTGCTTCGCAAAACTATAACCATAGAGCTTTCGACCAGCCAAATAAGCATGTAGTGGTAGCATTATTCTGTTCTTGCTTTACTGTGTTATATTGCCATCATATTCCATGTGCTGACCCGTTTTCGGGGTGCAACGTATTATGTTGCAGACTTTTTAGACGAAGAGTAAGGTTCATTAGGTTGTTGTCGTGCAGCTCAGCTATGCCATTGGAGTTGATGGACTCACTTTACCTTCCAGGCCTTCCGCTGTTATCGCATTAGATGGCCTTAAGCCATATTTTTGTAATAAGTTCTCTTTTGAGACATTCGATGTAATAAGTGTGTAATTGCTACTCTGTTATAAATCCTTCGAGTACTGTGCGTGTCAGCACTACTGATCCAGGGATGACACTGAGGCACAGAGACTTGACCGTTTGAGGTCGGGTCGCTATAAGATGGTATCAGAGCACACGCTAAGTGTAGGACACGACCACTAAGAAAAACCATAGGTCACTCTTCTCTACTCATTTCTGACTCCTCTTCCTTTTCCACTCTTTAGGATGACAGAGATGAAGAACATGTTTGCGCAACCGGATGAGGATACCCCTTTTGGACGCCACTTGAAGGAAGTCACTAGGTACTTGAACATTGGAATACCAAGTTTCACCAGGACGTACAACGCCACCTTACCAGAAGAGGAGTGCTAGATGATTCAAATACAAGTTCCAGGAAGGACGTTCTCGCCAACTTCTAAACCCATAGAATTTTCTTTCGATCCACCAACCTGGAGTCTAGGCAAGAGCATGGCAGCCCACATTACCATGGGACGCATTGGAGAAGTATACAACAGGGAACTCAAGGACACTACCTATCAAATATGTGGGCGCCGAGACGAGCAATGGGAAGTAATCAGCACCAGGAAGGATAGATCCATTGCAGCTTTCATCCAGGAGCTAAACCAGCACATTCGATGTCAGGAGAACCAGATGTGCGCAGACATTATGGAATTGAAGAACGCAAAGACTAGGATCATCGAGCTGGAGGAAGAACTCAAGTTCACACGCGATGGATATGAAGAGGAAATCAAGACACTACTGGAGAAGAACGATGACCTGGTTAAGAAGATCGGAATATTCATGGGAGGACCAGCACCGGGAGACGAAGATGCCGACCCCACTTGCCCGGACAACTACATAATCATCGATGACACTGATTCTGATCCTAGTGATGACGACTTTGAAGATGAAGTTGGAGCTGACATTATGGAATCTTCCACCGATCAAAATTTCTAGATGACCACCATATATTAGTAGTATTCCCCCATGTATTTAGTAGTAGTTGAGCACTTTTGTGACAGTTCTAGACCGTTGTATGCCCTTGCTTGACTGATTGAGTGATATGATTGTGCTTGTCTCATGTGCATATGGGTAGTGCTTTCTCACTAGACCTTTTTCTATTCTAATCTCTTCCATCTAAACCCATCAGATGCCTCTGAGACGTGACACCGGTTTTGCCTTCCCACCGGAGCTCACCCAGTTGATCCAGCAGCAAATTGCTTTGATGCAATTGCTAGTTCAGAACCAGGGAAACAACAACAATAACAACAACAACAACAACCCGCCACCAGTGGATAACCTAGCCCGTTTTCTAAGGTTACAACCGCTGGTGTTTTCCAGTAGCACCGAGCCAATAGTTGCTGATGATTGGCTACACCGTATCGGAAGGGAGTTGACCACCGCAGGGTGCATAGAGGCGGAGAAGGTGCGTTTTGCCGCACACCAATTGGATGGACCTGCAGCATCATGGTGGGAGAATTTCACAGCCACCTATCCTATCAACACCGTCACATGGGCTCAGTTTCAGCAGGCTTTTCATACTGCCCATGTTTCCACTGGAGCTATGCAGATGAAGAAGCGGGAGTTTCGCAATTTATGCCAGGGGAACCGTACTGTAAGGCAGTACATGGATGATTTTAGCAAGTTATCACGCTATGCCCCTGATGATGTGGCCACAGATGCCGCAAAGCAGGAGAAGTTGATGGAAGGGTTGAATGATGACATGAGTATGCAGTTGATGGTGGCAACCTTCAACAACTACCAGGAGTTGGTAGATAAGGCTCTTATGATTGAAGGGAAGCAGCAGCAGATTGTGAGTCGTAAGAGGAAGTATGGACAAAGGAAGTATAACTCAGGGGCTCAGCAGAATCCTCGCTTAACCCCGAATTCGGGAGGACTTGTTCATAACCATGAAGGTCACACCCACACTGGAGGAGGATCGCATAACCACAATGGTGGTAAGAATGGAAATGGGAACGAAGCTAACAACAATCAAAATCGCTCCAATCCAGCCACACCCGCCAAGAGAGACCTAAGTCAGGTTACTTGCTTTAAGTGCGGGAAGACTGGGCACTATGCCAATGATTGCCCTGAAGGAAGGAATGGAAACGGAAACGGGAGCGCCGGGAAGAAGCCTAATCCATTCAACAAAGGACAAGTGAACCACGTTAACGTGGAGGAGGTTGAAGAGCAGCCGGACGCGGTTATAGGTAAGTTTTTGGTTAAGTCGTTTACCGCTCTTATTCTTTTCGATACTGGTGCATCGCATTCATACATATCAAGGGGATTCGTGGATAAGTTTAACCTACCAACCCAAACCTTGAGGACCCCTCTTTTAGTAAGCTTGCCTGGAGCAGAGTATATGGCTAGCCGATGGTGCAACCAGATACCCCTAACCATTGGGACCCATGTTTTTCTGTCTGACCTAATTATCTTAGAGTTACAAGGATTTGATCTGATATTAGGAAGTATGGAGGAAGTATTGACTGTGCTAGTAAGTCTATTTATCTCACCACCCTGGAGGGGAAAAGGATTAAGTACATATCTAGGCATGTGCCTAGGAGGACCCAAGTGAATGCCCTCATAGGAGTTGTGCAGGAGGAAGTGCCTGTAGTAAAGGATGACCCAGATGTTTTTCCAGAAGAGTTACCAGGCATGCCACCGGATCGAGACATTGAGTTTTTGATAGAGCTATTGCCAGGTACAGGGCCAATATCCAAGAGGCCCTATCGGATGGCCACAAATGATCTAGAGGAAATTAAGAAGCAGATCAAGGAGTTGTTGGAGAAAGGTTATATACGAAGGAGTTCATCACCTTGGGGAGCTCCAGTACTTTTGGTCAAGAAGAAGGATAAATCCCTGAGGATGGTTGTGGATTATCGAGCCTTGAACGAAGTAACGATTAAGAACAAGTATCCACTACCGATGATCAATGATCTGTTTGATCAGCTGCAAGGAGCTAAGGTGTTTTCGAAGATTGATCTACGATCAGGATACCATCAGTTGAAGATCTGAGAGAAGGATATACCAAAGACAGCGTTCACCACGGGGTATGGATTATACGAGTATACAGTCATGTCGTTTGGACTAACAAATACCCTTGCCTATTTCATGAGTATGATGAACAAAGTGTTCATGGAGTATTTGGACAAATTTGTTGTGGTGTTTATCGATGATATTATGGTATACTCAAAGAATGAAGAGGAGCACAAGGAGCATTTGCGATTAGTTCTCGAGAAACTCAGGGAACACCAGTTATATGCCAAGTTCAGCAAGTGCGAATTTTGGTTGAAGGAAGTTGGATTTCTTGGGCATGTTATATCAGGAGAAGGTATAGCAGTAGACCCCAGCAAGGTTCAGTCGGTCACTGAATGGTTGGCACCCACTTCAGTTGGCGAGATCCGCAGTTTCCTTGGACTCGCGGGATATCATTGGAGATTCATTGAGAATTTTTCCAAGCTTGCAAAGCCAATGACTGAACTATTGAAGAAGGATACTAAGTTTAAATGGATAGAAGATTGAGAGGCAAGTTTTCAGGAGTTGAAGAAACGTTACTACAACCCCCGTGCTAACATTGGCAGATATACCTAAGGAGTTTCAAGTGTATTGCGACACCTCTCGCTTGGGACTGGGATGTGTGCTTATGCAGGACAGAAAAGTTGTTTCGTACGAGATTGGAGTTCAGTACAACATTCCACCCGCAGACAGATGGACAGACCGGGAGAGTCAACCAGATATTGGAAGATATGTTGAGAGCCTGTGCGCTAGATTATGGATCTAGTTGGGATGACAATTTGCCTTACGTAGAGTTTTCATACAACAATAGCTACCAAGCTAGTTTGAAGATGGCACCGTTCGGAGCTCTGTATGGACGCCGATGCAGAACACCGTTGATGTGGGATGAGATAGGAGACCGGCAGCTATTTGGACCAGACTTGATCAAAGAGTCTGAGGAGAAGGTTAAGTTGATTCGGGATAGACTGAAGGTAGCTCAGTCCAGGCAGAAAAGTTATGCAGACTCGAAACGCAAGGAGGTAACTTATGAAATTGGAGACAGAGCATATCTGCGAGTATCACCCTTGCGAGGAGTGAAACATTTTGGAGTTAAGGGGAAATTAGCCCCGGAGATTTGTAGGACCATATCGTGTTTTGGAACGGATGGGAGAAGTTGCCTACAAGCTAGAATTACCTGAAGGACTGTCAGAAGTTCACGATGTGTTCCATGTCTCACAATTGAAGAAGTGTCATGCTGAGATGGTCGATATACCGTTAAGAGATATAGTACCCTTGGAGGCAATTCAGCTGGACAGTGATTTGACTTATGAGGAGAAGCCAGTAAATATTATTGAGTTTGCCAGCCAAGTCACTCGCAGCAAGGTTATCAAATTTTGCAAAGTTCAGTGGAGCCACCATATCGAGGATGAAGCCACGTGGGAACGAGAGGATGATCTTCGCAAAGACCACCCGCACCTATTTTCTGACCAACCCGAATCTCGAGGGCGAGATTCATCCTAAGGGGGGTAGGTTTTTAACATCCCAAATTTTCAATTTGGAATGTTATACATAGGTCATCCATGCATATCATATTTTATTGCAATTTCGCTCCGCAATCCTCGAAATCCTAAGCAACTCAAGGATCCTCGGAGAGAGTTGGGGATTTTTGGTTTTCATATTTGATTCCTATCAAATAATGAAACGAGGATTTTTGATTTTAATTATTTTTCTCTCCAAAGAAATATTTCTTATAAAAATATATCAGAGGAGATAATATGACGTCTCCAAAATAAATGAAATATTGGAGGAAAAATGTATAAATCATTTATTTGACTTTACTCGATTTTATCTGGATTTTATTTGCATTAGAAAAATTGCATGTTTTTAAAATTTGCATTTTAGGGCCAAGAAAATGTTCATCTCGTTCTAAATATTTTATTTAGATGGTGAAAATTTGTTTTCGCATTTTTAGGTTTTTATTTTATTTTCTAGGATTTTATTTCCGTCGGGGAAATTATTAAAAAAAAAACTTCAGGCACCGACTGGGCCGAAACCCAGCCGGGCCGGCCTAACTCCCCCGCGCCGCCGCCGACTCAAACGAGGAGTCCGGCCGGGACTCCTCTCGCCGCCGTGCCTTGCCCCCTCCTCCAAGTCGCCGCCCCCCTCTTTATAAGCCGCCACCCCGCCGCCCCAAACCACCACCACCACCGCAGCCGCCGCCGCCCGTGCCAGCCGCTGCCGCCGAGCCCCGCCGCCCCGCGAGCCGCTGCCCCACCGCTCAATCCCGCCTCGCCGGAGCCACTTCGCTGGAGGTACCACGCCGGATCCGAGCCGCCGGTTTTTTTTAAACCGTTCGGGTTTTTTAGAAACCCTAGTTCGTTTTTTTAAGATCGGTTCGCCGGTTTATCTCGATTCTTCTAATTAGCGGACATTCATCTGTACGTTCATTTAAACGAACGGTTTTCTTCGATTAGTTACAGATAACGAACGCTCATTCGTTAGTCTGTTCGTCAGTTTTCTTTCATCAGATTTTTCTGCGATTATTTTCACTTGCGATTTCTGATCCGATCTTAGTTTCTGTTTATCTTTTTGCTCGTTAGTCGGAATCAGGTGATTCAAACGCCTAGAGTTTTGTATCGAGACCCTCTTTCTGTTTAATCAAATTAAACAAGATTTTGATACTATAAAATTTGACTTTAGTCCAGATTAGTAAACGGATCTTGTTTCTTTCGCCGTTTGAGTTTCGTTGCTCCATTTGATTTGATTCTTTTTACAAACCAGAGTTCTTAAGTTGAACTTTCTGGTCAATCTCTTTTATTTTAAGTTTTGCTCGTGCATCTTTGCTAGTTGCTTATGTATGTTATTGTTTGTTTGTGATAGAATTCTTGGAGTGCGAAGTGTGTTACTACGAGTCTATAGGATTCACGGATCGTCAGCAAGGCAAGTAACACATTGATCATACTCTTTTCATACCCAGTTTTCATTGCATTAGTTCAATCCTCAAACATTGCATGATTAGGATGTCTTTAACTTGAGGGTATTGGGAAGTAGTTGATGAGGTAGAACCTATTGCCCTGCTTATTATCAAACCCTTGGGAGTTACTTCTACGCGTTGCTTATATTGCCATGCTATGCTCGTAGACATAGTTTGGGTTTGAGTGTATCCATGACAGATGTGAGATTGTTAATTAATGGTTTACTTCACGTGGAAACTTAAAATTCACATCTGGGTGGATTGAGGCACCTGGGGAACCCAGTGTTGTCTGTATTTTTTTGGAAATCCCGGGGTACCCGTGTGATCTTCCTATGGACCGCCACCCAGGCTTAAAGGGAACTGAGATGATTCATGCTAGAAACTTCCGTGTGCAGCCACAAGCTACTATGGGCTCTAGCATAGTTGAGTAAGTTACGTGAAGCTCTTGAAGAGGTAGATCAGCAGGTAGTGGGTTTTGTAGGTCTGGTATGGTCTACCTGAAGTAGGGAGTTAATGTTTCTGAAAGACTATGTCTCGGTCATCCGTTTCTCAAACACCATGCAGTGCGAGAAATCCAACGGAAGCGATCAAGTCTTGTGGGTAAAAGTGCACAAACCTCTGCAGAGTGTACAATCTAATCATGGTTAGCAATGTCCCCGGTTATGGATAGTCTTGAGTATCTAGTACTTGGGTTATCACATGTATCTCATCACTCATAATTAATATTGTTGGGTTGATAATTACTTTAATTTGGGATTGAGTTGGGGTTATACCTTCTCAATGTTTCAACCACCATGATAGTTAAATTAAATATATTCCTTTGTTGTAGGGAAAAATTTGCTTTTCACAAAACTATAACCATAGAGCTTTCCACCAGCCAAATATGCATGTAGTGGTAGCATTATTCTGTTCTTGCTTTACTGTGTTATATTGCCAGCATATTCCATGTGCTGACCCGTTTTTGGGCTGCAACGTATTATGTTGCAGACTTTTCAGACGAAGAGTAAGGTTCGTTAGGTAGTTGTCATGCAGCTCAGCTATGCCGTTGGAGTTGATGGACTCACTTTATCTTCCAAGACTTCCGCTGTTATCGCATTAGATGGCCTTAAGCCATATTTTTGTAATAAGTTCTCTTTTGAGACATTCGATGTAATAAGTGTGTGATTGCTACTCTGTTATAAATCCTTCGAGTACTGTGCGTGTCAGCATTACTGATCCAGGGATGACACTGAGGCACAGAGACTTGACTGTTTGCGGTCGGGTCGCTACAATCTGCCCTCGAGATTCTGCTGGTACTTATAGTGCAGTAGAAGGTCCAAGTCCACTGGCTAAATCTACAAACACAGTATCACCTGCTCCACCAGCTGCAGCATCCGCTTCAACTGTACCAGCATCTCAACGAGTTACTCATTCATTTGCTCCGGAACTGGCCAGTTCACAAGCTGCCTTCACACCTAACACTACTTCTGAAGCACTCCTGACACAACAGGACTTGGCAAGATCAGATGAATCTCACAATTTGATGTACACTAAGACTTTCCATATTTGTTGTTGAACTAGCACCACGGTGCAAGCGGAAACAGACATTAGGGATAATGCTTGACATATTAACAAAATCTAAAGGAGGAAGAATGGAGATCCATTTTGAGGTAGGTTTAAAAAGGCCACGTGATGCTACAGAGCCAGCCAAGTTAGTATCAGAGGCAGCCCTTCCCGTTAGGTGTCATGCACGTATCCTCCCAACGTGGATCGAGTACAGCAATGAGAAAGACAATACCTAGTTTAACACCTTCCTTGGCCATTTATCCATAAGTAATTTTATTCATCGCAATTAGTAATACTGTCTTGCTCTGTCCCATACTTTCTAGCTTCCTCCTAATAAGACTCACATTCTTTTTTTCAACAGATGAGGTTCAAGTTGGATCTGGAAGATGACGCAACTAAACAAGCATGCACTCATGTTTTTCAGTCTGCTCTGCGACAGTATCGATACCACCTTAGAAAATCTCACTTTGAAGGCAAGGCTAATAATGAAATCGCCCAAACATCTCCAGTGGAATATATTACAGATGAAGACTGGACAACCCTTGTTAAACACTGGCCTGATCCAAAGTATCAGGTAGGCTATATGTATTTGATCTGACCACATATTGAACTTGTATTTATGTATGTGCCTTACAAGTGTATCTTCTTCTAGGCTAACTATTTGAAGAACAAGACCAACCATTCTAAAGTGAAATTCCAACAGACAACAGGACCTCGTAGCTATATTGCACACTGTGAGGCTCTTGTAAATAGCTGCTACTTCCTTCTTTTTTCTGTGCCATATTATCGTATCTATATTGACTTGTTCCAAATACAAAGGAAAGCCCGTGGAGCAAAAAGAACCTGAACCGAATGCAGTGCAAATCTTCAAGGATTGACACACCAGCAAGATGAAGGGCATGAGCACACCAGTTCAAGCCACTGTTGTAAGTCCTTACTCCTCCTGCCTTTGAACTGATTGGTAATGTGATGTGTTCATTTAACTGCTTGGTTTGCAGCCGATGTCAGTTACTCTGTTCACTTTTATACACAGTTGTCTTAACATATCATTTCACCTTACATGGTTTAAAAGAGATGAAGGATATTCTTTTGGTCTTGATCTATAATCTAGTTGTTATGTTCATGTGCGCACACAATGATAAAATAGCCTGTTTGTTTTATATCTGTTTGCCCATGATATGAATGATGTCATACTATGTTCATCCTACTTTAAACTATGTCTCTTTATCCTTAGATGTCAACGAATGTGAGCAAATAGACAATACAGTAGGCATGCTACATTGACATATGCTCCGAAAGTGATTTTATTATGTAGTTGGCACTACAATACATGCTAATGTATTACAGTAGTTCACCAAAATAAATTATGTAAAAACGTGTAACCTACTTTGTTTGTTTTTATCTCATTAGTAACTTATGTGGTACACTAATCTACAAGTTCAAACTTTCAACAAGCTATGGAACAAATGATTGAACAGCCACAACCACCTGAAGGTAACGAGGCTACCACAGGCACAATGTCACCTCTTGCTGAAGTGCATCAGTATGTCTCCACTAACAGTGCAAAAAGCACCTTCCTGCGTAATTCTGGGTTGGTTGTCAAAGTAACCATGTCCAAATCGCCTACTGAACAAAATCCTCTTGCTAGACAGAGTGATATATCTGTGCTCCAGACACAAGTCCAATCCCTAATGGACATCGTTTCAGAAACAAGAATAGTGGTTGACAAATGTCGTCAAGATATGAATGTTTTGAAACGAGACTATCAGACATTCTCTTCGTTGTTCAAGACCAGTGGCAGAAAAAAGGTGAAGATCATGCTGCTCCATCAGATTCTACAGCCTGAAACATTAGCACTCAGGTCACATGATCTGTGCTTCTATACGTCTGATGGTGCTTTTATCTGCAAGGACTGTAAACTTTATGCCAACAGGCCTTTTGTTGTATGGTTGGAATTTATTTTGTTGTGATACAGCATTATGATGCTGCCAAAGGCTGTAGTAATTACAATGCTATTTTTGTATAGTGTAGGTTTATCTTAGTAATGTATTCGGCCGAAAGCTTCGTAGGAGCCCAACATGCCAACATTCGTCGGGCCCATTCAATTGGGCTAAAAACGATTATGGGCCGAAATTTGCATGTAGCCCATAAAAAATATCCGGGCCTAAATCAGCATAAGCTTTCATATTTTTCTAGTAGGCCCGTGCCCATAGTGGGACTTTAACAGGCCTAACCATAATTTGGGACCTCAGTAACAATAGGCCGTTTACAGGTGTAAATATCTCGAGCCCATAAAAACATGGGCTTTTAATAGGCCGAAAGTGAGATTGGACCTTGATTGTGCCAAATAACCCACTAGTCTTAGCAGGCCGAAATGGTGGCCCATTTACATTGCGGATAGTTCAGAGGCCGAAATTTAGAAGGGTCGTAAATGCGCCGACCTAATACACGGGCCTTTAACAGGCCGGAAGTTCGGTCGGGATTGATTAGCGTCATTTTTATATGGGCCGTTAAAGGGCCCTATGTGACGTTGGGCCACATATGGCCCATGGATTTTGTCCGACGTTAACAGGCCAAAAATCACAATAGGCTGAAAGTGGCCCAAATCTATAGTGGGCCTCTAACAGGCCAAATGTCAGACATGGCCGAATATGACCCAAATCCTTCACGATCGTTTATGAGACAACAGTTTCAATGGCCTGTAAATGGGCCCAAGTGAAGCAGGACCTTTAACAAGACAGAATACACCGCGCCGTAATTCGGCCCAAATACTTAGCGGACTGTTAACGGGCCAGAAGTGACCATGGGCCGCGAGACAAGTTCAGGACGGGCCGTTGATAGGCCGATTTGATACTAGCCGTACGGGCCTTAACTGAGAATGTTGGGCCTTTAGCTGGGCTGGCCCATTATGGTCTGCAAAATCTTCTGGGCCTTTAGCTGGGCCGACCCATTATGGTCCGCTAAATCTTGTGGGTCTTTAGTTGGGCCAACCCATTTAAACTTTATGGGTCACTTTTGGGCCCGCCCACTTGTCAACATATCATAGGCCCATCTCGACCATTGGATGAGTGACACATATGCCAACACGGAGTTGACACATGGTTTCGTCGGCCAATGAGAATTTTACACGTGGAAAATCGGCATTGGTCGTGGCTATTAGCAGGTTATCGGATCCAAAATCGGACTCGATAGCTTAACGGCGCTTAACGGTGTCCCGTTATGGTGGATGCCATGTGTCGGTCACCCTTGATGAAAGCACTTCTATGACGTGCGATTTATCATCGTGGAAGTGGACACTTCCATGATGATAATTTTGGTAATGTCATAGAACACTGCCACGACAGCACATGTACGACTATCTTGATTCTGTCATAAAATCATCATGGATGTACATGCATGACAGAAAATGTGACCTACAGTGAAAAACACGTATCATCACGGAAGTGTATTTTTTTTGTAGTGCTGGGAGCTGGTTTGTTGACCAAAGCGTAAAGGTGGACTTGGGGTTATTAACATCAAAACCCAGAATGTGTCCCTTCTTCTAAAACACCTATTCAAATTATATAATCAGGAAGATGTCCCCTGGGTGACCTTGATCTGGGATGCTTATTACAAGGACAAAATTTCACATGCAACAGACACAGTTGGTTCCTTCTGGTGGCGTGATGTCATGCAACTCAGCGACGTGTTTCGTGGGATCACCAAAGTCACTATAGGGAACGATTCATCTTCCCTGTTCTGGAAAGACGCCTCATATGATAGCGATCGGGATGCCCCACTCATGGAGCTCTTCCCCAGAGCTTTCTCTTTCTGCACAAATGAGGATGAGCCTGTTGTAAATGTTCTTGCAGCTACAGATCCGGCCATGCTCTTCCACCTGCCTTTGTCAGCTCAAGCTAGAGAGGAAGTTCGGGAAATCCAGCAAGGTTTGATGCATGTGCTTCTGGAGAGGGACTGCAATGGTGGGAGATTTTCTTCCAAAAAATTCTATGACCACTACTTCAGAGAGATGGTCGCTGATGATGCTTTTGCTTGGCTTTGGAAGGCCAAATGCCCAATCAAATTCAAAATGTTTGGGTGGCTGTTGCTAGTGTACCGCCTAAACACGAGGAACATGCTGAGACATAGACACTAAATTGTTGCGGGCAATAATTACACGTGCATGTTGTGCAAAAACCCTCCCGAGGAAACCATCGAGCACTTGTTCTTTGCCTGCCCATTTAGCTAACGTTGTTGAGATAAAGTGGGCATGCGATGGTTGGCATTGGGCAACAGAATCTCTTTGTTACACAGTGGCAGAGAGCAATGGCAGCAACCTATGTTTATGGACATATTTATGATGGTTGCATGGAGTTTGTGGAAGGAGAGGAACAATGAACATTTCAGAGGGATCCCACACTCTTTTGGTTCATGGCTGGCTAGATTCATATATTATTTGGACCTACTTGTACACAATTGTAGAGAGGAACTTCGTCCTTTCTTAGTTACCTACATACAAGGCTTGTGACAAGGACATGGTCGGGGTGCCACTAAAAACCCACTTGTAACGCTGATGTAATTGGTTTCTTGTGAGTAATACAAAAATTCAGTGGGAGCCCCTCCCGCTGTCATTCATAGTCAAAAAATTAGTTGACATGAAGAAAGCTATAGCAAATAACTAAACGATTTGATGCTAAGCTTACTTTTGGGTCTGTCCATCACATCATTCTCCTAATGATGTGATCCCGTTATCAAATGACAACTCATATATATGGTTAGGATACCATAACCATCTTTAATCAACGAGCTAGTCTAGTAGAGGCTTACTAGGGACATGGTGTAGTTTATGTATTCACACATGTATTTAAGTTTCCGGGTAATACAATTCTAGCATGAATAAGAAACATTTATCATGAACAGGAAATATGATAATAACTAATTTATTATTGCCTCTAGGGAATATTTCCAACAGTCTCCCACTTGCATTAGTGTCAATAATCTAGTTTACATAGTTATGAATTTCACACTGATGGAGTCTTGGTGCTGATCATGTTTCGCTCGTGGAAGAGGTTTAGTCCATGGGTCTGGAACATTCAGATCCATATGTACTTTGCAAAGTTCTATGTATTCATCCTTAATGTAATTACGAATGGAGTTGAAGCAGCGCTTGATGTTCTTTGTCTTCTTGTGAAACCTGGGCTCCTTGGCAATCGCAATTGCACCAATGTTGTCACAAAAGATTGTCATTGGTGCCGATGCACTATTCACAACTCCTAGATCAGATATGAACTCCTTCATCCGGACTCATTCGTCCGCAGCTTCTGAAGCAGCTATGTATTCCGCTTGACATGTAGATCCCGTTACGAGGCTTCTCTTGGAACTGCACCAACTAACTGCTCCCCCATTTAAAATAAATACATATCCGGTTTGTGACTTCGAGTCATCTGGATCAGTGTTAAAGCTAGCATCTATAACCCTTTACGAAGAGCTCTTCGTCACCTCCATAAACGAGAAATATGTCCTTAGTCCTCTTTAGGTAATTAAGGATATTTTTGACCACTTTCAAGTGATCCACTCCTGGATTGCTTTGGTACCTCCCTGCCAGACTTATGGCAAGGCACACATCAGGTATGGTACACAACATGGCATACATTATAGAGCCTATGACTGAGGCATATATATAGGATGACCTTCGTCCTTTCTCTTTCTTCTACCGTGGTTGGGCTTTGAGTCTAACTCAACTTCACATCTTGCAACACAGGCAAGAACCCCTTCTTTGACTGGTCCTTTTTAAACTTATTCACAATCTTGTCAAGGTATGTGCTTTGTGAAACTCCTATAAAGCATCTTGATCTATCTCTATAGATCTTGATGCTCAATATGTAAGCAGCTTCACCCAGGTATCACTACTGCAGGATGCTACTAACACAACACTACGATCAGAGACCCTTTGACAAAACTGTGTGCGATGCATTAACTGCAAATGGTGGTGTAAAAAAACTGTCAAAAAAGGTGCAAAACATTTGCAATGATGGATGAATCAAGGCATACGGTTCAGTGCAATTAACCGTTTGCGATGAGGAGCAACAAAAGAAACGGGCAGCTAGATGAAGGTGTGTGTGCGATAAGCAGCATACGGTTCACTAGGATGAACTGTTTGTGATTAGGCAACACAAAAGAAACAGTTAGCCAAATCAAGGTGTGTGCGATATAAGGCATGCGGTTCACGCGGTTGAACTATTTGTGTTGAGACAAGACAACATAAACGGTTCAATATAACAAGATGTGTGTGATACACGACAAACATGTCTGTAATCAGAAATGTGCGCGAAGACCGATAATAACACATATGATTGCTGCTAATAAGACATGTGTGTTGTTCGATGGAATTGCATACAGAACAACAACATATATATACACACTTATAAGGACATGGTTGCATAACCAAATTAAACATCCAATTACATAGGTGGCTACTACAACCATGGCATTTGCACACACCAAAGTAAACTATTACATGCATAATTTCATAGGTGGCTACTACACACATGACACCTTCCACACACCAATAAAGTAAACTATATATATTACATGCATGATTAACTAGCATAAACAATCATCTGATCATCATCTATTTCTTGTGACGCTTGCTCTGCTTGTGGCTTGATCCGGGCTCGTCGATTTGGGTAACGAGGCACTTCCTCATGTCAATGATCCGCCTGTGCATCTCGTAGCATGTCTACACGCTCTTGGTCGTGAACCTAAGGTGAGGTTCATCCAGTCGCCGCATCCAGGCCCTGTTCCAGGATACGGCACTTATTCTCTGGGCATCCTACTTCATCTTTTCGTAGTAGGGGTCGATGATGGCTGAGGTGAGTTCGACCAGGGAGTCCTTCTTCGTGCTGCCCCAGACCCTGTAGTGGTCACGGATTTCGACAAGGTTCTGGCAGGCCAAGCCCGTAACACTGAGCGCTTTTACATCGTCGGTGGTTTCCACCATGGCAAACTTGTAGTCGCTGCTGTTGACAAACCTGTTGAAACGGTCGCAAGGCTCTCTGACCATGTAGTAGTGGTAGATGAGGACATGATGGCGCACGCACAACTAGGCAACGACAACCTTTTGATCTATGCCGGGACTACCGGCGGTGTACTGGAGGTCGATGCCGACCACCTTGTACTTGTCTCTAGAAAGCAACTATTCAACGGTGTTGATGTAGTCGTCCACCACGGCCGGGTCAATGGAGTACACCACTGAGAGATCCGTCTCCCTCGCGTGGGTCTCCACTTTATGCTCGCCGAACTCCATTGGAGCGCCGCTAGACATCCCCTCTCTATGTTTTGTCGTGGGTGTGCTTGTTGTTTTGTGGGACGCGATCGAAAGGTTGAAGAGACTAAGGTTATAATAGAGAGCCGCTAGACATCCCCTCTCTATATGTCGTGCAATGTGGTGTTCAGTTAACTGTTTGGTTCAATTCTGTAAATGTGATGTTCAATTCTTTAGGGTGCAATTTTCCAAGTTGCCAAGCATGCTTGGTTTGGTTAACTGTCTGATCTTCTATTAGGAGTATGTTATATTGTGCAATGTGGTGCTCAGTTAGCATTTGGTTCATTTGTTATGGTGTTTAGTTAACTCTTTGGTTCAATTCTGCAATGCGGTGTTCAATTGTTGCATGTGCATTCTGTTATTGTATACCATGTGAGAAATAAATCGAATTTGGTTGTACCAAATACATGAGAAACAAATACAATTGCTATATTTCCAAGTTGTTAAGCATGCTTGGTTTGGTTAACTGTCTGATCTTCTATGAGGATTATGTTATATTGTGCAATGTGGTGCTCCATTAATGTTTGGTTCATTTGTTGTGGTGTTTAGTTAACTGTTTGGTTCAATTCTGCAATGCGATGTTCAATTGTTGTGTGTGCATTCTGTTATTGTATACCATGTGAGAAATTAAATCAAATTTGGTTGTACTAAATACCTGAGAAACAAATACAATTGCTATATTTCTAAGTTGTTAAGCATGCCTGGTTTCGTTAGCTGTTTGATCTTCTATTAGGAGTATGTTATTTGTGCAATGTAGTGCTCAGTTAACGGTTGGTTCATTTGTTGTGGTGTTTAGTTAACTGCTTGGTTCAATTCTGCAATGCGATGTTCAATTGTTGTGGCTGCATTCTGTTATTGTACACTATTATACCTTGTCTTTTTAATTCCTTTGCCCCATTTCCAATATAGAGAAGATATTGATGCAGATCCTTGTTTTTAGGCCTTTCCAAAACAGTTCACTGATGGTTACCTCTCAAACCACCTGTATGGACAGGAGGCGAGGAAGGTATTCATACAACACCAACGGTTCAATATTGAAGTGTTCCTGAAGAGGACGAAGGATGGACGGTCAATCATCCACAGGCACTGGCCTAAAGTTGCAAAGACCTTCAACATCAATGAAGGCTCAATATTTTCCTTCCACTTCAGCAGTTTTCCTGATGAGATGCGTCTGTCTATGTATCATCTATGATACTAATTTTGAAAGGTTCTAGATGTTGCATGTGAAACTTGGTGCTGGTGCAGTTGTGTAATGGGGTAGCTGAGTGTTGAAGCTATATCATGTTGTACTCTAATGTATTTCAAATATGAAATCCTGCTTCCTTAATATGGGAATGAAATATATTATTTGTTTAATATGAATGTCAATTAGATTAATAAATGGATTATTCATAATAGGGCAATTAGCCTGCTAATTGGTTTTTTCTATTGCAAACAGTTATTGAGAAAATACCGTGGGCGATGATCTAAGGCAATGCACACCGCTTCGAGGAATAAACCATGTTGGATCGATGAGCAATCGCAGACGACATTCTCCTAAAAACTGTTTGCGTTAGGCCACCTTGCACAAACGTCTACCGCATAAAAGTTGTGTGTGATTGATAGCCTTTGCCATACAGTTTCTTTTATGCACCGTGTGTGATGCATTTAATAATGCAAACGATAAAATTATTAATATTGTGTGCGATAGGAAGGCCATCACAAACGATTTAACGGGGAAAATTGTGTGTGATGTACCTACGAACAGAAACGTTTTCCTTGTAGTCACTATGTGGGATGTATATACAAACTGAAATGTTTCGCAAGGACTGACTGTGTGGGATGAACTTACGACCGGAAATGATTTCGCCTATATAATTGTACTTTTTTAGCACTACTGTACGTATAACCGTATTTGCTCGCTCGCCGGTCGCACACGACCTCATTTTGCCGAGCGTGTGTGTGCCAGGAAGGCATATCCCCGACGGTTTCTGGGTCGTGTCGGAAGGACCCCCCTATCGCCCACACTCACTAGGTGACGGTTCCGAATGCCATCGCTGAAAGGAGTTAAAAACCATTTGTATAGCACCGACACGTACCAGTTTCATTGAAAAATCTGGTTCAAATAACCCTTTATGATTTACAGAAATTCTATATCATTTCGAATCAATAATATGTCATCCACATATAGTATTAGAAATGGTACAGAGCTCCCACTCACTTTCTTGTAAATACAAGCTTCTCTGTAAGTTTCTATAGAACCAAAAGCTTTGATCACCTCATCAAATCATATATTCCAACTCCAATATGCTTGCATCAGTCCATAGATGGATCGATGGATCTTGCATACTTTGCTAGCATCCTTAGGATCGACAAAACCTTCCGGTTGCATCATATACAACTCTTACTTAAGGAACCCGTTAAGGAACATTGTTTTGACGTCCATTTGCCAGATTTCATAGTCGTAATATGTGGCAATTGCTAACATAATTCTAAAAGACTTCAGCATCGCTACGGGTGAGAAAGTCTCATCATAGTCAACTCCTTGAATTTGTCAAAAACCCTTTGTGGCAAGTCGAGCTTTATATACGGTAACATTACCATCTGTGTCTATCTTCTTCTTAAAGATCCACTTGTTCATGATGGCTTGCCGGTCATCGGGTAAGTCTACCAAAGTCCACACTTGGTTCTCATATATGGATCCTATCTTAGATTTCATGGTCTCAAGCCATTTGTTGGAATAGAGGCTCATCATTGCTTCTTCATAGTTCATAGGTTCGCCGTTTTCTAACAACATGACTTCCAGGACGGGATTACCGCACCACTCTGGTGCAAAACTTGTCCTGGTCGACCTACAAAGTTTAGTAGTAACTTGATCCGAAGTTTCATGATCATCATCATTAGCTTCCTCACCGGTTGGTGTAGGCGTCACATGAACTGCTTTCTGTGATGTGCTACTTTCGAATCCGAGAGAAGGTACAATTACCTCATCAAGTTCTACTTTCCTCCCAGTCACTTCTTTTGAGAGAAACTCCTTCCCTAGAAAGGACCCATTTTTAGCAACAAAAATATTTCCCTCGGATTTGTGATAGAAGGTATACCCACTGGTCTCTTTAGGGTATCCTATGAAGATGCACTCCTCCGCTTTGGGTTCGAGCTTATCAGGCTGAAGCCTCTTGACATAATCGTCGCATCCCCAAACTTTAAGAAACGACAACTTAGGTTTCATGCCAAACCATAATTCATACAGTGTCATCTCAACGGTTTTATACGGTGCCCTATTTAAAGTGAATGTGGCTGTCTCTAATGCATAACCCCAAAATGATAGTGGAAAATAGGTAAGAGACATCATAGAATGCATCATATCTAATAAGGTATGGTTACGACGTCAGACACACTATTACGTTGTGGTGTTCCAGGTGGCATGTGTTGTGAAGCAATTCCACATTGTCTTAAATGCATAGCAAAATCGTAACCCAAATAGTCACCTCCACGATAAGATCGTAGAAATTTATTTTTTCTTGTTACGATTATTCTCTACTCACTCTGAAACCCCTTGAACTTTTCAAATGTTTCAAATTTGTGTTTCATTAAGTAAATATACCCATATCTACTCAAATCATCTATGACAGTAAGAAAATAGCGATATTCACCGCGTGCTTCAACACTCATCGGACCGCATACATCCGTATGTATTATTTCCAATAAGTCACTAGCCCGCTCCATTGATCCAGAAAATGGGGTTTTAGTCATCTTGCTCATGATGTATGGTTCACATGTCTCAAATGATTCATAACCAAGTGATTCCAAAAGTCCATCAACATGGAGTTTCTTCATGCGCTTTACACCAATATGACCTAAGCGGCAGTGCCACAAGTATGTGGTACTATCATCATTTACTTTGCATCTTTTGGCATCAATATTATGAATATGTGTATCACTATGATCTAGACTCAACAAGAATAAACCATTCACAAGGGATGCATGACCATAAAAGAGATTATCCATATAAATAGAACAACTCTCATTCTCTGATTTAAATGAATAACTGTCTTGCAATAAACAAGATCCAGATTCAATGTTCGTGCTTAGCATAGGCACCAAATAACAGTTATTTATGTTTAAAACTAATCTCGAAGGCAAATGTAGAGGGAGCGTGCTGACGGCGATCACATTAACCTTAGAACCATTTCCAACGCGCATCGTCACTTCTCTATTTATTCAGCAGCTCCTGTTTCGAGTTACGGATATTAGCAGCCGAACAAGTATCAAATACCCAGGCGCTACTGCGAGCACTAGTAAGGTACACATCAATAACATGTATATCAAATATACCTTTGTTGACGTTGACAGCCTTCGTATCTGCCAAGTACTCGGGGTAGTTCTGCTTCCCATGGCCATTCCCTCTGCTATAGAAACACTTAGTCTCGGGTTCGGGTCTAGCATTGGGTTTCTTCACGGGAGCGCAACTGCCTTGCCATTCTTCTTGAAGTTCCCTTTCTTTCCCTTGCCCTTTTTCTTGAAACTAGTGGTCTTATTCACCATCAACACTTGATGCTCTTTCTTGATTTCTACCTCCGCGACCCTAAGCATCACGAATAGCTCAGGGGTCATTTTCTCCATCCCTTGCATATTATAGTTCATCATGAAGCCTTTGTAGCTTGGTGGCCATGACTGAAGAACTCTATCAATCGCTACTTCATCCGGAAGATTAACTCCCATCTGATTCAAGCGGTTGTAGTACCCAGACATTTTGAGTACGTGCTCACTAACGGAGTTGTTCTCCTCCATCTTGCAGCTAAAGAACTTGTTGGAGGTGTCATAGCTCTCAACCCAAGCATGAGCCTGAAATACCAATTTCAGCTCCTAGAACATCTCATATGCTTTGTGGTGCTCAAAACATCTTTGAAGCCCCGGTTCTAAGCCATAAAGCATGGTGCACTGAACTATCGAGTAGTCATCAGAACGTGCCTGCCAGACATTCATAACATTTGCAGGCGAGCCTTGAAGGGGTGCATCACCATGCAGTGCATTAAGGACATAAGCCTTCTGTGCAGCAGTGAGGATAACCCTCAAATTATGGGCCCAGTCCACATAGTTGCTTCCATCATCTTTCAACTTTTCTTTCTCTAGGAACACATTAAAATTCAGGGGAGCTACAACGCGAGCCATTGATCTACAACATAATTTTTGCAAAGATATTAAGACTATGTTCATGATGACTTCTTCAGTTAACCAAATTAGTAGTGAACTTCCACTTAAAACAACATCCCTCAAGCTGTCTTAGTTTTTACGCGATCCATATCAACTACCCATGTCCGATCATCACGTGAGATGGGGTTGTCATCAAAGGTGAACATCTCCATGTTGATCATATCTACTATATGACTCATGTTCAACCTTTCGGCCCTCCGTGTTCAGGGGCCATGTCTGTACATGCTAGGTTCGTCAAGTTTAACCCAAGTATTCTGCATATGTAAAACTTGCTTACACCCACTGTATGCGAACGTAGAGTCTATCACACCCGATCATCACAAGGTGCTTTGAAATGACGAACTTTCGCAACGGTGTATACTTAGGGAGAACACTTGTATCTTGAAATTAAGTGAAGGGATCATCTTATAATGCTACTGTTGTCCTAAGCAAAATAATATGCATAACAAGATAAACATCACATGCAATCAAAAATATGTGACACGATATGGCCATTATCATCTTATGCTTTTGATTTCCATCCCCAAAGCACCGACATGAGCTCCATCGTCATCGGCATGACACCATGATCTCCATCATCGTGTCGTCACGTGGTCGTCTCACCAACTATTGCTTCTACAACTATTGCTAACACATAGTGATAAAGTGAAGCAATTACATGATGTTATTAGTTGACGCGCATGTCATAAAATATTAAGGACAACCCTGTGGCTCCTACTGGTTGCCATATGATAACCCACAAGTATAGGGGATCGCAACAGTTTTAGAGGGTAGAGTATTCAACCCAAATTTATTGATTCGACACAAGGGGAGCCAAAGAATATTTGCAAGTATTAGCAGCTGAGTTGTCAATTCAACCACACCTGGAGATTATTTATCTGCAGCAAAATGATCAGTAGAAAAGCAGTATGATAGTTTTGATAGTAGTAGTAACAGCAATAGTAACAGTAACAGTGATAGCAATTTTTTTGTAGCAAGTGCAATAGTGACAGTAGCAGTAGTAACTTAGCAGAAACAATATAAGAGAAATTCGTAGATATTGGCTCGGTGAATTCATTGGACAATATTCATCATATAACAGTCATAACCTAGGGTGATACGACACTAGCTCTAGTTCATAAATATAATGTAGGCGTGTATTCAGTAAATAGTCATATGTGCTTATGGAAAAAACTTGCATAACATCTTTTGTCCTACCCTCCCATGGCAGTGGGGTCCTATTGGAAACTAAGGGATATTAAGGCCGCCTTTTAATAAAGAATCAGAAAAAATCATTAACACACGGTGAATACATGAACTACTCAAACTACGGTCATCATCGGGACGTGTCTCGACTTCTGTCACTCCGGGTTTGCCGGATCATACCACGTAGAAGGTGACTATAACTTGCAAGATCGGATCTAGAACATAGATATAATGGTAATAACATAAACGGTTCAGATCTGAAATCATGGCACCCGGGCCTAAAGTGACAAGCATTAAGCATGGCAAAGTCATAGCAACATCAATCTCAGAACATAATGGATATTAGGGATCAAGCCCTAACAAAAATAACTCGATTACATGATGAATCTCATCCAACTCCTCACCGATCAGCGAGCCTATGAAGGAATTACTCGCTCCTGGTGGGGAGCATCATGGAATTGGCGATGGAGAAGGGTTGGTGATGACGAAGATCAAAGATCCCCCTCTCCAGAGCCCCAAACGGACTCCAGATCTCGCCTCCTGATGAAGACAGGAGGTGGCGGCGGCTCCGTCTCGTGAAATGTGATAATTTTCTCTCCCTAATTTTTTCTCCAAATATGTGATTTTATAGTATCAGGGTTGGAGTCTGCGGGGCCACCAGGTGGGGACAACCCACCTAGGCGCGCCCTGGTGGATTGTGCCCACCTAGGTGCCCCCCTCCAGTGGTTCTTGGCTCCAGAAATTCTCTTTTATTATATAAAAATCCGTTGCAAAGTTTCGTTCCAATCCGAGAACTTTTATTCCTGCATAAAATACAACACCATGGTAGTTCTGCTGAAAACAACATCAGTCCGGGTTAGTTTCATTCAAATCATGCAAATTAGAGTCCAAAACAAGAGGAAAAGCATTAGGAAAAGTAGATACGACGGAAATGTATCAACTCCCCCAAGATTAAACCTTTGCTTGTCCTCAAGCAATTCAGTTGATAAACTGAAAGTGAAAAAGAAAAACTTTTACGAACTCTTTTGCTCTTGTTTACATAAATACGCTTAAGTAGTACCCATGTTTTCAGCAAAGATTATAACTTACCATGTCGACAATAACTCTTAAAAATTATATTAACTCATATCAATGGCATAATCAACTAGCGAGCAATAATAAGATATCTCAAAATACAACACTTTGTCAAAACAACCATGATATAATATGCCAATAGTGGTATCTCGCTAGCCCTTTCTGAGACCGAAAAACTTAAATGCAAAGCACCTCCAAACTTCAAGAAGCGACTAAACATTGTAATTCATGGTAGAAAAGATCCAGTCATGATGCACCCAACATTAGCTACACACAATGCATGAGGATGCCAATAGTGCTCTCAGGTTCTGGTGCTTATTTGAGAAGGTGATGACACAACATAAAAGTAAATAGATAGTCCCTTCATAGAGGGAAGAAGTGATTTGTGGAGGTGCCAGAGCTCAAGTTTTTAAAACAGAGGTAAATGAAATTTTCAGAAATGCACCCTTCTTATTTACTTCGCGACCATTAGTTATCGGTATCTTCCATGCTAAAGACATTAGTGGCGGTTCCCAAGCGATAAAAGTAAAGGTTACTCCCCCTCCAGCAACAATCACACACCATGGCTTGACCGAAACAACTGGTGTCGTCCATATCAACAACAGTCCTAGGGGAGTTTTGTTTAATTATTTGCAATTTGAGTTTGGGACTGGGAATCCCTATTACCGCCTCTCTTGTGCAAGGACGAGTGAATAAACACTCATCATGAGAATAACCCACTTAGCTTGGAAGATACTGACTACCTCTGTCGATCTATGAACAATCCAGGCACACAAAAAGGATATTTATTTGAAGTTTTTAGAGGTGGCACATGCCAATTTACTTAGGACGGCAGGGTAATACCGCATATAGGTAGGTATGGTGGACTCATCTGGAATAACTTGGGTTTCTGGGTTTTGATGCACAAGCATAAATCCCGCTTAGTACAGGCGAAGGCAAGCAATTAGGTTGAGAAGCGGCCAACTAGAGAGCAAAAACGGTCATGAACATGCATTATGCATAAGTAACGTTGGATACTAGCATGAGTAGGATATGAACACCATGAACATAAATATCATAGACGCTATGTTGGTTTTGATTCAACTACATGCATGAACATGTGCTAAGTCAACCCACTCGAATATTCAGAGGAGGATACCATATCATCATACTACATCACAATCATTTTAACGCAATGTTGACATCCAAGATAAATCGTTATCCACTCCTAGATACTTAAGCATGGCATGAGAAATGGTAATCTCTACTTGTCATTAAAAACATGTCTGATCATAATAAGCTAAATCATGGATACTAGGTTAAACATATTTACAAAAACAGAACAAGTTGAGTTCATACCCGTTTCTCTCTGCCACAGCCAGTTCATCAGATATCGTCATTATTGCCTTTCACTTGCATGACCGAACGATATGAAAATAATAATAGTGCAAGAGTGTCGTGGACTAAGCTGGAATCTGCAAACATTTTATTCAAAAAGAAGAAAACAAGGTAGTATGGGCTCTGTGTTAGATCAACAATAATGCACATGAGAGCCACTCAACATTTTCATCATGGTCTTCTCCTCAGTACGACTCAATAAAAAGAAAAGAAATTCAGAGAAACACACTAAAATATTTTTGGAGTTTTTGGTTTTTATCTGGAAGGAAACAAATTAAAGAAAGAAAAACAAAAACGAGAAAAACTATTTACACGGGAGAGCTCCCAACAAGCAAAAGAAGAATAAGGAAATCTTTTTGTTTTCTTTTTAAATACTACTACTAACTATACTAGAAAGAAAAATAAAAAAGAAGCAGGAAATATATTATTTTTTTGTAATTTCTCAAAGTTTTTCAAACACACAAGAAGAAGGCAAGAAAATAAATCTAGCATGGATAATACAATGAAAAAGTGTGGACACGGACAACTGGAATGAAATGTGTGATCATGAAAGTAATGTCGGTGGAAATATGTACTCCCCCAAGCTTAGGCTTTTGGCCTAACTTGGTAATCTCCATCAGTAGCCCACATAATGGTCAGTGTGATAGCTCACAGAGCCTCGAGGTGCCGACACCTCAGCCCGCCGTCCAGCCACAACCATTGCATTATGTGCTCGGGGCTCGCTCTCAAGAACGTAATGTCTTCCCTTGCTGTGAACATCAAAGAGAGCAGGTGCAGGCAAAAAGGTGTCCACAACGGACCTTTTATTAAAGAACAGGTTATAAGTAAAATTATGGGATTCATCATTAAGGATCTTATGACGTTTCATAGCATCAAAGTCAAGGTACTGCGTGGGTAGGATGGGGTCATAAGGCCAAGGTGGAACACCCAGCTCTCTTGCTAAGCGTGGGGCATAAATTCCACCATAAAAATATCCACTACCTGCGTTGTGTTGCAATCTACATGCCATTATCGCTCCAAGGTTATAACTTTTGTCACTGGTGAGACCGGTGCGGATAAGGCTCAAGTCTGGAGCACAAAGTGTACTACAATCTTGTTTGCCTACAATGCATTTTCCATTAAGTAGTACAAAGTATTGGATTGGGGAAAAATGAATGATCTTTATTCTACCTTGAATCACTCCTCTAGTCTCACCATAGCAAAGGCTAGTCAAGAATATCTCAAACTCCGACCTTGGTGGTTCGTCCAATGAACCCCCAAATGGAATTTTGCAGTGATTAGAAAATGTCTCCAGAGGTATAGTAAATGAATTGTCATATAGTTTAAATGATACTCTGGATTCACGAGGACGGAATTTAAATTCTTTGGTAAATGATTCAATGAGGCCGAGGTGTTGGTTGCACTTATCTGCAATGTAGGGACCGAGCTCAGCATTGTGAACATATTGCTCAAATTTTTATTTGATGCCCACACGCACCATATAATCGTTGCATGGCATAAACATGATTTGGTGGCGGCATCTCGAATGGAATTTTCACTTGGTTCAACATAGGACCGACGAACGGAGCTGCTTCTAGAAGATGCCTCCGAGGACCTCCGCCTCGAAGAAGTCCTTCCAAAGAGGTTCATCACATTCGCGTACAATTTTCTGAAAAATTTTGTGTCATTTTTTGTCAACAAAACTTTATAAGATTGATAGCAACTATTCATAGGGATGCATAGAGGCCATATCAAGCTTTCAAACTACTTGGAACTCTAAGAATTTAACATGCAAGCTCATCTAAAACAGCATGAAGAGCAACTAATTATTCAAAATATAAACCACTAAAGCAAAAACTAATTAGACCAATGGAGGAGGCACATACCAAGCAACAATCCCCCGAAATAGTTTTGAAAATGGAGCTTCGAGCAAAGAGATCGAAATCCGCAGGTTTGAGAGCAAGAATAGGAGAGAGAGAGAGAGAGAGAGAGAGAGCAATGGTGATTGTTTTCTGGAGGTAGGTGGTGATATGGAATGAAGGGATAAGTTAGGAGGGCCACGTGGGGACCACAACCCACCAGGGCGCGCATGGGGGTGATGGCATGCCCAGGTGGGTTGTGCCCACCTGGAGCACCTCCCTCTGTTGTTATTTGCGCTAAAATTCTTAAACATTCAGAAAAAATCGTATTAAATTTTCAAAGCATTCTGAGAACTTCTATTTTTGCGTCATTTTTTATTGCACGGAAAACACAGAAAACAGGCAAGGCATGGCATTTTATTTTGTTTAACTTATAAAAATAGAAAACAAAAGGTACTGGTCACTAAATTCATCAACTCCATACCTCTAAAAAATTATTGGTTAATAAGGTTTATCAAGTCTTATTAACAACTGAGGGAGTTCGGAATTAGGGGTC
The DNA here is from genome assembly GCF_002162155.2 of Triticum dicoccoides. Taxonomy (NCBI): domain Eukaryota; kingdom Viridiplantae; phylum Streptophyta; class Magnoliopsida; order Poales; family Poaceae; genus Triticum; species Triticum dicoccoides. The sequence continues at coordinate 146,092,123 of NC_041389.1, read as the reverse complement.
CTCGGGTGTCTGGTCTATTCGATATGGGCCGGACTGATGGGTCATGAAGATAAAGCAGAAGACTATCCCTCGTGTCCAGGTAGGACTCCTATATGCGTGGACGACAAGATTGGTGTCCGGATGTACTATTTCCTTCCCTTGTAAACCGACTCTGTGCAACCCTACGCTCCTCTGGTGTATATATAAACTAGAGGGTTTAGTCTGTAGAGGCTATCAGAACAATCATAGGCTAGACAACTAGGGTTTATCCATTACGATCTCGAGGTAGATCAACTCTTGTAACCCCTATACTCATCGAATACAATCAAGCAGGACGTAGGGTTTTACCTCCTTTAAGAGGGCCTGAACCTGGGTAAACATTGTGTCCCCATTATCCCTTGTTACCATTGATCCTTAGACTCACAGCTTGGGCCCCCCTACCCGAGATCTGCCGGTTTTGACACCTACATTGGTGCTTTCATTGAGAGCTCCGTTGTGTTGTCAACAGAAGAAATGATGGCTCGCCTCATCATCGATGACGATGCTGTTTCTGAGGAGACCTTTCTCCCTAGTCAACACTTTGTGTTTGGCGGCTTCATGCTACGTGCCAACTCGATCGGTCACCCCGAGCAGGTCGACAGCTACGCCCCTGGTCACCAGATCAGGTTTGCAAGTTTGAACTACATGCTGATATCTGAGGAGACCTGATCTTCGAGGGGTTCACGGCCTCGGCCTCCGCTCCCCACCCATACAAAAGAGGCCCTTCGGATCCACTATCAGATCCTGTCCAGGGGTCGACGCTCGTATCTGCCTCGGCCTTAGATCTGGGGCGGACTACATCGTCCGAAGATCGAAGGATGAACCCCATGGGACTCTCTCCTGTCACGGAGCTTCCAGTCGGAAACCCAGATGCGACCATGCCGCCTGCAAACCTGAAGTCAAATGGGACTCTCCCCGTCATCGGGAAGCCGGACTCGCCTCCGGATGTCAACTCCGAACTATTGAGGTCTGCGTCCATCGGGCTCGATCAAGTGGTTATCACCGAGCCTGGCTCCGCAGATCCGCAGACTCCTATCCAGCTTTCGCTCTTAAACTAATCGCTGCACTTAATACAATCTCTCGCCATCATGGATGTGTCACCTCTGAACTACACCCAGCTTGGGCTGGGGGTTGAGAGAAGGGAATTTTACGTCCCACCCACCACCCACTTAATAGCCACTGTCGAGGATTTAACCGACATGCTAGACTATGCCTCCAAAGACATCGATGGCATGGACGATGATGTCGATGCTGAACCAGGTCAAAAACTGCCTATCACTGGGCGTTGGACGACCACTTCTACCTATGACATATAGATGGTAGATACACCTGAGAAGAAGGATGACGATGACACTGAAGATCCCGACGAGGACAAGACCGTCGATGAACCACCAAAGCGTCGGCGTCAGCGGCGCCGCTCACGATCGCGTCGGGCAAGGAAAGTAATACCGGCACCGAGATGATGGCACTCCGGACAATGCCAAGTATCCCGACCACCCCATCGAACCTGCATTCGAGCAGGATGAAAGGGAAGAGGGTCAATACAGCCCCGAACACACCAATCACGAGGATTCGGAAGATAGTAACTACTTACCTGTCTCCGAAGAATATGTTAGCCTTGGTGACGATGATTTTATCGTCCCAGAGGAACCCCTCGAACAAGAGCGCTTCAAGCAACAACGCATCGCCACCACACGGAGCCTGAAAAAGAAACAACAGTGGCTTCAAGCCAAATAGGATACGCTCAACGACAGATGGACCAAGGTCCTAGCCGCCGAAGAATACGGCTTCGAGCGACCAACAAAGAGTTACCCCAAATGCGGGTTGTTGCCACAATTCGATGACAAGGCCTTTGAGCCAATACCGTCAAAATACAATTATGCTGATCAACCGGACCGACCACCACGTGGACGGGACAAAATGGCTCATCATGTCGAACATCTACCCACGCCCCCTCGCCGTGGCGGCAAGGAGACAACAGCTCTGGGCTACACGTACGACTTCGATAGGACCTGGCCAATAGAGCCGACTATACTAGATCAATCTATGGGTCAAGAGGACGTGCCCCATCACGAGATGACAGCCATCAGGCCTGGCACAATGAATATAATCAAGTTCGGGGTCAGCACTGAACGCAAATGTCACCTGAACTCCATCGCGATGTTGCTCGGTATAGAGGTGCCGCACACCCTATGTGCTTTACCAATGAAGTAATGCAACACCAATTTACAGAAGGGTTTAAACCCGTGAACATCGAGTAGTACGATGGAACGACGGATCCTGCCATATGGATTGAAGATTTTCTTCTCCACATTCACATGGCTCGCAGAGATACCTCCACGCCATTAAATACCCCCCTCTAAAGCTGAAAGGACCAGCACGACACTTGTTGAATAGCCTCCCAGAGAACTCCATTGGAAGCTGGGAAGATTTAGAAGATGCTTTTCAGGCCAACTTTCAAGGCACTTATGTCCGGCCACCGGATGCTGATGACCTAAGTCACATAGTCCAGCAACCCAGAGAGTCAGCTCGCAAACTTTGGAATCGGTTCCTAATTAAAAAGAACCAAATCATGGACTATCCAGATGCCGAAGCCTTAGCGGCATTCAAACACAGCGTTCGTGATGAATGGCTCGCCCAACACCTCGGGCAGGAAAAACCGAAGACCATGGTAGCTCTTACTGCACTTATGACCCACTTCTGTGCGGACGAAGTTAGCTGGTTGGCTCGTAGAAGCAACAGTTCCAACGACCCCGACACTTCTGAGGCCAAGATGGTAATGGTAGACAACGACGCCATAAAAACAAGCATCGGAACAATAATGAAGAAACATATGATACGGTAGTAAATGCCAGATTCAGTGGTTCCAAACCGGGTCAGCGGAAGAAGCCGTTCAAGGGTTATAGAGAGGGTCCATCCAACTTGGACAAAATACTAGAGAGGCCTTGCCAGATTCATGGCACCCCTCACAAGCCTGCCAACCACACCAATAGAAATTGCAAGGTTTTCAAGTAGGCCGGTAAATTAAATACCGAACATAAGGGGAAAGGACCTCCAAGCAAGGACGATGATCAGCCCCGTCAGCCGAACACTGGGGGATAGAAGCAATTTCCCCCCGAGGTGAAAACGGTAAACATGATCTATGTTAAACACATCCCCAAGAGGGAGCGCAAATGCGCATTAAGGGACGTCTATGCCATGGAGCATCTCACCCCAAAATTCAACCCATGGTCGGCTTGTCCGATCACCATTGATTGCAGGGACCACCCAACCAGTATCCGTCACGGAGGTTCGGCGGCCCTGGTACTCGATTCTATCATCGACGGATACCACTAGAGTCCTTATGGACGACGACAGCAACCTCAACTTGATCTATCAAGATGCTTTCCATAAAATGGGTATCGACCCATCAAGAATTAAGCCTAGTAACACTACCTTTAAAGGAGTGATATCCGGTGTGGAGGCCCACTGCACGGGCTCCTTAACACTAGAAGTAGTATCCGGCTCTCCAGATAACTTCCGAAGCGAAGAATTGATCTTTGACATCGTCCCTTTTTGTAGTTGTTATCATGCACTGCTTGGATGAATGGCTTTCGCCCGCTTTAATGCAGTCCTGCACTATGCTTATTTGAAGCTCAAAATACCTGGACCGCATGGCCTCATCACAGTAAATGGAAATATGGAGCGCTCCCTCCGTACTGAGAAGCACACATCGGCCCTAGCAACCGAGGTACAGGGCAGCCTCATCAAGTCGAGCAGCTTATCGGTCATCAAGACCCATGACATTGCTAAGCGAGTTCGATCAGCATCACAGTGCGATAGCTCGGTGGATCTGGAGCTTGAATAGCAGTTTAGCATCCATTGACCGCCCCATAAGGTTGCGGCATACGTACCGCGCATACATAACTATGCACTTAGAATACCTTGCGTAACACTGGAGGCACACTATAGAAAAGGTCCACAGTACGGCTTGACCCTATTCGGACCTTAAATATTTTTTCCCACTACAGGTTTGTTAAAAACCTACCCACTCTACGGTTGTATGGGGGCTCCTCTCTAGGTCCCTCTTCCTTGCAGACGACCATCAACTCCTCCTCTCAAAGGATTCCCTACCAAGGAGAAACGGCGCAGACGTGCAACGGGGCACCATTAAGATCTTCAAACCATTACTTTTAGGCCCTGTGTAAACCTTTCCCTTGTGTTAACTTTTGGCATGTAACATGGCCTCGATGTTCATGGCATTATCTGTAACAACACGTCTCGATGTATTAATCAGGGATAAAGGAAGCAGTTGATCACTACTTTTGTTTGGCACTCATTCTTTTTATATTAGCATCTATATTCCCCCCTACTTCAGACTGCCACACGTGCTTTAGTACGGCCTTAACACTGGGGGTTGTATTTGGCCCTGCGCGTTTTAAGTCCGAACACCTATAGGGAACTCTTCGGCGTCCCGGATATTGCATTATATGCATCGGCTCTGAATCATGTCTTTGGTCCATAGTTGGGTTGCCCGACTCCTGTGTTTACCACCTTACGTTCTGCTCGTTCGGCTAAGGTAGTAAAGGGAGAAATACTGTGATTGTATTTCTGGTTCGTCCGGTCAAGTACCTTAGTAGAGAAAGCCGAAAACTGACTGGCATGATAAGCAAGAGCTGGTCGGTGATCCAGTGACATAGTATTATACTACAAATCATTAGCGATTCACCTCGTGTTATACGAGGGTCCGGTCTTCGCCCAGCCACATGGAAAAGGCACCATAGTCCGGATAGTCGCACATGCACCAAGGGCTAGTACTTAGCTCCACATTTAAAATCCTATGGCTAAGTGAAGGTAATAAAGCCGCATAGTCTGATTGCCTGGTTCACCTCGCGGACACCTCCTTTACGGAGCAAGAGGTTGGATAAAGTGTGGTCACACGTTATGTAGAACACCCATGTAGCATCTACAGGGGGGCTGAAGCCGATGTCTGGCAACTTCCAAAAATATAACAATAAACGGCCGCACAGGAGGAAAAATCACTTGAAACAAAAGGCGCAAGCATAGACATCTCATAGCATGAGTTCATAACAAGGTTTGTATAACCCGAACATATTCAATCAAATATCACGTCCTTAGAACATTGGACCTCTACTACTCGGTCTCCTTCTAGGAGGTCGTCGAAGTACCTCTCCGGCTTCCGATGATCTTTGCCTTCAGGCGGACCTGTGGTCACCACTTCAGTGGCCTTCATATTATCCCATTGCATCTTGACACGGGAGAAGGCCATCCGGGCACCCTCTATGCAGACCGGGCGCTTCACAGCATCAATCTGCAACCGCGCATTGACCAGCCGCTTCACCAAACCAAAGTAGCTGCTAGGAATCGGCTCGGCCAGCCAGAGTTCGGCTATTATGTCCTTCATGGCCAGGCCTGCCACCCTATGCAGCTCCGTCAGCTACTTCAGCTGGTCATTTAGAAGCGTGGGGTGTTGCGGCATGAGATATTGTGACCAGAACACCTTCTCAGTTGAGTTCTCCTCCTGGGCTCGGTAGAACTATGCGGCATCGGCGACACTCTTCGAAAGATCCACAAACGTACCTGGAGAACTCCACACTCGTGTGAGCAAAGCGTACCTCTGACCCCCAAAGATACTTTGCAAAAGAAAGGCCTTACCAGCCGATATCTGCCTTGCCTGGTGGATCTCTTCGCGAGCGCTCCAGGACTCGCTTCGCGCCTCTTTGGCATCACGGAGAGCCTTGGCAAGCTTGGAGGACTGGGACAAAGTCTTCTGCTCCAATGTTTCACATTTGCTGATGGCCACCCGAGCTTCATATTGGCGGCAGGCAATTTTGTTCGGCCTCTAGTTCAGCAGTCGCTTTATCAGTAGTTGCCTTATTTTCCTATGCCTCCTTCTTAGCTTGGGCAAGGGCACCTTTGAGGGTCTCGACCTAGGCTGCGCCACCTATGATCATAATCAAAAAATCTATGGGTTAACCTCTCCATATAAATATCGCTTCTTATATGCAAATGAATTCCTTCTTAACTTTGTATGCATACCTTGCGTTTCATCGAACCGCTTGTTGATGCGGTCGAGCTCCTCATCGGCCACTTGAAACTTCCGATTGAGTTCGGAAACTTCTGCGGCATGGGCAGTACCAGCCAACATGGAGGCATGTTACAATGGTAGCATAGTATGTTACTATCCTGATTAGTATGCGGATCCTCTCTCTGGTTTTTTCTAAACCGGACAGAGCCTCAGGGGCTATTGTCTATAAATAGGTTTATTCTTTTTATGAAAAGTTTTTAGAACATTATGTCGCATACCTCAAAGCCTGTCAGTAGGCTGCAAAAAGCTTCGTTCAGTCCGGTTTTAGCAGATTGAACCTTCTCCATAACCACACCCATCAGGGTGCGATGCTCCTCCATGACGGAAGCAATTTGTAGTGCTTCCTCCAGAGCACGAGGCGCATCCGGATTAATGGAGGCTGCTGATGGAGCTGCTCCTCCTCCCCCATCTTTCGAAGGGGGCTGCTTATCCGGTCTCGGAGCCACGTTGGTCTCCGGAACGGTGTTCGGCGGGGGCTCGGATTGTTGGGGATCCCCACCATCGGTTGTCATGGGGGTCGCTTCCCCCAGGTTTTCAGCGACTGAGGTGTTAACCTCAGGCGCTTTCGCGATGGCTTCATTCTCCCCCCTCATCCAGGAGAGCTCCTTCGGGACGATGCTTCGGTGTCCTCCATGGCGATAGGCGAGGGGGCTCACGGCGGCATGTCACTCTCTTCCTGCTCGGGCAGCAGGAAGTTCCCCTCCGATAATGCAGTGTGCGGGACCTCACGGGGAGGTCTAAAAGGCAAATAACAAAACAACTTATATAACGGAAGCAGGAAGACCGAAGATGAGCAGTAAGTTTCTGAATACTTACAATTCGGCCTCGGGCTTCGCCCTGGGAGGTCTCTTGGGGACTAGTTCAGACTCTGAGTCCGAACTGTCCAGGAGGGCCAGCTTCCCTCTTTTTGGCACCTCCCCCTCCGGGTCTTCGGAGGTCGTCCTCTTTTTCTTCCTCCCCTTATGGGGGTGTCGCTTTCCACCTCCTCCTCCTCTTCTTCCTCATGTCCCTCATGGGAAGAGAGGGCTTCGGTCTCTTCGGACACTGTGTTCGAAGGACCTCTGTGGCGGGGGCTGCTCTTGGCCTCCTTGCATTTCTTCTTGTTGGCCTTCCTCTCCAGCGCCTGATAAGGCCTCGGGACCAGCATCTTCATTAGCTGGGGTGTGGCCGGGTTCTTAGGCAGCAGTGCCGAACAATTGATCTGCTCCGCCTTTGCTGTCCAGCCCTATACAAAAGGCAAGCAATATAATCTTTATCATATTTGTAGTATTGACCGGATAGGTCTTCTGAAAAATTATGATTATCGCCGAGGCCGGGTTCTTGATGTCGAGTCAATTTCCTCGGTCTTCATCAGCCAATTTTTCTCGGCCTTGAAGAGCTGCTTCCATATATCTTCGTGCATGGTGCCGAAGAAGTGCTTCAAGGTCTGTGGCTCCTCCGGATTGAACTCCCACATGGGGGAGGCCCGGAGTTGGCAGGGAAGGATACGACAGAAGAGCATCACTTGAATCATGTTTGTGAGACCATTGATCGCACCCAACACATTGGAGATGCATTTCTGTAGCATCTTCACCTCTGGTTGGGACCCCCAATCAAGGCCCTTGGTAGTCCATGAGGTGAGTCTCGTGGGGGGTCCGGATCTGAAGTCTGGCGTGGCCTCCCATTTGGTGTCACAAGGTTCGGTGATGTAGATCCACTCCTGCTGCCACACCTTGACAGTCTCAACGAATGCCCCTTTGGGCCAGACGACAATGGGGAGCTTTCTTACCATGGCCCCTCCATAGTCCGCTTGCTGTCCGTTGACCACCTTCGGCTTCAGATTCAAAACCTTGAGCCATAGGCCGAAGTGTGGTGGGATGCGGAGAAGAGCCTCACACACGACAATGAACACCGATATGTGGAGGAAGGAATTTGGGGGTAGATCGTGGAAATCTAACCCGTAGTAGAACATGAGACTCGGACGAAGGGGTGGAGGGGAAACCCCATCCCTCGAGAGTTTCGGGGTGGTAGAGCTTGGAGATTGGAAGACAGAAGCTAGAGGATGACCTGGGAAAAAGGAGGGATCTTTATCCCCTTATAGACGAAGAAAATACCAACTGTCCCCCTCTCAAGCCATAAACCTCGCCTGTTCCCAACGAGATCGTGTGTAAGGCGCGGTTGGGTTACCCAAACCATATTAATGAGAATCCCATAATGCGCGGGCATGATCTCTGTTTTGACAAGACGTGCCAATGGAGGCTAAGCCTCGAAATGCGAAATGGGAGGCGTGAAAATGGTTCAAAATATTAAAGAGTCAAGTGTGACGCTTCGCCAAAAAAAGTTGTCAGTAAAAGACATTGTTCCTGTTTTGACATCTTGCCTTCATGACTAAGGGTTGTATTAATTATGCAGAGCCGGACACAGTTCCTTTATATGGGAAGCTAAGTTAAAATATTCAGCAGAAGGAACCCACCTTCCAATGCCGAAGATAATTCGCATGCCGAACACATCGTCATCGAAGACTGGTTCAGGGGATACTGAGGGAGTCCCGGATTAGGGGGTCCTTGGGTGTCTGGTCTATTCGATATGGGCCAGACTGATGGGCCATGAAGATAAAGCGGGAGACTATCCCCCGTGTCCATGTAGGACTCCTATATGCGTGGACGGCAAAATTGATATCCGGATGTACTATTTCCTTCCCTTGTAAACTCACTATGTACAACCCTAGGCCCCTTTGGTGTATATATAAACTAGAGGGTTTAGTCCGTAGAGGCTATCAGAACAATCATAGGCTAGACAGCTAGGGTTTAGCCATTACGATCTCAAGGTAGATAAACTCTTGTAACCCCTATACTAATCGAATACAATCAGGCAGGACGTAGGGTTTTACCTCCATTAGGAGGGCCCGAACCTGAGTAAACATCATGTCCCCATTGTCCCTTGTTACCATTGATCGTTAGACTCATAGCTTGGGCCCCCCTACCCGAGAACTGCTGGTTTTGACACCAACAACAACCACTTTTGATTAGCATGAAACCGAAGAACTTTTGTAAAACACGAAGTTAACTCAATGGGGATATGAAAGTACCCAACAATAAGCATTTCATATTTCTTTCTGGCAGTAGGTAGAGGTAGTTGAAAACTTCCAATAGTGATTGTCGGAGATTTTTCAATAACATTTATACCATTCACATGGAATTGTTTCTTCGGAAAGTGCACCGTATGCTCATTACCATTGATATGAAAAGTGACCTTGCTTTTATTGCAATCAATAACAACCCCTACAGTATTCAAGAAGGGTCTACCAAGGATAATCGACATGTTGTCGTCCTCAGGCACCTCAAGTATAACAAAGTTAGTTAAGATAGTAACATTTGCAGCAACAAGAACGGGCACATCCTCACAAATACCGATAGGTATGGCAGATTATTTGTCATCCATTTGCAAAGATATTTTAGTAGGTGTGAGTTTATTCAAATCAAGTCTTTTATATAAAGATAAGGGCATAACACTGCACCAGCTCCTAAATCACATAAAGCAGTTTTCACGTAATTTCTTTTGATGGAGCAAGTTACAGTTGGTATTCCCGGATCTCCAAGTTTTTAGATACTCCACCCTTAAAAGTATAATTAGCAAGCATGGTGGAGATTTCATCTTTCGGTATTTTTCTCTTATTGGTGATGATGTCTTTCATGTATTTTGCATAAGGAGGCATTTTTAAGATATCAGTCAAGCGAGTATGCAAAAAGACTGGCCTCAACATTTCAGCAAAGCGTTCAAATTCTTCATCATCTTTCTTCTTAATTGACTTAGGTGGAAAGGGCATAGGTTTTTGAACCCATGGGTCTCTTTCCTTACCGTGCTTTCTAGCAACAAAGTCTTGCTACCTCTTGGGCTTGTGTTGGTTTTCCCTTGAAGAGGAAAGGGTGATGCAGCAAAGTAGCATAAGTATTTCCCTCGGTTTTGAGTACCAAGGTATCAATCCAGTAGGAGACGACGCACAAGTCACCAAATACCTGCACAAACAATCAAGAACTTGCAACCAACGCGATAAAGGGGTTGTCAATCCCTTCACGGTCACTCGCAAAAGTGAGATTTAATAGAGATAGATAAACGGTAAAGTAAATATTCTTGGTATTTTTGGTTTATAGATCGGAAAGTAAAGATTTCAAAATAGTAGATCGGAAACTAACAAGATGTAAACAAGATTCAATATAATGGAAAAGAGACCCGGGGTCCATAGGTTTCACTAGTGGCTTCTCTCGAGATAGCATATATTACGGTGGGTGAACAAATTACTACCGAGCAATTGATAGAAAAGCGCATAATTATGATGAGATCTAAGGCAATGATCATGAACATAGGCATCACGTCCGTGTCAAGTAGACCGACTCCTGCCTGCATCTACTACTATTACTCCACACATTGACCACTATCCAGCATGCATCTAGAGTATTAAGTTCATAAAGAACGGAGTAACGCATTAAGCAAGATGACATGATGTAGAGGAATTAACTCCAACAATATGATGAAAACCCCATCTTGTTATTGCTACCTCTTGAGCATGCGTTGGTTTTCCCTTGAAGAGGAAAGGGTGATGCAGCAAAGTAGCGTAAGTATTTCCCTCAGTTTTTGAGAACTAAGGTATCAATCAAGTAGGAGGCTACACTCAAATCCCTCGTACCTGCACAAACAAATAAGAACCTTGCAACCAACTCGATAAAGGGGTTGTCAATCCCTTCACGGCCACTTTGAAAAGTGAGATGTGATAGAGATAATAAGATAAATATTTTTGGTATTTTTATGATATAGATTGGAAAGTAAAGATTGCAAAATAAAATAGATCGGAAACTTATATGATGGAAAATAGACCCAAGGGCCATAGGTTTCACTAGTGGCTTCTCTCAAGATAGCATAATTATTACGGTGGGTGAACAAATCACTGTCGAGCAATTGATAGAAAATTGCATAGTTATGAGAATATATAGGCATGATCATGTATATAGGCATCACGTCCGCGACAAGTAGATCAAAACGATTCTGCATCTACTACTATTACTCCACACATCAACCGCTATAGAGCATGCATCTAGAGTATTAAGTTCATAAGAACAGAGTAACGCATTAGGCAAGATGACATGATGTAGAGGGATAAACTCAAGCAATATGATATAAACCCCATCTTTTTATCCTCGATGGCAATAATACAATAGGTGCCTTGCTGCCCCTGCTGTCACTGGGAAAGGACACCGCAAGATTGAACCCAAATTTAAGCACTTCTCCCATTGCAAGAAAGATCAATCTAGTAGGCAAAACCAAACTGATAATTCAAAGAGACTTGCAAAGATGACAAATCATACATAAAAGAATTCAGAGGAGATTCAAATATTGTTCATAGATAATCTTGATCATAAACCCACAATTCATTGGATCTCGACAAACACACCGCAAAAATAATTACATCGAATAGATCTCCATGAAGATCGAGGAGAACTTTGTATTGAGATCCAAAGAGAGAGAAGAAGCCATCTAGCTAATAACTATGGACCCGAAGGTCTGAGGTAAACTACTCACACATCATCGGAGAGGCTATGGTGTTGATGTAGAAGCCCTCTGTGGTCGATTCCCCCTCCGGTGGAGCGCCAGAAAAGGCCCCAAGATGGGATCTCACGGGTACATAAGGTTGCGGCGGTGGAAATAGGGTTTCGTGGTACTCTCAGATGTTTTCAGGGTATATGAGTATATATAGGCGAAAGAAGTCGGTCAGGGGATCCACGAGGGGCCCACGAGGGTGGGGGGCGCGCCTACCTCCTAGGCGCACCTCCCTGCCTCATGGCTGCCTCGTTCCTTCCTTGACGTCCACTCCAAGTCTCCTGGATTGCGTTTGTTCCAAAAACGACTCTCCTGAAGGTTTCATTCCGTTTGGACTTCGTTTGCCTTTTCTGCAAAACACTAAAATAGGCAAAAAAACAACAATTTGGACTGGGCCTCCGGTTAATAGGTTAGTCCCAAAAATAGTATAAAAGTGTATAATAAAGCCCATTAAACATCCAAAACAGATAATATAATAGCATGGAACAATCAAAAATTATATACGTTGGAGACGTATCAAGCATCCCCAAGTTTAATTCCTGCTCGTCCTCGAGTAGGTAAATGATAAAAACATATTTTTTTTGATGTGGAATGCTACCTAGCATAATTCTCAATGTAATTTTCTTTATTGTGGCATGAATGTTTAGATCCGAAAGATTCAAGACAAAAGTTTAATATTGACATAAGAGTAATAATACTTCAAGCATACTAACAAAGTAATCATGTCTTCTGAAAATAACATGGCCAAAGAAAGTTATCCCTACAAAATCATATAGTCTGGCTATGCTCTATCTTCATCACACTAAATATTTAAATCATGCACAACCCCAATTTTAGCCAAGCAATTGTTTCATACTTTAGTATTCTCAAACTTTTTCAATCTTCACACAGTACATGAGCGTGAGCCATGGGCATAGCACTATAGGTGGAATAGGATGGTGGTTGTGGAGAAGACAAAAAAGGAGAAGATAGTCTCACATCAACTAGGTGTATCAACAGGCTATGGAGATGCCCATTAATAGATATCAATGTGAGTGAGTAGGGATTGCCATGCAACAGGTGCACTAGAGCTATAAGTGTATGAAAACTCATCAAAAGAAACTAAGTGGGTGTGCATCCAACTTGCTTGCTCACGAAGACCTAGGGCAATTTGAGGAAGCCCATCATTGGAATATACAAGCCAAGTTCTATAATGAAAAATACCCACTAGTATATGAAGGTGACAACATAGGAGACTCTCTATCATGAAGATCATGGTGCTACTTTGAAGCACAAGTGTGGTAAAAGGATAGTAACATTGTCCCTTCTCTCTTTTTCTCTCATTTTTTTCCTTTTTTTATTTGGGCTTCTTTGGCCTCTTTTTTTATTTGGGCTTCTTTGGCCTCTTTTATTTTTCATAAAGTCCGGAGACTCATCCCAACATGTGAGGGAATCATTGCTTCCATCATCCTTTCCCCACATGGGACAATGCTCTAATAATGAAGATCATCACACTTTTATCTACTTACAACTCAAGAATCTAAGAAAAAAATATGACTCTATGTGGATGCCTCCGGTGGTGTACCGGGATAATGAATCAAGAGTCACATGTATGAATGAATTATGAATGGTGTCTTTGCCACAAATACACTGTCAACTACATGATCATGCAAAGCAATATGACAATGGTGGAGCGTGTCATAATAAACGTAACGGTGGAAAGTTGCATGGAAATATATCTCGAAATGGCTATGGAAATGCCATAATAGGTAGGTATGGTGGCTGTTCTGAGGAAAGTATAAGGTGGGTGTATGTTATCGGCAAAAGTTGCGCGGCACAAGAGAGGCTAGCAATGGTTGAAGGATGAGAGTGCGTATAATCCATGGACTCAACATTAGTCATGAAGAACTCACATACTTATTGCAAAAATCTACAAGTTATCAAAACAAAGTACTACACACATGCTCCTAGGGGAAGGGTTGGTAGGAGTTAACCATCGCGCGATCCCGACCTCCACACATAAGAAAGACAATCAATAAATAAATCATGCTCCAACTTCATCACATAACGGTTCACCATACGTGCATGCTACGGGAATCACAAACTTTTAACACAAGTATTCCTCAAATTCACAACTACTCAACTAGCATGACCCTAATATTACTGTCGGCGTTCTCGGAACGGTGGTCCCCACACTTGCCTGCCTGCGGCCTGCGGCGTGGCTCGAGTGGTGGCCCAGTATGGCCCATCTTCATCAGCGCAAGACTCAAGACCCTCGCGAGGGGCCAAGCCTCGCGGGGCGGACGACACACGACTTCCTCAGGAACGGCCTCGCCAGGCAGGCTCGCGAGGAGGCAGAGAGATCAAGGCAGGGTACCTCGCGAGGTGCTCGTGACTCAAGCCGTGACGATCGCGACCAGGCGGGCACCAGGCTAGAGCCAGCCTGCGCAGTGTCCTTGTTTCCTCTTTGGTGCAAAGAGGGCAAGCACAAGCGTGGAGTACGGAGGCATTAGACAAAGGTTGCCATTTCAGTGCAACGAGACCAAGATCAGCAGAGCGGCAGGATGGAGGTCACCATGGAGCCCAAGACGGCATCATCGCCAGTGCCTTTGGCAGCTGAAGACCAACTTTAGTCAGGATAACTTGTACTAGATGTTCCCCTTCAAAATCGCCGTTGTTGGCGCCCTTCCCGCTCAATATTTGGGAAGAGGACCCGGGCCTTTGTATATATAGGACTAGCCACCACAGTAGAGAGCATCTAGAAAACGGGCTCAACAAGTGCTCATTAGACAGAGAGGCGATCGAACTCACCCAAGCAGTTCATCGCACTAGCTCAAGAACACCTCTTGCGAGGCTGTTCATCCTTTGTACTGTTTATCATCAGCCCCTGAGGCAATCCACCACACCACACACTGGAGTAGGGTATTACACCACAACGGTGGCCTGAACCAGTATAAATCTTGTGTCCCTCGTGTTGTTCGTCGTTTTAGCTTAGATTATCACGAGGCGATCGGACGTGGATCGGTAGGGGGAAGATCTTCACGCGCACCCTAGAGTTAGAACCTTAAGGGTCTACCGGAACCCAACATTCGACATTTGGCGCGCCAGGTAGGGGTGCGCCGGAATCTTTCTTCCGCTGTTTCGCGTTCGATCTTCCATCGTGTCCAAAGCTGACGCTCGCCGGGCTCGCGCCAAGCGTCGGGCTGCTCTCGCCGCCCGCGTCGCCCAGACGGCTCCCATCAGTGGGTGTCCCCGTCATTCCCCGTCGCCTGCCGCCAACGCTGCCACCGGCCTCGTGGGGAACGAGCAGCAGGCCTCGTCGCTGCATCCTTTGGTGCGGCGGGAAGGACGCACCGCCACCCCGTTGCTGACTCCAGCTGGTTCGTCGTCCCACACCCGTCGCGCCCCCACGGACGCGCACGCCACGTTGCTCCTGGCGCGTGAGCTCCTGCACTACCGTCCCGTCGATGACCTATACGAGGAGTGGCTCGCTCGCATCACCGAGCTCGTCAGCGCCGCAGGGGGCTCCCCTGCGCCGTCCCTCTCATAGCCTCGCCCTCCGTCCTGCGCGGGTGGCGCAGATCAGGAGGTGCCTCCGCCACCTCCTCCCCAAGAAGGCGCCCTGGCTCCTAGGCGCGCGGCCCCAGGACGAGATCCACCGCGCCCGGCGCCCGCGCGACAAGAAACTTGCTGCCAAGAAATCCCTCGTCCCCAAGAAGGTGCTCGTGTGCTCCCAGCACCGGTGCGCCACGATCGCATCCCTGCGCCAGCATGTCTAGACCCCGCGCTGCTCCAGGCAGTGGCGCGCGGGAACCCCCAGGAGCAAGCCCCACATCAGCAGAGAGCTCCGGTGGCCACCGCAGGCTGTTGCGCCTTCACCACCGAGCTACGTAGTGTCGCCTGGCCGGGCAAGTTCAAGCCTGACCTGCCACCTCTCTACGACGGCACTGCCGACCCCACAGAGTTCCTACAGCTCTACGAGCTGGGCATCGAAGCTGCCAACGGGGACGAAAAGGTCATGGCGAGCTGGTTTCCCATGGCACTCAAGGATGGCGCCCGCACCTGGATCCTGAACATGCCTCCCGGCACGATCTCCTCCTGGGACGTGATGCGCACTCGCTTCATTGCCAACTTCCAGGGCACTCGCGACCGTCCGCCGGCCATGGGAGACCTGCGCCGCATCAAGCAGCAGCCCGGAGAGACCTTGCAGAAGTACATCCAGCGCTTCAACAACGCTCGCCTCAAGATTCCCAGGGTAATCAAGGAGGCCATCATCTTGGCATTCTTTGATGGCGTCTGCGACGTCAAGATGAAGGAGGAGTTGGCGATCCACGAAGATCTGTGTACATCTCTGGAGTTGTTCAACCTGGCGACCAAGTGCGCAAGGGATGAGGAGGGGCGCCTCTCCCTTCTCGAGCTCCTAGCAGCAGACCCAGAAGAGAAGAAAGCCAAGGCCAAGGATGTCAAGCGCAAGGGAGCAGCTGTGCTCGTAGCAGAGCCGGACATGAAGCGCGGCAGGGACCAGCCGGAGTCGTCCAAGGGCAGCCGGTACTGTGTGTACCATGATCTCCACACCCACAACACCAACGAATGCCAAGAGCTCAGGGCCGTGCAAGAAGGCTGTGTCGGTCGACGCCCCGAGCGCAACGATCGGGGCTACGGCCGAGGCGGAGCAAGAGGTGGAGGACGATGGGATGACCATGGCCCTCGCCAAGGGTGGCGTGACCGGCCTCGCGAGGACCGCTGGCAGGACCAGCCTTGCGAGGTGGCTTGGAGGATCAGCCTCGTGAGGATCGTCCGCAAGACAACGCAGGACTTCCTCCTTTGCCACCACCACCAAGAAGGAATGACGACCCTCATCAAGACGAGGTGGCTGGGGGCTTCAAGGAGCCGCGTGCGATCGCTTGCATCTTGGGAGGCGCACAGGCCCCAGCCTCTCAGTGCATCTTCAAGCAGTTTCCTCGCGAAGTGAATGCAGTCCTCCCCAAGCTTGAGGCCACGTGCCCCCTCAGGTGGTCTGCGTGCGCCATCACGTTCAGCTCAGCGGATCAGCTCAAGTGCGCGGCAATGGCCAGTGTCCTCCCGATGCTCTGCTCCCCAGTCATCAGCAATGTGCAAGTTACCAGGACCCTCATCGACGGTGGAGCAGGGCTCAACGTCCTGTCCGTCGAGACGTTCAACAATCTTCAATTGCCATATGATCAGCTTCAACCAACCAAGCCTTTCTCAGGAGTCACTGATGGTTCCACTTTCCCGATAGGGCAGGTCTGCCTCCTTGTCACCTTTGGGCAGCACAAGAACTACCGTACCGAGCTCATTGACTTCAACGTCGCCCGCATTTGCCTGCCATACAATGCCATCCTCGGGTATCCAGCCCTGGCCAAGTTCATGGCAGTAACTCACCATGGTTACAATGTCCTCAAGATGCCAGGAAGTGGCGGAGTCATCACGGTCCCCTGTGAAGAGAAGGATGTGGTGTGCTCTCTCGAGCGCGCCTTCCAAGCCGCGTCAACCGAGGACCCAGACAACAAGAGTGGAAACCTTCCTGAAGCAGCTCCCAAGAAGAAGAAGACATCACCTGGCTCAGGGCCTCAGGAGTCAAGCACCTCCAGAGGCGCCACATCGGGATCTGCGCCCATCCAAGGGGCGCCACCCTCCGTCGCATAGGAAGGCACGCCTGGCGCCCTCCTCGGGCAAGGCTCGGGGGCTCTCTCCTGGGGAGCCACTGACTTTGCCAAGATCACGAGGGAGGCGCTCGGGCACCACTGGGAGGCATGCTTCATGACACGTTTCCCTCAGGAAGGCGTAAGGCAAGGAGGGACCAACCCTCAGGAGTTCATCACCAAAGTTTCTCAGGAGTTGCACGAATCGAGAGTCATGCGCGGCAACCGCCGCCTGCCCAGCATAGCTCCCCATCCAGGCGAGGATGGCGGGCTGCGCATCTGCATCGACTACCCAGGTCTCAACCGAGTCGCGTCTCAGGAGTACTTCTGGCCTTCAAGCGCGGGGCATTGCGCGGGTCCACCGCACAGCTACGTTTGCATGCCCTTCGGCCTGGCGAACACGGCTGCTGCTCACCAGCGCCTGATAGAAGCATTCTGGAAGCTCAGGTGGCCAAGCATCACGCGCTCTTGGAGGAAATGGAGATGGACCTCGCCAAGCCTCCCGAGTCTCCCGAGGCTCGGAGCTCCTAGGGCTCATGAGGATTGGCTTCTTCATCACGCACCGTCAGCTACTCCGACACTCGCTCTACAATGGTATCAGGTGACTTCTTTCAAGTTTCGTTTCAGCTGGGAGTGCCCTCAGGGCTGCATCATTCCCAGGTCGCGTGGGTCTATCCCCGCGGCATGTATCCGTTTTGCTTATGTCTTCAACTTACCTTGTTGGGGGCGCCCCTCGGGCTGCATTATCCCCAAGCCTCTTGGGCCTGACCCAGTGGCGTTTTCCTTTCTCTGCATCTATCTAAGTTGATTTGCTTCTTCATGCTTAACATGCTTGAGATAATCGCCTTCTCGATTGACACCTACCTTTGGAGCCGCTCGCTCTGGCACGGCGCTTGCGCATGGGTCTGTCCCTGCAACACCGACAAATCTGAGTGGTCGAGCTCTGGCCGCGGTAGCCCCACATAGGCTACCTCACCAGGCCCTCAGTGCCTCAGTCACTCCCTCGGAGCAACCAATGGCTGGCTGGCAACCGTAATGGCAGACCTTGTTTTCCTCGTGTTGGTGTACAGGATCCGCCTAAGGAATAGCATGGGGGCGTCGTGAGCTCCCTCTCTATCTCTCTCTCCCGCACGATCCGCTCACATGTTAAAAGGGGGGTGCCTGAGCATCGCGACTCATGGGCTCTTACTGGCTCTCCAGCCCTCACCCCCTGGCCTTGACCCACGGCATCACGGCCTGTCATACTAGCGGCAGCTGAGCTTGCTCGAAGGCCGGGACCTGAGGACGTAGAGCATGTAGGAAAGTGCGGGAAAGAGGGGAGAAGCTCACGAGGGCTTGACCCAGTGACACCCTAGCTGCCGGCGCGCAGGCTCGGCATCTCGCTGAAGAACTACTCCAAACTCATGAGATAAGTCACGCCTCAGCGAAAGCTAAATCAACGCGACGCCAAACCCTCACCTAGTGCAGCTCTGTCACGGCGACATTGCCTTCCTTTCTTGCCAAGCGGAGGCTGCTTGAGCACTAAAGGGGACCTCCTGAGCATCGCGCCTCAGGGGCTCTTACTGGACCTTGGGCCGCTCACCTCCTGGCCTTGACCACGGCATTGCGACCTGGCATACCAGCGATGGCTGAAGCCTGCCTGGGGACCGGGACCTGTCAGCGTAGAGCACCAAGCCCTCGTGAGGATACAAAGGGGCAGCCGAGCCGAGACAGGACAAGCATCTCGCATCGCTCCATAATAAGGATAATATTCACAAAAGACATGGCAGATGCCTTACATACCCCCACGGGGTGTTTCTTCGATTCCTCGCAGGGAACAAAAGGTGCTAATCCTAAGGAACGCTAACTACGCGCGCCTCCACAGGAGGCGCCATCATCAACAGTGGGCCATCAGGCGCCAGCGCCAACCCCATCCAGATCAGTGGCGTTGGCGGCCTGATGCAGCTGCCCTGCTTCGAGCGCGGCGCGAGCTCGGGGGCTCGTAGCTGTCGTCGCTCATCTCTGGAGTCACGTGAAGCTCGGGGGAGTCGCTAGATTCTCCGGCTCCTCCATTGCTGCCTGAGGAGCTACTGGGGAAGCGGTTGGCAGGCCTAGTCCTCGCCACTTCGATGCCCCGGCCACCTTCCTTGGGGCAGCACTCCAGTCAGCATCCTTCCGTGTCGAAGACCTTGAAGAACATCAAGGAGGCGTCATCATATTCGAGAAGAATTATGAGGGCACCCCCTGTCCAGCAGACCCGGGCGATCTCGCCCCAGCCCTGGGTCATGTAGACCTTGCCCGAAGCGACAACCGCAACCTTCGCTCCGGTCGCAAGGGTGCTGCAGTCAGCATGCTGCAGCCAGAGCTCCAGAGACCCACTCAGCGGCATCTCGAAGGCGAAGTAGGAAGGAAGGCGAATCCAAGAGCGTGGAGGCATAGCGGCGTGGAGCACAAGCTCGCGACAAGAGCCCTTAGCATGGACTCCGGGGGTGACGACGCGCACCGCCGTGACTTGCCAGCATCTCCAGCGGCACCGTCGGTGTCCCTTGGCGTCTTCTTCTCCAGGGCCCTCGATTCGAGCATACAAGGGCAACGGGAACCCAGCCGGCGGCCGCTCGTACCAGGGCCTCGACGTCTCCTGCCGTGCGACCACGCCGCAGCGGCCAGGGATAGGCCGCATCTTCGACGGAAGCGGGTCAGGACCCTCTCGGGGGGCTTTCCCCTTCTCTTCCACTGAAAACCGGCGGATCGGCGCCATTGGCATAGAGTGGAGCAAGGGCGAGGAAGAAGAAGAAGGAGAGAAGCAGGAAGAGATGGACTGCGGGGGCTCTCGCCCGTCCGTACTTATAGTCTGGAGGAGGCCAACCATCAGCCTCCACGATCACAGGTAATCATGTCCCATTTCTGCATGGAGGGACTTGTCAAGTCGAGCAATTGCCGAGGCGGCGTGGGGAAGCGCAGTCGCCCACGTCCAATCAACCGCCACGCGGCGCCCAAGGCCGCAGGCTGATTGGGCCCGCGGCGCTCCGCACTTGCCCCTTCACTTCTCCGCTAAGCCAAGTCCGAGTGCGCCTTGGGCCCGGGGCTACTGTCGGCGTTCTGGGAACGGGGGTCCCCAGACTTGCCTGCCTGTGGCCTGCGGCGTGGCTCGAGTGGTGGCCCAGTACGACCCATCTTCATCAGCGCAAGACTCAAGACCCTTGCGAGGGGCCAAGCCTCGCGGAGCAGACGACACACGACTTCCTCAGGAACGGCCTCGCCAGGCAGGCTCGCAAGGAGGCGGAGCGATCAAGGCAGGGTACCTCGCGAGGTGCTCATGACGCAAGCCGTGACGATCGCGACCAGGCGGGCGCCGGCCTGCGCAGTGTCCTTGTTTCCTCTTTGGTGCAAAGGGGGCAAGCACAGGCGTGGAGTACCGAGGCATCAGATAAAGGTTGCCATTTCAGTGTAACGAGACCAAGACCAGCAGAGCGGCAGGATGGAGGTCACCATGGAGCCCAAGACGGTGTCATCGCCAGTGCCTTTGGCAGCTGAAGACCAACTTTAGTCAGGATAACTTGTACTAGATGTTCCCCTTCAAAATGGCCGTTGTTGGCGCCCTTCCCGCTGAATATTTGGGAAGAGGACCAGGGCCTCTATATATATATAGGACTAGCCACCATAGTAGAGGGCATCTGGAAAACGGGCTCAACAAGTGCTCTTTAGACCGAGAGGCGATCGAACTCACCCAAGCAGTTCATCGCACCAGCTCAAGAACACCTCTCGCGAGGCTGTTCATCCTTTGTACTGTTCATCATCAGCCACTGAGGCAATCGACCACACCACACACTGGAGTAGGGTATTACACCACAATGGTGGCCCGAACCAGTATAAATCTTGTGTCCCTCGTGTTGTTCATCGTTTTAGCTTAGATTCTCGCGAGGCGATCGGACGTGGATCGATAGGGGGAAGATCTTCGCGCGCACCCTAGAGTTCGAACCTTAAGGGTCTGCTGGAACCCAACATCCGACAATTACCATCCTCATATCTCAAAACAATCATCAAGTATCAAACTTCTCATAGTATTCAATGCACTTTATATGATAGTTTTTATTATACCTATCTTGGATGCTCATCATATTAGGACTAAAATTTTAACCAAAGAAATTACCATGCTATTCTAAAGGACTCTCAAAATAATATAAGTGAAGCATGAGAAATCAATAATTTCTATAAAATAAAACCACCGTCGTGCTCTAAATAAGTGAAGTAAGAGCAAAATTATCTAGCTCAAAAGATATAAGTGAAGCACATAGAGTATTCTAATAAATTCCAATTCATGTGTGTCTCTCCCAAAAGGTGTGTACATCAAGGATGATTGTGGTAAACTAAAAAGTAAAGACTCAAATCATACAAGACGCTCCAAGCAAAACACATATCATGTGGTGAATAAAAATGTTGCATCAAGTAAAGTTACCGATGGACGAAGACGAAAGAGGGGATGCCTTCCGGGGCATCCCCAAGCTTATGCTTTTGGTTGTTCTTGAATTTTACATGGGGGTGCTTTGGGCATCCCCAAGCTTAGGCTCTTACCACTCCTTATTCCATAGTCCATCAAATCTTTACCCAAAAACTTGAAAACTTCACAACACAAAACTCAACAGAACATCTCATGAGCTCCGTTAGCGAAATAAAACAAACCACCACTTTAAGGTACTATAATAAACTCATTATTTATTTATATTTGTGTTAAACCTACTGTACTCCAACTTCTCTATGGTTCATACCCCCAGATACTAGCCATAGATCCATCAAAATAAGCAAACAACACACGAAAAACAGAATCTGTCAAAAACAGAACAGTCTGTAGCATTCTGTAACTTTCGAAACTTCTGGAACCCCAAAATTCTACCAAAATAGGAAGTCCTATATAATTTGGTTATTAATCCTCTTCAAAAAGAATAAAATGGAAAGCACGTTTCTGTTATTTATGAAAATTATTCTCGTGCATGCAAAAGTTTTTGTTTTTCAGCAAGATCAAATTAACTATCACCCAAGATGATGTTATAGGTTTTACTTGGCACAAAAACTAAATTAAACATAAAACCACATCTAACCAGAGGCTAGATGAATTATTTATTGAATAAAAGCAAGGAAAAATATTGGGTTGTCTCCCAACAAGCGCTTTTCTTTAAAGCCTTTTAGCTAGGCATTGATAATTTTAATGATGCTCACATGAAAGACAAGAATTGAAGCGCAAAGAGAGCATCATGAAACACATTACAAACACATCGAAGTCTAACATACTTCCTATGCATAGTCATATTATAAGCAAACAAATTTGCATGGAAAGCAAAAAACTAGCATATGCAAGGAAGAAGAAAGAGACGATAGCAATCTCAACATGACGAGAGGTAATTTAGTAAGATAAAAATTTATACGACCATATTTTCCTCTCTCATAATAATTACATGTAGGATCATAGGAAAAATCAACAAAATAGCTATCACATAACATATTTTCAACACGATCCACATGCATGTGAAGTTGACACTCTTCAAAAATAGTGGTATTATCATTAACTAAAGTCATGACCTCTCCAAACCCACTTTTATCAAAAATACCATAAGATTGAACATTCTCCAAATATGTGGGATCTAAAGTTGACACTCTTCCAAACCCACTTTCAATATTATTGCAAACAATATTATTGCAAACAGATAATATAATAGCATGGAACAATCAAAAATTACAGATACGTTGGAGACGTATCAGTTATCCTCGATGGCAACAATACAATACGCGCCTTGCTGTCCCTACTGTCACTGGGAAAGGACACCGCAAGATTGAACCCAAAGCTAAGCACTTCTCCCATTGCAAGAAAGATCAATCTGGTAGGCCAAACTAAACCGATAATTCGAAGAGAGTTGCAAAGATATCAAATCATGCATATAAGAATTCAGAGAAGAACCAAATATTATTCATAGATAATCTTGTTTAAAAATCCACAATTCATCGAATCTCAGCAAACACACCGCAAAAGAGTATTACATCAAATAGATCTCCAAGAACATCGAGGAGAACTTGTTATTGAGAATCAAAGAGAGAGAAGAAGCCATCTAGCTAATAACTATGGACCCGAAGGTCTGTGGTAAACTACTCATGCTTCATCGGAGAGGTAATGGTGTTGATGTACAAGCCCTCCGTGATTGAATCCCCCTCCGACAGATCGCCGGAATAGGCCCCAAGATGGGATCTCACGCGTACAGAAGGTTGCGGTGCTGGAAAAGTGGTTTCGTGGCTCCTCCTGATGTTTTTAGGGTATAAGAGTATATATAGGCGAAGGAACTAGGTCAGGGGAGCTACGAGGGGCCCACGAGGGTGGGGCGCGCCTACCCCCCTGGGCGCGCCCTCCTGTCTCGTGGCCGCCTCGTTGCCTCTCCAACTTCATCTCATAGTCTTCTGGTTTGCTTTCGGTCCAAGAAAGATCATCGCGAAGGTTTCATTCCGTTTAGACTCTGTTTGGTATTCCTTTTCTGCAAAACTCTAAAATAGGCAAAAAAACACAAACTAGCACTAGGCCCTCGGTTAATAGGTTACTCCCAAAAATAATATAAAAGAGCATATTAAAGCCCATTAAACATCCAAAACAGATAATAATAGCATGGAACAATGAAGAATTATAGATATGTTGGCGACGTATCAAGCATCCCCAAGCTTAATTCCTACTCGTCCTCGAGTAGGTAAATGATAAAAACAGAATTTTTGATGTGGAATGCTACGTAACATATTTATCAATGTAATTTTCTTTATTGTGGCATGAATGTTCAGATTTGAAAGATTCAAGACAAAACTTTAATATTCACATAAAAACAGTAATACTTCAAGCATACTAACAAAGCAATCATGTCTTCTCAAAATAACATGGCCAAAGAAAGCTATCCCTACAAAATCATATAGTCTGGCTATGCTCTATCTTCATCACAAAAAATATTTAATCATGCACAACCCTGATGACAAGCCAAGCAATTGTTTCATACTTTTGATGTTCTCAAACTTTTTCAATCTTCATGCAATACATGATCGTGAGCCATGGATATAGCACTATAGGTGGAATAGAAGGGTGGTTGTGGAGAAGACAAAAAATAGGAAGATAGTCTCACATCAACTAGGCGTATCAACGATCTATGGATATGCCCATCAATAGATATCAATGTGAGTGAGTAGGGATTGCCATGCAACGGATGCACTAGAGCTATAAGTGTATGAAATCTCAACAAAAGAAACTAAGTGGGTGTGCATCCAACTTGCTTGCTCACGAAGACCTAGGGCACTTTGAGGAAGCCCGTCATTTGAATATACAAGCCAAGTTCTATAATGAAAACTTCCCACTAGTATATGAAAGTGACAACACAAGAGACTCTCTATCATGAAGATCATGGTGCTACTTTGAAGCACAAGTGTGGTAAAAGGATAGTAACATTGTCCCTTCCCTCTTTTTCTCTCATATTTTTATTTGGGCCTTCTCTCTTTTTTTATAGCCTCTTTTTTATTTTTTATTTTTATTTTTCGTCCGGAGACTCATCCCAACATGTGGGGGAATCATAGTCTCCATCATCCTTTCCTCACATGGGACAATGCTCTTATAATGAAGATCATCACACTTTTATTTACTTATAACTCAAGAATTACAACTCAATACTTGGAACAAAATATGACTCTATGTGAATGCCTCCAGCGGTGTGCCGGGATGTGCAATGATTCAAGAGTGACATGTATGAAAAATTATGAACGGCGGCTTTGCCACAAATACAATGTCAACTACATGATCATGCAAAGCAATATGACAATGATGGAGCGTGTCATAATAAACGGAATGGTGGAAACTTTCATGGCAATATATCTCGGAATGGCTATGGAAATGCCATAATAGGTAGGTATGGTGCTATTTTGAGGAAGGTATATGGTGGGTGTATGGTATCGGCGAAAGTTGCCAGACACAAGTGAGGCTAGCAATGGTGGAAGGGTGAGAGTGTGTATAATCCATGGACTCAATATTAGTCATAAATAACTCATATACTTATTGCAAAAATCTATTAGTTATCGAAACAAAGTACTACGCGCATGCTCCTAGGGGGATAGATTAGTAGGAAAAGACCATCGCTCGTCTCCGACCGCCACTCATAAGGAAGACAATCAATAAATAAGTCATGCTCCAACTTCATCACATAACGGTTCACCATACGTGCATGCTACAGAAATCACAAACTTTAATACAAGTATCTCTTAAATTCACAACTACTCTACTAGCATGACTCTAATATCACCATCTTCATATCTCAAAACAATCATAAAGAATCAAACTTCTCATAGTATTCAATGCACTTTATATGAATTTTTTTACTATACCCATCTTGGATGCCCATCATATTAGGACTAATTTTATAACCAAATAAAATTACCATGCTGTTCTAAAAGATTCTCAAAATAATATAAGTGAAGCATGAGAGTTCAACAATTTCTATAAAATAAAACCACCGCCGTGCTCTAAAAAGATATCAGTGAAGCACTAGAGCAATATTGTCTAGCTCAAAAGATATAAGTGAAGCACATAGAGTATTCTAACAAATCACGATTCATGCGTGTCTCTCCCAAAAGGTGTGCACAGCAAGGATGATTGTGGCAAACTAAAAAGCAAAGACTCAAATCATACAAGACGCTCCAAGCAATACACATATCATGTGGTGAATAGAAATATAGTCTCAAGTAAAGTTACCGATAGACGAAGACGAAAGAGGGGATTCCTTCTGGGGCATCCCCAAGCTTAGGCTTTTGTTTGTCCTTGAATTTTACCTTGGGATGCCTTGGGCATCCCCAATCTTAGGCTCTTGCCTCTCCTTATTCCAAAGTCCATCAAATCCTTACCCAAAACTTGAAAACTTCACAACACAAAACTTCAATAGAAAATCTCATGAGCTCCGTTAGTATAAGAAAATAAATCACCACTTTAAGTTACTGTTGTGAATTCATTCTTTATGTATATTGGTGAAAAACTTACTGTATTACAACTTCTCTATGATTCATACCCCCCGATACTACTCATAGATTCATTGAAATAAGCAAACAACACGCGAAAAACAGAATCTGTCAAAAACAGAACAGTCTATAGTAATATGTAACTTTCGAATACTTCTGTAACTCCAAAAATTCTTAATTAAATTGGTGGACGTGAGTAATTTGTCTATTAATCTTCTGCAAAAATAATAAACCTAAAATCATTCTTTTGTAAAAATTTACAGCTATTCTCGTGAGCGCAAAAGTTTCTGTTTTTTACAGTAAGATCGCAATGACTTCACCCAAGTCTTCCCAAAGGTTCTACTTGGCACAAACACTAATTAAAACTTAAAACCACATCTAACCAGAGGCTATATGAATTATTTATACTAAACAGGATCAAAAAGTAAAGAACAAAAATAAAATTGGGTTGCCTCCCAACAAGCGCTATCGTTTAACGCCCCTAGCTAGGCATAAAAACACGAATAGATCTAGGTATTGCCATCTTTGGTATGCAATCCATAAGTGGCTCTCATAACAGACTCACATGGCAATTTGATTTTATTCCTAGGAAATTGTTCCATGCCCTTCCTTAACGGAAATTGAAATCTAATGTTTCCTTCTTTCATATTAATAATTGCACCAATCGTTCTAAGGAAAGGTCTACCAAGAATAATAGGACATTTAGGATTGCAATCTATATCAAGAACAATGAAATCTACAGGTACATAATTCCTATTTGCAACAATAAGAACATCATTAATTCTTCCCATAGGTTTCTTAATGGTGGAATCTGCAAGATGCAAATTTAAAGAACAATCATCTAATTCACGGAAACCTAGTACATCACACAAAGTTTTTGGAATCGTGGAAACACTAGCACCAAAATCACACAGAACATAGCATTCATAATCTTTAATCTTAATCTTAATAGTAGGTTCCCATTCATCATAAAGTTTTCTAGGGATAGAAACTTCTAGTTCAAGATTTTCTTCAAAAGATAGCATCATAGCATCAATGATATGTTCAGTAAAAGCTTTGTTTTGATTATAAGCATGAGGAGAATTTAACACAGATTGCAACAAGGAAATACAATCTATTAAAGGACAATTATCATAATTAAATTCCTTGAAATCCAAAATAGTGGGTTCATTGCTACTTAAAGTTTTGACCTCTTCAATCCCACTTTTATCAATTTTTGCATTTAGATCTAAAAACTCTGAATCATTGGGACGTCTTCTAACTAAAGTTGAATCATCTCCAGTCCCATCTTTATCAAGATTCATATTGGAAAACAAAGATTTAATAGGAGTTACATCAATCACTTTTAGATCTTCATCATTATTATCATGAAAACTAGAAGAACACACTTTTACAAACCAATCTTTTTTTGCACGCATCTTAGCGGTCCTTTCTTTGCACTCATCAATGGAAATTCTCATGTCTTTGAGAGACTCATTGATATCATGCTTAGGTGGAATAGATCTAAGCTTAAAAGAAACAACATCAATATAAATTCTATCCATGTTCCTAGAACTTATTAATCTTAAGCAATTTTTCTTCAATCAAAGCATTGAAATTCTTTTGGGAACTCATAAATTCTGTAACACTATTCTCAAAACCAGAGGGCATCTTATTAAAATTTCCATAATAGTTGTTGTGGGAATTACCATAATTATTAGAGGAATTACTAGGAAACGGCCTAGGATTAAAATTGCCTCTATACGCGTTGTTATCAAAATTGTTCCTACCAACAAAATTCACATCCATAGATTCATTATTATTCTCAATCAAAGTGGACAAAGGCATATCATTAGGATCAGAAGAAACACTTTTATTAGCAAATAATTTCATAAGTTCATCCATCTTTCCACTCAAAACAGTAATCTCTTCAATCGCATGAACTTTTTTACTAGTGGATCTTTCGGTGTGCCATTGAGAATAATTAACCATAATATTATCTAGGAGTTTAGTAGCTTCAAGTGATTTCCATAAAATTGCCTCCCACGGCCGAATCTAAAAGGTTTCTAGAAGCGAAATTCAATCCGGCATAAAAAAATTTGTATAATCATCCACAAATTCATACCATGTGTAGGGCAATTACGTATCATTAATTTCATCCTCTCCCAAGCTTGTGCAACATGCTCATGATCAAGTTGCTTAAAATTGATAATATCGTTTCTAAGGGAGATGATCTTAGCAGGAGGAAAATACTTAGAGATAAAAGCATCTTTGCACTTATTCCATGAATCAATACTATTTTTAGGCAAAGATGAGAACCAAGTTTTAGCGAAAACGGAAATAGCTTCAATTTAACAATGTCATTATCCACATCTTTCTTCTTTTGCATATTGCACAAATCAACAAGGATGTTTAGATGGGATGCGGCATCTTCACTAGGAAGCCTAGAAAATTGATCTTTCATAACAAGATTCAACAAAGTGGCATTAATTTCACAAGATTCAGCATTGGTAGTAGGAGCAATCAGAGTGCTAATAAAATCATTGTTGTTGGTATTGGAAAAGTCACACAATTTAGTATTATCTTGAGCCATCGTGACAAGCAATCAATCCAACACACAAGCACACAAGAAGCAAGCCAAAAGAGACAAACAGAACAAGGGCAAAGAAAAAGGCAATGGTTTTCAAAAATCGTTTTAGAAGTGGGCGAGAGGAAAATGAGAGGCAGATGGCGAATAATGTAATGCAAGGGAGAAGAGTTTATGATGGGTACTTGGTATGGCTTGACTTGGCATAGATCTCCCCAGCAACGGCGCCAGAAATCCTTCTTGCTACCTCTTGAGCTTGCGTTGGTTTTCCCTTGAAGAGGAAAAGGTGATGCACCAAAGTAGCGTAAGCATTTCCCACAGTTTTGAGAACCAAGGTATCAATCCAGTAGGAGACGACGCACAAGTCACTGAATACCTGCACAAACAATCAAGAACTTGCAACCAACTCCATAAAGGGGTTGTTAATCCATTCAGGGTCATTCGCAAAAGTGAGATCTGAAAGAGATAGATAAATGGTAAAGTAAGTGTTTTTGGTATTTTTGGTTTATAAATTGGAAAGTAAAGATTCCAAAATAGTAGATCGGAAACTAGCAAGATGTAAACGAGATTCAATATAATGGAAAAGAGACCTGGGGTCCATAGGTTTCACTTGTTGCTTCTCTCGAGATAGCATATATTACAGTGGGTGAAATTACTACCGAGCAATTGATATAAAAGTGCATAATTATGATGACATCTAAGGCAATGATCATGAACATAGGCATCAAATCCGTGTCAAGTAGACCCACTCCTGCCTGCATCTATTACTATTACTTCACACATAGACTGCTATCTAGGATGCATCTAGAGTTTTAAGTTCATAAAGAAAGGAGTAACACATTAAGCAAGATGATGTAGAGGAATTAACTCAAGCAATATGATGAAAATCCCATCTTGTTATCCTCGATGGCAACAATACAATACATGCCTTGCTGCCCCTACTGACACTGGGAAACGACACCGCAAGATTGAACCCAAAGCTAAGCACTTCTCCCATTGCAAGAAAGATCAATCTAGTAGGCCAAACTAAACCAATAATTCGAAGAGACTTGCAAAGATATCAAATCGTTCATATAAGAATTCAGAGAAGAACCAAATAATATTCATAGATAATCTTGTTCATAAATCCACAATTCATCGGATCTCGGCAAACACACCGCAAAAGAGTATTACATCGAATAGATCTCCAAGAACATCGAGGAGAACTTGGTATTGAGAATCAAAGAGAGAGAAGAAGCCATCTAGCTAATAACTATGGACCCGAAGGTCTATGGTAAACTACTCACGCTTCATTGGAGAGGTAATGGTGTTGATGTACAAGCCCTCCGTGATCAAATCCCCCTCCGGCAGATCGCCGGAAAAGGCCCGAAGATGGGATCTCACGGGTACAGAAGGTTGTGGCGGTGGAAAAGTGGTTTCGTGGCTCCTCCTAATGTTTTTAGGGTATAAGAGTATATATAGGCGAAGGAACTAGGTCAGGGGAGCTACAAGGGGCCCACGAGGGTGGGGGCGCGCCTACCCCCCTGGGCACGCCCTATTGCCTTGTGGCCGCCTCGTTGCCTCTCCGACTTCATATCTAAGTATTCTGGTTTGTGTTCGGTCCAAGAAAGATCATCGCGAAGGTTTCATTCCGTTTGGACGCCGTTTGGTATTCCTTTTCTACAAAACTCTAAAATAGGTCAAAAAAGAGAAACTAGCACTGGGCCCTCGGTTAATAGGTTAGTCCCAAAAATAATATAAAAGAGCATATTAAAGCCCATTAAACATCCAAAACAGATAATATAATAGCATGGAATAATAAAAATTATAGATACGTTGGAGACGTATCATGTCTCTTTTGTCATATCTTTTATTCTTGGGTTGTGGGTTATCAAGATCAACAACTGGTTCTATTTCAACATCATTATATGGTTCTTTATTATTTGTTTGAGTACCTTCATGAACCTCATCATTGTCTTTTTCATTATCAGTAGGTGAGTGTTCACTACCAGATTGAGTTTCAGCAACAAAAATAGAGACTTCATTATCATTATCAGGAGGTTTTTCTACTTCAGGTTCACTAGAGGCATGCAAAGTCCTACCGTTTTTCTTCTTATTTTTCATTTTAGAAGTAATATGTGCATTAGTGTTAACTATTTGAGAGTCTTGTTCAATTATTTTTGGGTGTCCCTCAGGATAAAGTGGTTCCTGGGTCATTCTACCTCCTCTAGTCATTACTCTAAATAAATGATCATTGATATTATTATTCATTTCATCTAATAGCTCTCTTTGAGATTTAGCAACTTGTTCTAACTGAGTTTGAACCATAGAGGCATGCTTTCCTACACCTCTAACATCATTCGAGATTCTAAATAACAAGTCACTCGAGCGAGCAATCGTATCAGAATTATATTTCAATTGTTTCATAACATTTGCATTGAAATGATCATGCTTTCTAATGTAATTATCAAACTCATAAAGACATTGACTAGGATGTTTATTATAAGGAATATCACCTTCATCGAACTTTAGTAAAGAATTTACATCTACCACCTTAGGTGGTGGTGATGTTTCAAGCCCATGTATTTCTTCGATAGGTGGTAAATTTTTAACATCCTCTGCTTTAATATATTTTTCCTTCATAGATTTCTTTGCCGCTTGCATATCTTCTGGACTGAGATATAAGATACCCCTCTTCTTTGTAGTAGGTTTAAGTGGTGGTTCAAGATGGATCCAATCATCATAAATTTTAAATTTTTATTCAATAATTCTTCAGCTTGTTCAAATGTTCATTCCCTGAAAACACAACATGCACAACTATCTAGGAAATCCCTAGAAGCATCGGTTAGTCCATTATAGAAGATATCAAGTATTTCATTTTTCTTAAGAGGATGATCAGGCAAAGCATTAAGCAATTGGAGAAGCCTCCCTGAAGCTTGTGGGAGACTCTCTTCTTCAATTTGCACAAAATTAAATATTTCATGTAAGGCAGCTTGTTTCTTATGAGCAGGAAAATATTTTTCAGAGAAGTAAAAAATCATATCCTAGGGACTATGCACACAACCAGGAGCAAGAGTATTATAACAAGCCTT
Source organism: Triticum dicoccoides (assembly GCF_002162155.2). NCBI lineage: Eukaryota > Viridiplantae > Streptophyta > Magnoliopsida > Poales > Poaceae > Triticum > Triticum dicoccoides. The sequence goes on along the minus strand of NC_041389.1, from coordinate 146,060,173 downwards.
AGCATCACCCTTTAATGAGAATGGAGATAATTTGGGAATATAATAATAGCAAATCTTCTCATCATGAGCATAAAGGGTGGCTATGTCATTCAACTTAGTAAGATGTGCCACAACAGTTTCAGTTTCATAACCATGGAAAGGATCGGATTCGACAAAAGTAATTAACTCTGGGTCGACAAAGAATTCATATTCCTTATCATCAACAAAGATAGGAGAAGTAGTGATGAGGACATATCAACCATGGGCAACACACCACCAATCATCGACGATCCAATCACAAGAAGCGGTGCAATGCAAATACATGATCAGGTGAACGCTAACTTAAGTATATCATTTGATCTTGAAAACATGGTTGTGCCTTCACCTCCTTTATTGTTGGTTGAACTCAAGTGCGATATCGAAGAAGGCCAAACACATTTCAGTCCATGCAAAACAATGTTTTATGACGAAGGTACAAAGTTAGGAATTCATGAAGAATGAGTTGTCTACTGAAGAAACATTGTTCTGATTCTGACGAAACAATGTTTTGTACGAGTTTGCATATTCCAACTTGCTAAAGGTTCCCAGAACTCGAGTTTGTTGCAAAAGGAAACATTGGTCGACTCCAGTGAACAATGTTTGGTCGGGAACTACCAACCAGCTCCAACGAGAGTATTCCAGAAGCTACCTCATTAAGTCTTGAAGCCTTTTAGTCAAACAAAGTTGGTTCCCTTTCACACCTAAGCTGATTCCAGAAGCTAGTTCTGTTTCACACCTATCCAGGGGGGTTGTCCCGATTATAAATAGGCTATCTCTTCCCTTCATTGGGGACTTTTGCCATTTCTATCAAAGACCAAAGACATAGAATCCTCCTGAGATTGGAGAGCTCTTGTTACCCTTATTATCGTGATTCCTTGAGAAATTGCTCCTAATTCGTGCTCCATGACTAGATCGTGTTGTGTGGATTAGAGTTTGTGGTTTCCCTTGCGGATTGCACCTATCCTGTGCTCCACGACTTGAGCATGGTTGTGTGGGGTAGTATTGCGGGTTGTGGATTGGTGAATGTTAGGATTGCAAGCTTCGGTGAGCCTCCTCCTCATCGGGTCATAATCTCTTATTTTCCATTCTTTTGGCTGCTTGCAGCTAGTTATCCCCATCCGTTTATCAATCCTACACCATGAAGATCGGACCTTCCCTTGTACTCCCTCTTCTCTGAAGACGAGGTCGCATCATCTGGTATTCAGAGAAAGGTTTACACGGTAGGATCTGTATCTTTGTTGCTACATCTATCCTTTTTAGTTAGGTTTTCCCCGTCCTAGAATCCAAAGCCAAAAATCCAAAAAAAAAATCCAAGCATTTGTTGCTGAGATCTAGTTGTTTCCTTTCCTCTTTGTGTTTGCACCAAGTTCTATCAAAAGTTGCTGTTGTTTTTCTTTGAGTCTTGTTGTTGGATCTATTGTGTTGCAAAAAAAAGAGAGCAAAAAAAGAGCAAAAAAAGAGAAGAGAAAGTGTTGAGCAAGTGTGCAATCATTTTCAGTTGGGTGAGAAATTTCAGAAGTTGTAGTGGCAAGTGTTGTAGCTCAAACATGGTGCAAGGATCTACAAATTTTTCTTGTTCATTTGGTCTGCATCGATTGGATCTCAGCACTAGTCCTCCCTTTTTACCCCACCCAGATCCACCTAGAAATCGTCAGCTTCCTTCCTTTCATTCGCTTGTCCACTCCTGATTTGCTACTTCCGCACAGCCGCCAAGGAATCATTAGAATTTGGGTAAGCAAGAAGGTGAGTTGAGTGTTTTCCACATATATTTTTATTTTGTCCACTTGTTTCCAAGAGTTAACATGACAGGATCCAACTTGAGTGTACATGGACATCAACATTGGAAGATGATCTCCCAAAAACTCGCACATCACTTGGTGATATGATTGAGGAGAGTATAATTGCAGCTATGCGAAGGATGTTCGGTGGTCGTCTTCCTATTGCGGGTAATGGGGATCAACATCAACACAGCCCCGCTGCCTCGCTGGCCGCCGACAACCGGCAACGTCAAGAACACAACGATCGCCATGTTAGTCAAGGATGAGCGGCAGGAGCTGCTACCCACGGCGCCCCTGCTGTTGGTGCTGAACGGAGGCGTGGCGACTTTGCTGCCCCCCATGAGGGTGGGCTACATGGAGGAGAAGATCGCGGGCGAGGCCATGACCCCTGCGGGTTTGCTGCTGATCACCGGCGACGAGCGGCACATGATGGTGATGCCATCTTCCTTGAAGATCTCTTCGAGCATGGTGACGAAGATGAAGGCATGGGGGACTATGAACCCTACTCCCCGCCTCACCGTCGTGCTGTTTTTGGTCGCAATGATCATCATTACGACCGTCGTGATCAGGATGACCATGACAACCAAGCGAGAGTGAAGCTACATGTGCCATCATTCACGGGAAAAGAGGACCCGGATGCATATATTGAGTGGGAAGAGAAGTGTGATCAAATCTTTCGCATCCATGGTTTTTCTCAAGCCAAGAGAGTTGATCTTGCTGTTATGGAGTTCTCTGGTTATGCTCTTACATGGTGGAATCAGCTGCAAGACGATCGGTTGATGTCAGGCAATAATCATATCTGCAGCTGGACTTTGATGAAGGAAGTCATGAGGCGCCGTTTTGTTCCATCATACTATGAGAGGCAAGTGTACAAGCGGTTGCAGGGGCTCACTCAAGGTTCTCGCACTATTGAGGAGTACTATAAAGAGATGGAGGTGCTGCTAATTCGGACAAGAACCCGTGAATGTCTATGAGGCGAAGATGGCGAGATTTTTACATGGTCTAAATGATGAAATATCAGATTTTGTGGAGATGTTTCCTTATGATACATTACAAGATGTGGTACATCAAGATATAAGAGTTGAGAAGAAGAGTATGCGTAATGGTCATACTCATACCTTCCAAGGCTGCACCACCACACGCTAATGGCAGCGGGCACAACAACCATATGGTTCTCAGTTTGAGGGTGCACCACCTAGACACCCACATGCCTCGACGGCTTCCTCACCTGCTATTCGCAATCAAGATAAGAGATCATCAGCTACAGCAGGAGTATCCTGTGCTCCACCTCCAGAAAAGAGTTCTACATGCAGCAGAAACATTCAATGCCACAAGTGCAAAGGAAGAGGTCATATTTCTTCTGAATGTCCAAGCAAAAGAACCATGATTATCAATGAACGAGGTGAATGTGCATCATGTTTAAATTCTGAAATTTGAACTGAGGGAATTGGAAGCCTCAAAACCCTAAATAAAGAGGGGCAAGAAACCCTAAAATTGCAATCAGTAAATCCAAAATGCCCTAGAAATAGCTCTGACAATTTTGGCAAGAGTTATAAATCAAACCAAAGTTTTGGGACATTTCTAAGGAATTATTGGGCTCTGATTTTAAATCAATATTTTATTTGAATTTGGAGTTATATTCATAATATATAATGAATATATTTTCAAATGACCTGAGATATTTTTTGGTATATGTGGAGAAGTCCATTAAGTGACTTAAAAATATCCAGGGGAGTTTTGGCACTGTTTTCAAATTCTGTTTGAATTAAAATTCAGTGCCAATTAAATAAAACAGAACAAAATAGAAAATAGAAATAAAAGACAGAGGAGAGAAACCTTACCTGGACTTACCTCTGCAGCCCACCAGGCCCACCTGGCCAGCCCAGCCCATCTCCACCCCCCCTGTCGTCTTCCTCCCTGCCAGGAGGACAGACACCGCACGCACGCGCGCACGCGGAGGCCTCCACCTCCTGCTTCGCCGTGGCAGCCTCCCCGACTTCCTCGCGACGCCACGGAGACGCCCTCGACCCCCTCGACCGCCTCTCTCTCTCTGGACCCCCTCCTCCTCCTCTGCTCTCCCTCCCTCTCGTCACCGAACGCACCTGAGAGCGCCGCTCGCCGTAGCCATGACCACCGGCCACCCCTCGTCCCGTGACCGTGCCCAGCAGCTCCGCAATCGAGCACCACATCCCCAAGCCGGAGGAAACGAGCCGGAGGGCTTTGCTTCGTCGCCAACATCCTCGTCTTCACCGCTGGCGCCCGGAGATCGTCTCCGTCGATTCGTCGGTTTCCGTCCGTCCCCGAGGCCGCTGACCTTCTCTACCGAATCCTTGTGAGCTCCTCCACTTTTCCCCGTGCTCACCCCCTCTGTTTCCGCCCTCTAACCGCAGCCCGCCATGGCCGAGCACCCGCTGCCGCCGCCGTGAAGCTCGCCGTCGCTAGCCGTCCCGCTCGACCAACCCAAGCATGGAGTCATGCTCCGGGCTTCTCCAGGAACCCGTAGCGCGCCTCAGGTCGCCCAATCGTGCACCGTGCTCCTCTTACCCATGCAAGCCGCAACTGCGCTGCCACGGAACTCGACGCCGTCGACGTTCCCGGCCACCCTAGCATCGCCTGAGGCCACCAATCGACGCGCCTCCTTGCTCCGGTTCCAACGCGCCCAGCCGCGCGAGCTCCCGTCGCCGGAGTTGGCCGGACGGGCAACGCCGCCGCGTCCTGGTTACGCCGGCGATTAGCCGCCGGTGATAGCAGCTGTTAGGAGTTAATCACCCCACTAACTAAGCCCTATGTCACTGACACCTGGGCCCCACGCTCGAAATAATCTCTGTTTTATTTCTGTTTAGATTAGTTAATAAACACACGGGACCCACCAGTCAGAGTTGACTGTGCTGACGTGGCCTTTGACCGGCCCCACACGTCAGCGGCACTAACCAGCCCCAGTCACTGACCAGTGGGCCCCACTGGTCAGGTTTGACCGGACCAGCCCCTGTTGACCTGCTGACGTCATGCCAACGTCATGCTGACGCAATAAGTATTTTCTGGATTTAAAAATAATCAGGAAATTCCGGAAAATAGCTGAAACTTCAATAAATCATAGAAATTCAACCGTAACTCCAAATTAAATAATTTATATATGAAAAATTATCAGAAAAATTCAAGGAATCCATCTGTACCATTTTCATGCATGTTAGAACAACTTATAGCTGCTGTTTAGCACAAATCAATTAAATGGCATTTGAATAATCACATATGGAGTTTGAATTTGAATCTTGTATTCAAACCAACTTCATTTAATCTGTTGCTAGTTGCATTAGCTCAAAACACATTCATATTGCCATGTCATGAGCATGCATCATATTGTGCATTGCATTGATTGTATTTCTTCTTTGTTGCCGGTATCTGTTCCCTCCCGATAGACGATGTTCCGACGTTGTGATCATTGACACTGATGAAGACTCAATGTTATCTTCAGAAGTGCTAGGCAAGCAAAACCCCCTTGTTCATTCCGATAAAATCCCACTCTCTCGCTCCTGCTCTCTTTTACTGCATTAGGACAACAACGACATATTTGTTACTGGCTGCGGTAGCTGAACCCCTTTATCCTTTGCATGACCTGTCATTGCCACAGTAAATAGATGAAACCCACTAGCATGAGTAGGAGTTGTTTGAGCCCTGTTGTGCCTACTCATTCATGCTTGTTTTTCATGCCTGCTACTGCTTAGAGTTGAGTCAGGTCTGATCCGTCGGGGATGAATCAGAGGCGTGTGAACATGTCCTACTATGGGTGAACTAAGTGTGTGAACACGATTTGGTAAAGGTAGCGGTGAGAGGCCATGTAGGAGTACATGGTGGGTTGTCTCATTGCAGCCGACCTCAGGAACTGAGTTCTGTGTTTGTGATCCATGACCAGTTACTACCACACATTGGGTTCCGGTAACTCGATCCCTCTCGACTTATTAATCAACATGATCTCTGTCCAGGAGTTGCAACTAGTTTCTGGCGTTTGTAGGTAGTGTTAGTAGTCTACCAAGTGGCACCCGGTACAGGTGGGCTTGGGACAGACTAGGCATAGTGGCCCGGTGTACCAAGCAGCACCCGGATGGTGGGCTTGGGAACCCTGCTCACATCGTTTGGGGCCGTAAGCGACACCCCGGCCGGATCTCCTTGCGGATGGAACCCGAATAGGCGATAAACCTGGACTAGAGACTTGTTCGGTTAGTCAGGTCGTGGCCGACTCCCTCGCCCGGCTTCCGCTTGAAGGTTGCCGAGGTACATGACGTGTACAGTGCGATAAGTGGCGAAAGCGTGTGTGAAGAAGTACACCCCTGCAGGGTTAACATCATCTATTCGAATAGCCGGATTCCTCGGATATGGAAACTTGGACCCCTTGCATAGTTCATAGACAAGTGAAAGTGGATACTCTAAAATACGCAAGATAAGCGTGAGTGCTATGGATGGCGTTCTCGTAGGGAGATGGGAGCGGATCCATAGTGGTGTATTGATGTGGTGAATATGTGGACTCGTGTGCGCCACCTCAAAAGAGTTAATTGCAGTCGTAGTTCAGGTTAGCCACCGAGTCAAAGCTGGCTTGCTGCAGTTAAACCCCACCATCCCCTTTGTTGATAATGATGCATATGTAGTTAGTTCTGATGTAAGTCTTGCTGGGTACATTTGTACTCACGTTTGCCTATTTTATGTTTTTGCAGAGAGACTTCGGTCTCACTAGTAGTTTCGCGTGGACTTCGATGTTTAGCTTGTTACCTCAGCTACGATCTTGTGCCCTCGGCAGGATCTGATAGATAGTCAGGCTTCTCAGCCTTTTTCATTTATAGATGTCTGTACTCAGACATGATAGCTTCCGCTTGTGCTTTGACTTGTATGCTCTGATTGTTGGGTCATGAGACCCATGTTTGTAATATCTCGCTCCTCGGAGCCTATTGAATATTTACTTGAGTTGTAGAGTCATGTTGTGATGCCATGTTGTATCTACACATATCGAGCATATTGTGTGTATGTTGTTGAAATGCTTGGTATGTGTGGGATCTGACTATCTAGTTGTTTATCCTTAGTAGCCTCTCTTACCGGGAAATGTCTCCTAGTGTTTCCACTGAGCCATGGTAGCTTGCTACTGCTCCGGAACACTTAAGCTGGCCGGCATGTGTCCTTCTTCGTTCCTGTGTCTGTCCCTTTGGGGAAATGTCACGCGATGAATACCGGAGTCCTGTTAGCCCGCTACAGCCCGGTTCACCGGAGTCCTGCTAGCCCAGTGCTACAGCCTGGATTCACTCGCTGATGACCGACACGTTCGATGCTGGGTCATGGATGCCTGTCCCTGTAAGTCTGTGCCACTTTGGGTTTACGACTAGCCATGTCAGCCCGGGCTCCTTATCATATGGATGCTAGCGACACTGTCATATACGTGTGCCAAAAGGCGCAAACGGTCCCGGGAAAAGGTAGGGCGACACCCGTGGGGATACCGTGCGTGAGGCCGCAAAGTGATATGATGTGTTACATGCTAGATCGATGTGGTACTGAGTCGGGGTCTTGACAGCGTTGGTATCAGAGCTTGACTGCCTGTAGGATTACCAAGCCAGACTGGTCGAAGTTGAGTCTAGAAATTCTTTAGTTATATAAGGGAATTGATTGTGGGATGGAACGTAAGGCTCTTTTTACTCCTTATACCTCATGCCCTTCTGATCTGAGTCATCTTATCTTTCCTACGGGGTTAAGAAACTAGGCTTTCTCTTCTTTCTATTAGGATCACGTATTACTAGTCCGTAGACTTATAAGATTGTTCAATTTAAGCCTGAGTCCAGTTCCTACTACTTCTGTATGTTAACTGATGATCTCGAAACCTTGATATTGTGCTTCTGAGTGGTTATGCCACCATTTTTTGTGATTGTCCCAAATCTTTTCTGAGCATTTACAGCCGTTATGCTGTCCGAGTCATCCCAGGTTTCTAAATAGTCTGATGCATTTGCAAAATCCTTTCCCTCTGGTTTCGATGCTCCTTTATGCCAGCTCAATCACACTAATTGTTGAGTTGAGGTATTCTATTGCCTCGACCTTTATGTTGGAATATTATTATGACCTAGGTGTCTTAGGGGATCACCTAGTAATCTAGCAATGTTTTGTGATCCCAGTGTGATGATTCTGGCTTTTACTCTCGAAAGCATCCCGTGATGCCACTTAGTAGTAGGTATTCTACTCCTTGGGTTTTGAACCCGAGATTCACTCTACTTACTTCATGTTGATAGTAATTGCTAGCGCCTTTAGGATATTAGTAACCTTTGCGATAGTCCTTGAAGTCCGTGGTATCTTCTTCTTCCAGATACCATGAACTACTTATGGCAGAAGTTCCTCGTTGAACTGAAATATCACAACAGGATTATTCTTGAGGAGTTCTCCATTCATAAATCGTGACTCTGCCAGTTCTACCTTTCTGCATGGGTTATCCGGAAGAAATATGTTGACCTTGGTTCGATATACTAATCCATGCATCCACAACTCAGAAAATTATATGTTCCTTTGAGTTGTTCTCTTTAATTGCATTCTGACCCTCGTCTATCAATTGATAGTCAAGAGTATGCGTTCGTTCGTTTATCGATGCCTATTACTCTTGTGGTCCGTCAAGCCATTCTGTCCTGAATGACTTGGAGAAACAAACTCCAGTACCTCATCCATATTTAGGATTGGGTCAAAGTAGTTGCGTTCCGCAGATCAAGTTACAATCCAGCTTCTGGTCTGCTCTACCCTGAAGTATTACCTTCTTTATGACAGGAATTTCATGAGAATTGCACCACCTTTTGTGAATTCTTGACATAGTGATACTTCTCGCCATCCTTTTTCATTCCTCGGTTCCGTGTTGTTGCAGCCGGAGTGCCGACAAGTGAATCATGATGTGTGAACTCAATACTCCTAGCAACCCCATTGCTTGGTAGTTAAAGGGCAATAATTTCATTCTTAGCGTGTTGGTTTTTGAATCATCATTCTAAGACTGATTGTGCTACCTAGTCCTTATTTCCTGGTGCACTTTTTGATTGATGAGTTAGGATTTTGTCAAGTCCTCGCTCATTTGATCATATCAGCTTGCCCTGAAAGGCAAGATTGTTCTCGAGCTTAGTAACATACCGGTGGTTCGTGATTTTCTGAATATCTTCTCAGAAGTATTACCAGGTTGTCACCTGACCGCTATGTTGAGTTCGTGATCAAGTTGGTTTATTCCTGTAAACCACCCCTTCTCCAAGAATCCGTGTTGGATACCCTGAGCTAGTTGGATAAGCTAAACAACAACTTGGAGAGTTGGAAGATAAAAGCTTGTCCGACTTAGTTCATGTTAAGGGATATCTTTTTGTGTGTGTGTGTGTTGAAGAAAGATGATATCTTCATCAATTGGTCCTTGTGAACAATTGTTGGATCTATTATCTTACCCAAACCTTTGATTGAGTATGGGCTATCATCCAATCAGACCAGAACCAACGATATTCGTAATGTTGTCTTACTCGTGGTTGATCCCTCGAGCATACACCATTATATCTTTTGGGTCTGACCAATGCTATCACTTGTTCACTTAACTATGGAATTCCTTTTAAAAGGGAACCCGGATGAATTGTTGTTGAGCCCATTGATAACATCCTTATCTCCTCCATGATTTTGTTGAACATTAAGCCAGTGTTGGAAACTTGTATAAGGATTTTCTTCATGCCTCGTTCATGAAGTGTATGCTTGGATGGAAGAAGTAACTTCCTCTAATTCATGTGCATTTGGTGCAAGTTGCCGCCATGAATTCGAGGAAGATTGTTTTGTTCCTTTTGGAATCATCCCAAATCAGTCATGCACGTGCGAAGAATTCTGTGGTGTGTTAGACTGATCATCATCATTCCATATGTATTTCGTAGCACCCCAAGCCACTAATTGATTTGTTCAAGGAGAAGGAGTATCTTCATTAGAGCTAATCCGGACTTATGAAAGAACTCCGATATCCTCGCTGATGGTTCCCAACCAGAACTCGGTAGTGTTTTATTGTAAGACTACCATGTGATCATGTTTGTCTGAGGCAGCGTGTTCACACATGTGTAGCAGAACCAGCTCATGTTTTGGAGCTTGCTATCGTAGTTCATTTCCCAAGAATCTCGCAACATCATCTCGTCGATTTGTGTTGCAAACTTTCATTTTCTTCCTAGACTCGATGAGTCTGGAATATCCTGACACCAACCAGATCTGAATCTCAGGCAGATATGATGGTTGGAACATTTCCCAAGAACTATAATATTGGTCCCTCGATAACCGGTAAAGTGGATGTCGTGGCCAACACACCCAGCCGGAAGACCTATCATTGTAGTATCTTGTTTGAGGAAGTTGGCCACCTCCCCATAAGGATTTCGTAGGATTTACCTCCGTAACTGTTCCTTATGGATTCTATTGCTCCCGAAGTCCGACCTTTACTTGATGTTATAGTTATCAAACCATATCTATGAATGGGTTACACTAGCACGTCAAGGAGAACATTAGAAGCGGAGTGCTAAATGTCTCTCGGTCGATCATCCAGATTTTGTTTCCTTGGCCTCGCTAGGGTGAAATCTGAGTTGATGTTATCTTCCTATGCATCTGCCTCGTCCATCGTTGTTCATCATGGTGGTATGTTGTGTTGCCAGGATCCTTGACACGGATGTTGGTAAAACCTTGATGAATATGGAAATGCTCAAGTTCTTGAGAGCACGCACAAGCGCTAGGTGTTATCATCGGCACTAACTGGGTTTGCTCTCAGTTTCCTCGGCAATGCTATGATCCTTTCAAACAGTGAATTCACTCTCTATGGTTGGGTCCTTCCCCAGTTACCAGAATCATTCCCAGCATTTGCATTTTGTTCCCAGCTTGCACCGCCAATGTGCCATTCTACCATGGGTCTCATCCATTTCCGGTGATAAGCAAATTCATCCATTACGTTGTCTTCAACAAGGTAATCCACATCATCCAAGTCCGAGTATGCTATTCTACCGACCCCCGCCAATCGATTGCTGTGTTTTGCCTTCGGCTGATATAGAGAGTCTCAATGATCTCTATATCAAAGGTAATTCTTTTTGCCACTTAAGATAATAATCTACGAATCACCCTTCTCCAGGATGTTTCGTTGTGGTGTCATGGCAACTCAACTCCTCGCTACATTGACAATCGTTTACCACCTTTTTAAGTGTGGAATTGTTGTCCACCTAGTGAACTTTCGTCATCCGTTTCTCTCCACCCATCTTGATGTGTATCTCGTGTCTCCGCCCGAGAGATGGTTCTATGTCTCATTCCGTGAGTTGTTCGACCTTCGAGAAGTTCGATCCTTCTAGAGTTTCCCTTTCCTCTTCTTGTCATGATTAGTTGGAGTTCTCAGAACAAGACGACAAGACAAAGATGGTGATCGAATCAACGTTCATTTGAAGTGCAACCTGGATCGTGAAGATTATACTAGTTTGCGTTTCCCCTTCATCTTACCCTACGCTCGAATCTCGAGACGAGATTCTTGTTTAGTGGGGGTGAGTTGTCACATCCCTAGCTTCTGGTGCTGCCTGGTGTGTGCATCATGTTTAAATTCTGAAATTTGAACTGAGGGAATTGGAAGCCTCAAAACCCTAAATAAAGAGGGGCAAGAAACCCTAAAATTGCAATCAGTAAATCCAAAATGCCCTAGAAATAGCTCTGACAATTTTGGCAAGAGTTATAAATCAAACCAAAATTTTGGGACATTTCTAAGGAATTATTGGGCTCTGATTTTAAATCAATATTTTATTTGAATTTGGAGTTATATTCATAATATATAATGAATATATTTTCAAATGACCTGAGATATTTTTTGGTATATGTGGAGAAGTCCATTAAGTGACTTAAAAATATCCAGGGGAGTTTTGGCACTGTTTTCAAATTCTGTTTGAATTAAAATTCAGTGCCAATTAAATAAAACAGAACAAAATAGAAAACAGAAATAAAAGACAGAGGAGAGAAACCTTACCTGGACTTACCTCTGCAGCCCACTAGGCCCACCTGGCCAGCCCAGCCCATCTCCACCCCCCCCCCCTGTCGTCTTCCTCCCTGCCAGGAGGACAGACACCGCACGCACGCGCGCACGCGGAGGCCTCCACCTCCTGCTTCGCCGTGGCAGCCTCCCCGACTTCCTCGCGACGCCACGGAGACGCCCTCGACCCCCTCGACCGCCTCTCTCTCTCTGGACCCCCTCCTCCTCCTCTGCTCTCCCTCCCTCTCGTCACCGAACGCACCTGAGAGCGCCGCTCGCCGTAGCCATGACCACCGGCCACCCCTCGTCCCGTGACCGTGCCCAGCAGCTCCGCAATCGAGCACCACATCCCCAAGCCGGAGGAAACGAGCCAGAGGGCTTTGCTTCGTCGCCACCGTCCTCGTCTTCACCGCTGGCGCCCGGAGATCGTCTCCGTCGATTCGTCGGTTTCCGTCCGTCCCCGAGGCCGCTGACCTTCTCTACCGAATCCTTGTGAGCTCCTCCACTTTTCCCCCGTGCTCACCCCCTCTGTTTCTGCCCTCTAACCGCAGCCCGCCATGGCCGAGCACCCGCTGCCGCCACCGTGAAGCTCGCCGTCGCTAGCCATCCCGCCCGACCAACCCAAGCATGGAGTCATGCTCCGGGCTTCTCCAGGAACCCGTAGCGCGCCTCAGGTCGCCCAATCGTGCACCGTGCTCCTCGCACCCGTGCAAGCCGCAACTGCGCCGCCGCGGAACTCGACGCCGTCGACGTTCCCGGCCACCCTAGCATCGCCTGAGGCCACCAATCGACGCGCCTCCTTGCTCCGGTTCCAACGCGCCCAGCCGCGCGAGCTCCCGTCGCCGGAGTTGGCCGGACGGGCAACGCCGCCGCGTCCTGGTTACGCCGGCGATTAGCCGCCGGTGATAGCAGCTGTTAGGAGTTAATCACCCCACTAACTAAGCCCTATGTCACTGACACCTGGGCCCCACGCTCGAAATAATCTCTGTTTTATTTCTGTTTAGATTAGTTAATAAACACACGGGACCCACCAGTCAGAGTTGACTGTGCTGACGTGGCCTTTGACCGGCCCCACACGTCAGCGGCACTAACCAGCCCCAGTCACTGACCAGTGGGCCCTACTGGTCAGGTTTGACCGGACCAGCCCCTGTTGACCTGCTGACGTCATGCCAACGTCATGCTGACGCAATAAGTATTTTCTGGATTTAAAAATAATCAGGAAATTCCAGAAAATAGCTAAAACTTCAATAAATCATAGAAATTCAACCGTAACTCCAAATTAAATAATTTATATATGAAAAATTATCAGAAAAATTCAAGGAATCCATCTGTACCATTTTCATGTATGTTAGAACAACTTATAGCTGCTGTTTAGCACAAATCAATTAAATGGCATTTGAATAATCACATATGGAGTTTGAATTTGAATCTTGTATTCAAACCAACTTCATTTAATATGTTGCTAGTTGCATTAGCTCAAAACACATTCATATTGCCATGTCATGAGCATGCATCATATTGTGCATTGCATTGATTGTATTTCTTCTTTGTTGCCGGTATCTGTTCCCTCCCGATAGACGATGTTCCGACATTGTGATCATTGACACTGATGAAGACTCAATGTTATCTTCAGAAGTGCCAGGCAAGCAAAACCCCCTTGTTCATTCCGATAAAATCCCACTCTCTCGCTCCTGCTCTCTTTTACTGCATTAGGACAACAACGACATATTTGTTACTGGCTGCGGTAGCTGAACCCCTTTATCCTTTGCATGACCTGTCATTGCCACAGTAAATAGATGAAACCCACTAGCATGAGTAGGAGTTGTTTGAGCCCTGTTGTGCCTACTCATTCATGCTTGTTTGTCATGCCTGCTACTGCTTAGAGTTGAGTCAGGTCTGATCCGTCGGGGATGAATCAGAGGCGTGTGAACATGTCCTACTATGGGTGAACTAAGTGTGTGAACACGATTTGGTAAAGGTAGCGGTGAGAGGCCATGTAGGAGTACATGGTGGGTTGTCTCATTGCAGCCGACCTCAGGAACTGAGTTCTGTGTTTGTGATCCATGACCAGTTACTACCACACATTGGGTTCCGGTAACTCGACCCCTCTCGACTTATTAATCAACATGATCTCTGTCCAGGAGTTGCAACTAGTTTCTGGCGTTTGTAGGTAGTGTTAGTAGTCTACCAAGTGGCACCCGGTACAGGTGGGCTTGGGACAGACTAGGCACAGTGGCCTGGTGTACCAAGCAGCACCCGGATGGTGGGCTTGGGAACCCTGCTCACATCGTTTGGGGCCGTAAGCGACACCCCGGCCGGATCTCCTTGCGGATGGAACCCGAATAGGCGATAAACCTGGACTAGAGACTTGTTCGGTTAGTCAGGTCGTGGCCGACTCCCTCGCCCGGCTTCCGCTTGAAGGTTGCCGAGGTACATGACGTGTACAGGGCGATAAGTGGCGAAAGCGTGTGTGAAGAAGTACACCCCTGCAGGGTTAACATCATCTATTCGAATAGCCGGATTCCTCGGATATGGAAACTTGGACCCCTTGCATAGTTCATAGACAAGTGAAAGTGGATACTCTAAAATACGCAAGATAAGCGTGAGTGCTATGGATGGCGTTCTCGTAGGGAGACGGGAGCGGATCCATAGTGGTGTATTGATGTGGTGAATATGTGGACTCGTGTGCGCCACCTCAAAAGAGTTAATTGCAGTCGTAGTTCAGGTTAGCCACCGAGTCAAAGCTGGCTTGCTGCAGTTAAACTCCACCATCCCCTTTGTTGATAATGATGCATATGTAGTTAGTTCTGATGTAAGTCTTGCTGGGTACATTTGTACTCACGTTTGCCTATTTTATGTTTTTGCAGAGAGACTTCGGTCTCACTAGTAGTTTCGCGTGGACTTCGACGTTTAGCTTGTTACCTCAGCTACGATCTTGTGCCCTCGGCAGGATCTGATAGATAGTCAGGCTTCTCAGCCTTTTTCATTTATAGATGTCTGTACTCAGACATGATAGCTTCCGCTTGTGCTTTGACTTGTATGCTCTGATTGTTGGGTCATGAGACCCATGTTTGTAATATCTCGCTCCTCGGAGCCTATTGAATATTTACTTGAGTTGTAGAGTCATGTTGTGATGCCATGTTGTATCTGCACATATCGAGCATATTGTGTGTATGTTGTTGAAATGCTTGGTATGTGTGGGATCTGACTATCTAGTTGTTTATCCTTAGTAGCCTCTCTTACCGGGAAATGTCTCCTAGTGTTTCCACTGAGCCATGGTAGCTTGCTACTGCTCCGGAACACTTAAGCTGGCCAGCATGTGTCCTTCTTCGTTCCTGTGTCTGTCCCTTCGGGGAAATGTCACGCGATGAATACCGGAGTCCTGTTAGCCCGCTACAGCCCGGTTCACCGGAGTCCTGCTAGCCCAGTGCTACAGCCTGGATTCACTCGCTGATGACCGACACGTTCGATGCTGGGTCATGGATGCCTGTCCCTGTAAGTCTGTGCCACTTTGGGTTTACGACTAGCCATGTCAGCCCGGGCTCCTTATCATATGGATGCTAGCGACACTGTCATATACGTGTGCCAAAAGGCGCAAACGGTCCCGGGAAAAGGTAGGGCGACACCCGTGGGGATACCGTGCGTGAGGCCGCAAAGTGATATGATGTGTTACATGCTAGATCGATGTGGTACTGAGTCGGGGTCCTGACAGAATGGGAGTCTGAAAGTGACCCTGAAGGTGGCAATGTTGAAGTGGAAGAGGAGCAAGGTTGGGAAGTAGGAGGAACTATTTTATCTCATGAGGAACTTGATGGAGAAGCTTTGGTTGTATGTCGTTCACTCAATGCCCAGGTTGTGGAGGAGGAAAAGGGGCAGCGGCATAACCTTTTCCACACTCGTTGCCTTATCAACTCAAAGATATGTCGAGTGATTGTTGATAGTGGCAGCTGCAACAATATTGCAAGCACGGAGATGGTCGAGAAGCTTCAATTGCAAACAAAACATCACCCACATCCATACCGCATGCAATGGCTGAATGATTGTGGCGCAATTAAGGTGATTAGCAGCATGCGAATACCAATTTAAGTAGGGACATATCAAGATGATGTTGAGTGTGATGTGGTGCCGATGCACGCTTGTCACTTGCTTCTTGAACGACCGCGGTTGCATGATCGTGATGTGCAAATCAGCGGGCGTGCGAATAGCTTATGTTTTGTCCATAGAGGAGAAAAGTTCACTTGGCTGCCCATGACACCCAAGGAAGACTATCTTGATGAGATGAAAAGAAAAGGAAAGAAAAAGGGAGAGAGCGATCATACACAACGAGTGAGCCACCAACATAGTGAGGGAGTGTTTCCATAGCCAAAAGCTCCACAGCCAAATATGACCAAGCCCTGGGAAAAAGAGGGATTAGTTACGATATGTGGGAATTGAGAGAACCTAATACTCCATTCTTTGTACTCCTGTCCAAGGAAACTTTATTGGCTGCTAACGACTTACCCTTCACTCTTCCTAGTGTTGTTCTTGATCTTTTGCAGGAGTATGAGGATGTGTTTCCCAAGGATGTACCACCTGGTTTGCTACCGAAGGGGGGCATTGAGCACCAAATCGACTTGGTTCCGGGCGCCCCACTACCAAATTGGCCACCGTATCGAGCAAACCCAGAGGAAACGAAGGAAATTCAGAGGCAAGTAGAAGATATTCTTAACAAAGGGTATGTAAGGGAAAGTCTTTCTCCTTGTGTTGTTCCCATACTTTTAGATCCCAAGAAAGATGGAACCATGCGCATGTGCACTGATTGTAGATCCGTTAACAACATAACTGTGAGATATTGGCACCCTATTCCTAGGCTCAATGACATGCTTGATGAACTTTGTGGCTCCACCATATTTTCCAAAATTGATTTGCGAACTGGTTACCACCAAATAAGAATGAAAGAGGGTGACGAATGAAAAATTGCATTTTAGACAAAATTTTGCTTGTATGAATGATTGGTTATGCCTTCTGGATTAACAAATGCACCTAGTACTTTCATGAGATTGATGAATCATGTGCTTAGATCCTTCATTGGCAAGTTTGTCGTGGTTTACTTTGATGACATATTGATTTATAGCAAAACTTTGGAGCATCATGTTGTACATATAAAATGTGTGCTTGCTGTCCTACGGTAGGAAAAGTTGTATGCTAACGTGGAAAAGTGCACATTTTGCACAAACAAGGTTGTGTTTCTTGGCTTTGTTGTTTCAGCAAAAGGTGTGGAGGTCGATGAAGAGAAGATCAAGGCTATTCGTGAGTGGATGCCTCCACAAAATGTGAGCCAAGTACATAGCTTCCTTGGACTTGCAGGTTTCTACCGCCGGTTCATGAAGGATTTCAGCACCATTACTGCACCAATGAATAAGTTAATGAAGAAAGACATTCCATTCTAATGGGGTGATGCCCAAGACAAGTCCTTCCAAGACTTGAAGATGATATTGACATCAGCCCCATTGCTTTCACTTCCTAATTTTGGTAAGATATTTGAGATTGAATGTGATGCAAGTAGTGTTGGCATTGGTGGAGTACTAATGCAAGAAGGTAAACTCATCGCCTATTTTAGTGAGAAGCTTAATGGTCCAACTCTTAATTATTCTGTCTATGATAAAGAATTGTATGCACTTGTTCAATCTTTGGAAACATGGCAGCATTACTTGTGGCCAAAAGAGTTTGTAATACATTCTGACCATGAATCTTTAAAACATCTAAAGGGCCAACTAAAACTGAATCGTAGACATGCAAAATTGAGTGAGTTCATAGAGTCTTTTCCTCATATTGTCAAGTACAAGAAAGGGAAGGATAATGTTGTTGCCGACGCATTGTCTAGGCGTCACATTTTACTTTCCCAACTTGACGTTAAAATCCTTGGTTTAGAAAGCATCAAAGAATTGTATGCTAACGACTCATACTTTTCTGAACCATTTCCAAAGTGCAACAATGGAAAGGGATGGGAGAAGTTTCACTTGCATGATGGATTTCTATTTCGAGCTAACAAATTGTGAATCCCAGATTGTTCTATTCGTTTGTTGCTCTTGCAGGAGGCTCACGCTGGTGGTCTCATGGGACATTTTGGAGCCAAGAAAACTGAGAGTGTGCTCATTGATCACTTCTTTTGGCCGCGCATGGGACGTGATGTGGAATGCTACGTGATGAGATGTGAGATTTGTCACAAAGCTAAGTCCCTCTTGAATCCTCATGGTTTATATACCCCTCTATCTATTCTGAATACTCCATGGGAAGATATTTCTATGGATTTTGTTCTTGGTTTATGTCGGGGAAACTGATCCACGAACACCTATGGGACCGGCGGACCGAGCCCCTTTCGGTTCAGCGGGGGGGCGCAGATCGCACGAAGAGCAGATCGAGGCGAAGCACACGAGCAGTTTACCCAGCTTCGGAGCTCTCCGGAGAGATAATACTCCTCCTGCTACTTGTCTGATTGTATATTGAGTTCTTGCTCGGGAGCGCTGAATGCTACAGTACACTCTAGCTGCTAACGAGACCGAGCGTGAGTGCGTGTCTGGTTTCGAACCTTTCGAACCCCCTCTACGTTGCGCATGGGCCTCCTTTTATATGCTCAAGGGGTCATCGACAGGCGGCAACACAGAGAAGGGTAAAAATGGAAAGGGAATTATGGTTGGTACAACTACTTGTACAGTGTATCCTACCTAACCCTGACGGCAGGGGACAAAGGCATTAAATGCCCGTCTGCGTCGCCCAAATAGTGCAGAAAGGGACCGTCAGGGACGCCACCGCTTGCCACGATGACAATCTTGGTAGCGCCGCTTGCCACCGCGCACCGCTGGCTGCACAGCCTCCTGCCACGCGCGCCTGGAAAGGCCCCAGGGTGACACGTTGGTGGATGTGCTGGAGCGCGGGTACAGAGTAGTAGCTTGTCGCGGCAAGTGCCTTGCCGCGATCGTTGTCTTGTCGCGCCCGGAAGCTTGTCGCTCACCGGGCCTCGCCGGGACGCGCGGCGGGTCGTGGCAAGTTCCTTGAGATGCCTTGGTTGGCCTTCCCGGCAAGCTCCTCTTGACGGGGCCTTGTCTCCTTGGCTTGAATACTTTGTTCTTGAATGGCTTCCCGGCAAGCTCCTCTTGCCTGGGCCTTGTCTCCTTGGCTTGAATACTTTGTTCTTGAATGGCTCCAAAGGAACCACGGAGGACCTTGGCGGTCACCCGGCAAGCCCTGCCGCGGGGTGCTGCGACTGCCCGTGCACAAGTTCGGGATACTAGGGTACCCCTACTCTTGTACACCGACAGGAGCCCCCGGGCCTGGGCCACACACGGTGCCGAGCGCTGTTGGGCCAGGCCCAAAACAGGGCACGGGCACGCGCGGCCTGGGTTACGCCGTATCTTACTCCGTATCCACCACGCCCTCCCGAACGGCACGCGTCGAATGCGGCGTCGTGGGAGAGATTGTGGGTGGTTTCTTTATTCGAAAAGGCAGAACGTCTGCCCCCTCCCTCTTTATAAGCAGGGGAAATAGGGGCAGTTCACCCATCTCGCCGGTTGCTACTCCAATCTCAGAAATCTCCGCCGCTCCCCCCTTTCTTCCCAAAGCTGAAAGAGAGCAGCGCTCCGCCCCCCATCGCCACCAGCACCACCAACGCCGCCGATCTCCCCCACCACCTCCGCCATGGCTCCGAAAGCCGACAAGGGGAAGGGTGTGAAGTCGGCCGAGGCGCAACGGCTTGCAGCACTGCGAAAGGAGCGGGCAACCTTCCCCCCCCCCCAGCTCGCCGCGAAGGAGCTGAGGGAGTACTACTACCTCTTCTGGTCGATGGAGACGCGAGCGCATCCGCGCACGAAGGTACTCTCAACTGCCGCCCCGGAACTGGCTCCGAATGGATATCCCTTCTTCGCGTTGTTCTTCTACTGCGGGCTCTGCCTGCCTTTATCTGAATTTTTCTGCGATATTATGAACACCTATGGGCTCCACCTCCTTGACTTCACCCCCAATGTTTTTCTGACCATGGCAGTTTTCGCACATCTCTGCAAGAACTTTGTCGGAGTCTATCCAAATGTAGCCCTTTTTCGTCACTTCTTTATACCCCGAGTTGAGAGAGGAGAGCCTTTATCTGGTGGAATCGCCTGGATCTCGAGGCTCGGCAAGAAGGAAGCTTATCTGGAGAGAGAGCTCCGCAGCAAGTGGGACGAGTGGAGAGCAGACTGGTGCTGGATTGTCGAGGAGAACCCGTAGCCATTTACTGCTCAGCGCCAAGCTCCAGTAGTGCGCGGCAACGATTGGAGCAACGTGGCTCCGAAAGAAGCTAGGCTGAAGATTGCCGTCACCCGGACCCTATGCCTCAGGCTTGCCGGGCTCACTGTAGGCACCGTTGGCGCAGATTTCCTTCGCCGCTGCATCGCCCCCCTGCAGGAGAGGAGGAGACCGGCCTGGGAGTTTCAGAACGCGGCGGATATCATGAGGCTGCGCCCGGGCCTCAACTTCAACTTCACTGTCTTGGAATTGGACGCGATGCTCCTGGAATTGTTCAAGCACGATCCTGAACATCCCGGAGCGTTCAGGTTGCCGAGGAGTGTCGTTCCACTGTGCAACAACTCCTCGCTCGACCGCATCCATGCAATGATGCCACTGTGCGACTCGCATGGAATTGTCCCCACTTGGCAAGAGCCTGCAGACGATGTCGTGCGGGAGTTCTTTGACGTCTTGGTAGAAGTGCCAGTCCGCGCCGATGAACAGAAGAGCCTTACTCGCGACACCACCGATGATGAGATGCAGCGCATCGCCACTAGGCTGGAAGAGGCGGTGGCAGCCGCAGCCGCGGGCGTGTTTGGATTCACCGTGGAGGAGGTGGAGGCAGCAGAGGCAGCAAGCCTTGCCAAGCGAGAGGAGCTTGCCGGCGAGGTAGAGCTTGCCGGCGAGGAAGAGCTTGCCGGGCCTGAAGCCGAGTCGAGCGAGCCCGCCGAGGGTGCGAGCGACTCGTTGAGAATCGGCTCCACCTCTTCTCCACCTCCAGACAGCCCGCCGCAAGCGGATCCCCCAGCTTCACCAAGAAGACGTCTCCACAAGGCTAGGGACATAGCGGGGCGGCAGACGAGTCAACAGCCGCCGCGCTGCGCGACGTGCTCCACCGCGGCAAGCACTGTTGCCGCGGGAGCACCTCACGCCACTGCGGCAACTGGAGAGGGGTCTTCTCGGTCCGCCGCTTCTGCCCCTGCCAAGCGGCTAAGGGAACCTACTCCTCCGCCTCGTCGCGCCGGAGGCGAGCCGGACTTCGATCTCTCCGTGCTCAGCTCCGACGAGGAAGAAAAAAAGTAAGATTCTCTGTTGTACTTGTAGTTCTTCAATTCTTGCTGTTTTGTCTTGTATCTGATTTGCTTTACTCCGAACCCATTCCTTTTCAGGATGCTGGCCCAGAGAGCAGCGAAGAGAGACAAGGCCCCGGTGATTGTCATCGAGGATGAACCCATTGCGACGGCAGGGGACATGTCTGAGACCACCTTGCCGGACCCGGCAATCATTCCCCAAAGCAGCCCCAGCGCAGCCCCCAGCGTAAGTATATGGTTTACTTCCTGCTGTTATGCGCGCATGGGTGCTCTTTCTTTGCT
This sequence comes from Triticum dicoccoides, assembly GCF_002162155.2. Classification (NCBI taxonomy): domain Eukaryota; kingdom Viridiplantae; phylum Streptophyta; class Magnoliopsida; order Poales; family Poaceae; genus Triticum; species Triticum dicoccoides. Next base: position 146,038,772 of record NC_041389.1, on the reverse strand, counting down.
GATATCTGACTGTTGGTTTTTGTAGGAGCAGAGCAGCCTCACCAGGAGTGCCCAGAAGCCGCTCCCGAAATGCCATCTGCTTCGACTACACCGCCAAGGGAGGATTCCCCGGCAAGGGAACGTTCTCCGGCAAGGGAGAATTCTCCGGCAAGGGACAGTTCTCCGGCAAGAGACAGCACCAGCGACCCTCCGGTGGTTGAGACCACGACTGCAGATCCTAGTACAGGTAATCCTCTTGCTTTGAAAACTTCCCTTGGGTTCTTCTTCTTCTGATTTTCTTTTTGAATATTTGCTTGACTTTTCTCCCTTCTCTGGTCGTCAGATCTGTCTGCCACGGAGCCAATGGAAACCGAGGTCACCGGCGAGGAGAACGCGCGTGGCAATGTCGGCGACGCCGTTGCCACCGAAGAAGGAGCCGGCGCTGATGATCCCGCCGGCGAAGAGGCCGCCAAAGCTGCCGCCGCAGAAGCTGGCGAGGGGTCCGGCGATCGCACTGACCGCCCTGAGGCCGCAGGAGCGCCAGGCGCTACGCCGACCGCCGATCCCTCCGCCGCCATTGCAGCGTCAGGCTCCGAAGAGCCCCAGCCCGGCGCCTACTTGAAGGCCGGCGATGGCATCTTCATCAAGCTCCCCTGGGCGTCAAGCTCTAGGGCGCTGGTCGAAGGAGAAATCTTGGATGGAGAGGTGCTCGCCTCCGCTGGGCTGACGTTGGTCGATGCGCCGAGCAGCAGCAGCGACGAGCCTGAGGAGGAGCGGTTGCTGCAGAAGCTGTTGTCGCTCTACCGCGCCCGACAGGCCAAGCTGGAATCTCGAGAAGCGCTTGTCGCGAAGGCGGAAGTTGACATCGAGAAGCGCGCGGAGGAGCTCCGGGGTCTTCGCCAGGAAGCTCTCCGGTCCTTGGCAGAGGAGCGGGAGCAACTCGCCGAGGAGCGGAAAGCCTTCCTCCTCGAGAAGGCTGAAGCTGAAGAGCAACGGTGGCTTGTTGCCGAGAAGCTATCTGCGCAGGAAGGCGAGTTGGCGCAGCAGAAGGTCAACCTTGACAGCCACGAGGAGGAGCTTGCCGCGTGCGAGCAAACATTTGGCGGGGCTCTCAAGGAAGCAAAGGATGCTGCCGCAGCTGCCGAGGCCACCAAAAAGGAGCTGGAGACGAAGGTGGCGCAGCTGGAGGCCGATCTCAGGGCGAGCAGCGAGGAGCTCGCTGCGCTCAAGCGTGAGCGCGAGAAGGACGCCACCGCTCATGGCGAGCTGCAGGGTCTTCTCGCTGAGAGGAGCAAGGAGCTCAGTGCCGCCAAGGACTCCAATGCAGATCTTGAGCTGAAACTGGCCACCTTGACCCAGACGCTGGACAGCGCCAGGGAGCGGGAGGTGGCCTTGACGGAGAAGATCAAGGCCGACGAGGCGCTTCTGGCGAGTGCTGCTGCCGCCCAGAACACTTTCAGAGAGAATGTGGAGCACTGGACGGAGGGTCTCGTGGATGTTGTCGCCGCCATCGACAGGGAGCTCGCGCAGCTGGGGATGGAGGATCTCGGGTACTCCTCCGATGAGCACCTCCAACCCAGCGCCAAGCTCAGCTTGTTCTTCAAAGGTGTGGCGACGGCCCTCCAGCGACTCCGGGAGAGGATCCCAAAGCAGTTGGCCGACGAGTCGCGCAAGATCTGCGCGGGAGCTCTTCAAAAGGTGCTGGTGAAGGTGGCCTTCCGCAACCCAGGCCTCAACCTCACCAACGTCCTCAGGTCCTTGCCGCCGGATGCTAATCTGGAAGCGCTCAAGACCCTTGTCGCACCCATTGTGGACAAGGTGAGCGGGATCAAGAGGGTTGAGGGAGATCGCATAGACTAGGCCGCCCGTTTTCTCTTTTTCTTGTCGCTGCTGGTCATGTTATGAGAACAATCTGTTAGAGCTGCGACAAGCTATCTTGTAATATGACTCTATTTTGGGTAGCGATTGCTATGTTATTTCCTTTACTTGATTCCTTCCTTTGTATGTTTCTGCCCTACGCTTTTAGGGAACTTGTCGGCGCAGGCACCTTAGCCGCGAGCGCTGAGTGCGGGACGTCAGCAGCCTGCCGGCGGTGCCGCTACCGACAAGAAACCTTGTTGCAACTAGTCGCAGCTCACTTAAGTTGTTGAGCGGACTCGAAACAAAGTAAGGGTGCAACTAGCTACGAGTTGGTTCCTCCGCGCACATGTTTTCCATACAAAGCACGGTCATTCAAGGAAGATAACTTAAAAATTTAAAAACTGATTGCTCAAACTTTGGCAACTTATCTTTTCTGTCGTTTGCTTCCCGGTAAGGCGAAACTTTCTTGAACGACGCCTGGTCCACACCATTATCTTCTCCTTTCCCCCCGACAAACTTGTGGGCGAGGGAACCTTCCTTTCTTTGAGAAAAAGAAAGAAGAGAAAATAAAGATATGGAGCCTTACGGCTCGTTATTGCTTACCGGGGGTAGGCGCTGCACAAAGTGTCAGATAACACATGCAAAAAAGTAGAAAGCATGAAATTGACAAGATGTGCGGAGCACATGAGCTTTATTTATGCACGGGGTCTTCGCCCGGCTTTGTACGAAGGATTACATGCAACATCGGCAAGACTTGTACAAAAGGTGGTTGCCGGAACAGGGTCCGGCAACCGCGCCCTACGGGTAAAACTTACGAAGATGCTCAATGTTCCAGGAGTTGCTCACCGGAATGCCATCTTCGGTCTCAAGGCGGACAACGCCAGGCCTAGTGACTTGTTTCACCCGGTAAGGGCCTTCCCACTTCGGCGTCAACTTGTTGGAATTCTTGGCGGACTGAACGCGCCGAAGAACAAGGTCGCCTTCCTCGAAACTTCTGGCATTAACTTTGTGGCTATGGTAGCGGCGCAAAGCTTGCTGGTATCGAGCAGCTCATACAGCAGCCTGAAGACGGTCCTCCTCAAGGAGCAGTGCGTCATCTTGTCACAGCTGCTCTTGCTCAAGCTCATCATAAGCGAGCACTCGAGGTGACCCGTATACGAGTTCCGTGGGGAGAACTGGCTCTGCTCCATAGACTAGAGCGAAAGGTGTCTGGCCAGTGGCTCGATTTGGCGTCGTCCTGATTGACCAAAGAACCACCGGTAGCTCCTCAATCCAGTTCTTTCCGCACTTGTGCAGCCTGTCGAAAGTCCTGGTCTTGAGCCCGCGCAGCACTTCAGCATTCGCCCTCTCCGCTTGACCGTTGCTTCTCGGATGAGCAACAGAAGCGAAGCAGACCTTGGAGCCAAGATCTTGGACGTACTGCATGAAGGTGCGGCTCGTGAATTGTGTGCCATTGTCGGTGATGATCCTGTTAGGGATCCCGAAACGGCAAACAATCGACCTGAAGAACTTGACTGCTGACTGTGCTGTCACCTTCCTCACTGGTTCCACTTCCGGCCACTTTGTGAACTTGTCAATTGCAACGTACAAGTACTCAAAGCCCCCGATAGCTCGGGGGAAGGGACCGAGGATGTCGAGCCCCCAGACCGAAAATGGCCAGGATAAAGGGATCGTCTGGAGAGCTTGAGCTGGCTGGTGTATCTGCTTGGAATGGAACTGGCATGCTTCACACTTGGTTACTTGTGCAGTTGCATCCTGGAGGGCTGTCGGCCAAAAGAAACCTTGCCAGAATGCTTTGCCGGCAAGTGCTCTTGCGGCAATGTGGTGACCACATATGCCTGCATGTATCTCTGCCAACAGCTGTTGTCCGTCTTCCCGGCGAATACACTTCAATTTCACACCATTGAGTCTTCTTCTGTACAGTGTGTTGTCGACAAACTTGTACATACTTGACTGCCGGGCTACTCTTTCCGCTTCTTCTTGCTCTTCGGGAAGTTCTCCTGTCTGAAGGAAACGGACAATCTGCTGTGCCCATGCTGGAGCTTGTGGCTCGACAACAAGGACTAAAGGCACATCTGCTGCTGCCGGAACATCCGCTTCTACAGCCAGAACCTGCGGCTCAGCCGGAGCTTGATGTTCCCCGGCAAGCTTCCCGGAGCAAAACTTGTCGGGAGCGTCTGCTTCAACGGAACAAACCCTAGGGCTTGCCGGAGCAGACTGCTCCTCAGCACTCTTGGTGTTGATCTTGGGGACCTTCTTGACGGCGGCTTCGGGGAGCTTTGCCGGAAAATAGTCACCAGAAATCAACTTCCTCTTCTTGCTCTGTCTAGTTGATGGCATTACAGACGGCTGAGTCAGCTTGAGCACAAAGATCCCTGGTTTCACAGGTAACTTAAGTGCGGCACACTTTGACAGGCCGTCAGCAATGTCGTTCTGAGCTCTTGGAACATGTTCCATCTGTAGGCCGTCAAAGTGCTCTTCTAGCTTTCTCACTTCAACAACGTAAGCTTCCATCAACGGACTCTGATAATTCTTGTTCACTTGGTGGACGACAAGCTGTGAGTCACCCCTGACAATGAGCTTCTTGATCCCAAGGTCTGCTGCAATCCTGAGACCGGCAAGCAAACCTTCATACTCTGTGGTATTGTTTGTTGCTTGCTCCTTGGGAAAGTGCATCTGGACTACGTACTTGAGGTGCTCTCCGATGGGTGCAACAAGTAGCACGCCCGCACCGGCGCCTTGCAGCGAGAAGGCACCATCAATGTACATCAGCCACTCTTTGTTTGCCTCCTTGACGGGGATGCTTGTTTCTGGAATTTCTTCATCTTGTGTTGGCGTCCACTCTGCTATGAACTCTGCCAATGCTCTACTTTGGATAGTTGAAGTGCTCTCAAACTTGAGGCCAAAGCTTGACAGTTCCAGTGCCCACTCGACAATCCTGCCTGTTGCTTCTGGATTTTGCAGTATCCTCTTTAGCGGAAAACGAGTGACGACTGTGATCTCATGTGCTTGGAAGTAATGGCGCAGCTTTCTCGAGGCCATGAGAAGGCCGAAAAGCAATTTCTGCACACCAGAGTACCTTGACCTAGCCCCTGCAGAAGGGAACTGACAAAGTAAAATGGGCGCTGCACCATTGTCTTCTGCACCTCCTTACGCGCCTGCGCAGATCCTTCTTTGTCGGGACCAGAGCTTGTCGGTGAAGTCCCCTGCTTGTCGCTGGATGCATCTGCCGCGGTTGCCGGTTCATCATCTGCCTCCCTCTCCGCCACTAACGCAGCACTAACCACTTGATTGGTTGCTGCTATATATAGCAGCAACTTCTCTTGTGGCTTAGGTGCGACAAGTGTTGGAGTGGAGGACAGGTATCTCTTTAAGTCCTGCAGGGCAGCCTCTGCCTCCGGAGTCCATTTCATTGGACCTGCCTTTTTTAATATTTTGAAAAAAGGCAGGGCGCGCTCAGCAAACCTAGACATAAACCTGCTGAGAGCAGCCACGCAACCGGCAAGTCTTCGTACATCCTTGACACGCTTTGGTGCTTCAATCTGCTCAATGGCCTTGATCTTGTCGGGATTGGCTTCAATTCCCTGCTGAGACACGAAGAACCCGAGAAGCTTGCTGGAGGGGACTCCAAACACACACTTCTCGGGGTTAAGCTTGAGATTGATCTTGCGCAGATTTGCAAAGGTTTCGTCTAAATCTTGAATCAGAGTTGCCTTGTCCTTGCTCTTGACCACTATGTCATCCATGTAGGCTTCCACATTTCTGTGTATTTGTGGCTCAAAAGCGTCATGGACTACCCTTGCAAATGTTGAACCAGCATTCTTTAAACCGAAAGGCATCCGTACAAAACAATATGTGCCACATGGGGTGATGAATGCGGTCTTCTCATCATCCTCTTCTGCCATGAAGATCTGATGGTATCCTGAGTATGCGTCAAGAAATGAAAGCAAGTCACATCCGGCCGTGGAGTCAACAATCTGATCGATGCGCGGCAAGGGAAATGGGTCTTTGGGACAAGCTTTATTGACTTCGCTAAAGTCGATACAAAGCCTCCATTTCCCGTTTGCCTTGCGCGCGACTACAGGATTGGCCAACCACGTAGGATGGAGCACTCCTCTGACAAGGCCTACTGCTTCCAATTTCTTGATTTCTTCTGCGATGAATTCTTGGCGCTCCACTGCCTGTTTCCTTACTTTCTGCTTGACGGGCCGCGCATGAGGACAAACGGCAAGGTGGCGCTCGATTACTTTCCTGGGAACACCGGGGATGTCAGACGGTTGCCATGCAAACACGTCGACGTTCGCCCGCAGGAAAGCAACGAGCGCGCTTTCCTATTTAGGGTCGAGAGTGGCACTGATGGTGAAGGTACCACCAGTGCTGTCCTCCTTGGCGGACACCTTCTTGGTCTCTGGTGGAGCTGCCATCGTCTTCTTACACTTGCCGGTGGAGCTCGATGGTGCGTCCTCGACAGTAGCGCAGCACTCCGAAGAGGTGCGCTTGCCGGAGTGGGCATCAGTACTCTTGCCGGACTTGGTCTTCTTCTTCCCCCCGAGAGCTTCAACGGCGAGTGACTTGCGATTTGTTGCAGCTGCTGCTTCCCGGTAGATCTTGTCAGCTCAGATAAGAGCATCCTTCTTGTCGCCAGGGACAGAGATGACACTTATCGGGCCTGGCATCTTCAGCATGTTGTATGCATAGTGAGAGGCTGCCATGAATTTGGCGAGCGCTGGACGGCCGAGTATCCCATTGTAAGGCAATGGAAAGTCAGCAATGTCAAAGGTGACCCTCTCAGTCCTGAAGTTCAACTCGCTGCCAAATGTCACCAGCAACGTGATCTTTCCCTTCGGCTTGCTCCTTCCCGGATTGATTCCTTGGAATGTGCCGGTCTCTTCGAGCTCGCTGTCAGGGATCTGGAGTTTCTGGAGTACCGCGGAGGAGATCAGGTTCAAGCCGGCCCCGCCGTCAACTAGCATCTTAGTGACCTTGAGGTTGCGGATAGTTAGTGAAACCAACATCGGCAAGCACCCGACCGCAGTTATGCGATCAGGGTGGTCCTCAATATCAAAGATGATAGGCGTGCTGGACCATTTCAGAGGCCTGTGTGACTCGACGGGTGGTTCTGCCGCATTGACTTCCCGCACCCACTGCTTGAGCTGGCGGTGGGAAGTATGCAGAGAAGCACCGCCGTCAACGCACAGGACCTCTGTGGCTTTCTGGAACTCCTGCTCATCGGTCTCGTCATCATCCATATCTTCATCGTCGTCGTCATCTTCATCCTTGTCGCGGCCGCGGGGAGGTCTGTCTCCATGCCACTGCTTGGCCTTGCCGCGGCGTCCTCCTCGACCGGGGCGTTTCTTGCCGGCTCCTCCCGCACCTTCCTGGGCCTTCTCCTTGTCGCGTCGCTCGTATTCAGCCTTTTGCTGCTCAACAAGCTGCTCGACCTTCTTGCAGCTCTGGAGGTCATGACCCTTGGTGCGGTGGATCTTGCAGTACTGCTTGTTGGTGCCGTCCTGCTTGTCGGCGACCACCACAGCCTGGTAGTTGGTGCCTGTGGCAATCTCCCTGCCGGAGCTACCAGCTTTGGCTTTCTTGGCGCCACCTCCATTGCGGGACTGCTCAACGCTAGCACTTCTTTGCCTTTCTTCTTCTTGTTGTTCTGCCGCCGGTTTTCCTTGTCGGGGCAGCATCCTCACTATCAGATCCTCCTGCTACTGTATTCTCTCCGGGGAGTTTCCTCCCTTCCTCAGCACGTGCACACTTGTCGGCCAGGGCATATAACTCACTGACATCTCTGATCTTGCACATTGCCATCTCCTCCCGCATCCTGCGGTTTCGCACGTTCTGATGGAACACGCTGATTACCGCGGCAGGGTGGACATCTGGGATGTTGTGTTGTACACGGCTGAATCTCTGAATATACTTGCGCAGGGGCTCTCCTTCCTTCTGGGCGAGCAGATGAAGGTCGCTCTCTTGGCCATGAGGCTTGTGGTCGCCTGTAAAGGCGCCGACAAACTGATGGCATAGGTCTGCCCAGGAGGATATGGAGTTGTCCGGCAAGTGCATGAGCCAGGATCTGACATTGGGCTTGAGCAACAGCGGGAAGTAGTTGGCAAGGATCTTGTCGTCCCGCCCCCCGGCAGCTTGCACCGCGATGGTGTAGATGCTGAGGAACTCCGACGGATGCGACTTGCCGTCGTACTTCTCTGGTACATCTGGCTTGAAATTCTTCTTGCTGGGCCACTGGACTTGCCGCAGCTCACGAGTGAACGCAGGGCAACCTACCACGTATGGCAAGTCGCCTGGTTCCCCTGGCGCATGCATGTCGACAGAGGGCCCAGCGCGCTGGTCCGATTGATGCCGCGCTTCTCTTCGGCGCTCGATGCGAGTACGAGCGTCTTCTTGCTGTCGTTCGTGAAGAACTTGGTGCTGATCGCGACGAGCTCGTGGATCTGATGATGCGGTGGAGTCGCTGTCAAGGTGGATCCGGTGAGTCGGCGATCTTGGCCTTCGGGGTGGAGAGTGCATGGTGGTTGCACCCCCACCGGTTTTGTCGCCATCGGCTCGCGCCTGGCAGTCCTGCCGCGGCATCGATGTACTCGGCTGCCGCGGAGTGTCGCCGTTGGCGAAGCCGATGAGACTCTGAATGGTGGCCCTCCATTCGTCGATCTTGTCTGTCGTTGGTGGGTAATCCAGGAGCAGTTGAGCTCGCGCCAAAGCTTCTGTTGGAGTGGTGGGCGGCAGTGGCGAACGGTGCGAGGAGCGGGATATGCTCGGACTTCTAACTATGTTAGAAGGAGCAGTATCCCGTCCAGGCAACCGTGCCTCGCTCGTGCCAGCATGTTGGCGTGCATGCTGGTCTTGAGCACCCCGAGATCCACCAGCTCGATCTTGGTTCAACGAACGCATGGTACTGCGAATACCATGACGTTGTCGGTCCTGCGCCTCCTGAGATGGGCGCGGTGTATGCACGGACGTCGAGGTCTGCGCAGCCTTGTCCTTGGACCTGGCAGCACTGTGAGCTCCCTCGTCGACGCCCGTTCTTCCGTCGGCGTCTACCCCACCACCCGTATGCTCCGGTGGTGGTGGGATCGACGTGGACGGAACAGCTGCCTCCGAAGCCTTCTTCTTCGGTGGCATGTTGATGAAGAAGATGAAGATCTAGCTCATGTGAACGCCGGATCAGGTTCACACAATCTCGACGCCCCCTACCTGGCGCGCCAAAGATGTCGGGGAAACTGATCCATGAACACCTATGGGACCGGCGGACC
>NC_041389.1:145975437-146029569 GCF_002162155.2 Triticum dicoccoides | reverse complement strand
GCGGAGATCGCACGAAGAGCAGATCGAGGTGAAGCACACGAGCAGTTTACCCAGCTTCGGAGCTCTCCGGAGAGATAATACTCCTACTGCTGCTTGTCTGATTGTATATTGAGTTCTTGCTCGGGAGCGCTGAATGCTACAGTACACTCTAACTGCTAACGAGACCGAGTGTGAGTGTGTTTTTGGTTTCGAACCTTTCGAACCCCCTCTACGTTGCGCATGGGCCTCCTTTTATATGCTCAAGGGGTCACCGACAGGCGGCAACACAGACAAGGGTAAAAATGGAAAGGGAATTGTGGTTGGTACAACTACTTGTACAGTGTATCCTACCTAACCCTGACGGCAGGGGACAAAGGCATTAAATGCCCGTCTGCATCGCCCAAATAGTGCAGAAAGGGACCGTCAGGGACGCCACCGCTTGCCACGATGGCAATCTTGTCAGCGCCGCTTGCCACCGCGCACCGCTGGCTACATAGCCTCCTGCCACGCGCGCCTGGAAAGGCCCCACGGCGACACGTTGGTGGATGTGCTGGAGCGCGGGTACAGAGTGGTAGCTTGTCGCGGCAAGCGCCTTGCCGCGGTCGTTGTCTTGTCGCGCCCGGAAGCTTGTCGCTCACCGGGCCTCGCCGGGACGCGCGGTGCGTCGCGGCAAGTTCCTTGAGATGCCTTGGTTGGCCTTCCCGGCAAGCTCCTCTTACCGGGGCCTTGTCTCCTTGGCTTGAATACTTTGTTCTTGAATGGCTTCTCGGCAAGCTCCTCTTGCCGGGGCCTTGTCTCCTTGGCTTGAATACTTTGTTCTTGAATGGCTCCAAAGGAACCACGGAGGACCTTGGCGGTCACCCGGCAAGCCCTGCCGCGGGGTGCTGTGACTGCCCGTGCACAAGTTCGGGATACTAGGGTACCCCTACTCTAGTACACCGACAGTTTACCATAGACTAAGAGGGGGAGAGACTCGGTGTTTGTGGTAGTTGATCATTTTAGCAAAATGGCACATTTTATCCCTTGTCATAAGAGCGATGATGCTTCACACATTGCTGATCTATTTTTCAGGGAAGTTGTGTGGCTACATGGAGTACCACGCACGATTGTGTCAGACCGTGACACCAAATTTCCGACCTACCTTTGGAAGACCTTGTGGGGCAAACTTGGCACCAAGCTCCTATTTTCCACGACATGCCACCCACAAACCAATGGACAGACTAAAGTTGTCAACCGAACGTTTTCCATGATGCTACGAGCAGTCCTCAAGAAGATTTTGAAGATGTGGGAAGAGTGCCTACCCCATGTGGAGTTCACGTATAACAAGGCGGTACATTCGACCACTAATTTTTTCCCATTTGGACTTGTTTATGGATTCAAACTTATTGCTCCCATCGATCTTTTGCCTTTGCCACTGCAGGAACGAACCAGCCTTGATGCAAGGAAGCGTGCTGATTTCGTCAAGAAACTTCATGCCCAAGCAAAGGAGAACATTGAGAAAATGACTGAACAATATATGAAGTGGGTAAACAAGACTAGGAAGAAGCTGGTGTTGGAGCAAGGCGATTTGGTATGGGTACACCTTCAGAAGGACCGATTTCCTGAGAAACACAAGTGCAAATTGCAGCCATGCGGTGATGGACCATTTGCGGTGCTCAAAAGGATCAACGACAATGCTTACAAGATCGATCTTCCAGAAGAATATGGTGTTATCCCAACCTTCAATGTTTCCAATCACAAGAAGCCACGCAATGCAAATACATGTTCAGGTGAACACTAACTTAAGTATATCATTTGATCTTGAAAACATGGTTGTGCCTTCACCTCCTTTGTTGTTGGTTGAACTCAGGTGCGATATCGAAGAAGGCCAAACACATTTCAGTCCGTGCAAAACAATGTTTTATGATGAAGGAACAAAGTTAGGAATTCATGAAGAATGAGTTGTCTACTGAAGAAACATTGTTCCGATTCTTACGAAACAATGTTTTGTACTTAGTTTGCATATTCCAACTTGCAAAAGGTTCCCAGAACTCGAGTTTGCTGTAAAAGAAACATTGTTCGACTACAGTGAACAATATTTGGTCAGGAACTGCCAACCACCTCCAACGAGAGTATTCCAGAAGCTACCTCATTAAGTCTTGAAGCCTTTTAGTCAAACAAAGTTGGTTCCCTTTCACACCTAAGCTGATTCTAGAAGCTAGTTCTGTTTCACACCTATCCAGGGGGTTGTCCCGATTATAAATAGGCTAGCTCTTCCCTTCGTTGGGGACTTTTGCCATTTCTATCAAAGACCAAAGTCATAGACTCCGCCTGAGATTGGAGAGCTCTTGTTACCCTTATTCTCGTGATTCCTTGAGAAATTGCTCCTAATTCGTGCTCCACGACTAGATCGTGTTGTGTGGATTAGAGTTTGTGGTTTCCCTTGCGGATTGTACCTATCCCATGCTCCACGACTTGAGCGTGGTTGTGTGGGGTAGAATTGCAGGTTGTGGATCGGCACATGTTCGGATTGCAAGCTCGGTGAGCCTCCTCCTTGTCGGGTCATAATCTCTTATTTTCCATTTTTTGGCTGCTTGCAGCTAGTTATCCCCATCCGTTTATCGATCCTACACCGTGAAGATTGGACCTCCCCTTGTACTCCCTCTTCTCCAAAGACGGGGTCGGATCAAGTAGCAAACTGGGTGTCACATTTCATTCTACCATTCAAAGATTTCTCTTTCAGTTTGCATAATAATTTCTTAAGATCATCTCTATCATTGCAAGCATAAAAATCTCTAGATGTCTCCTCATCCATAACATAACCTTCAGGTACTTTAGGCAATTCATATCTAGGAGAGCTAGGTCTAATGGGTGTTTCAAGATTTTTCATTTTCAAGCTCTTCATCAGTTTCAACAATTTCATCAGTTTCAGCATTCTTAAAAGCTTTAGTTCTAGCAAGTTGTTCATCAAGAAATTCACCTAGTGGCACTTTATCACCAAGTAAGGTACTAGCATCATCATGAGTAGCATTCATAGCAGAAGTAACATCATCAATAACTTGCGACATATTAGAATTGATAGCATGGGGTGGTGTTGCAAGTTTACTTATAACAGAAGGTGAATCAAGTGTAGAGCTAGATGGCAGTTCCTTACCTCCCCTCGTCTTAGAGAGAGAAATCTTAGTCTTAGCATCCGTCAGATTCTTGATAGTGATCATTTAATAATAATCTGAAGTGACTCAACAAATATAGCTATTCTCCCCGACAACGGCGCCAAAAAAGGTCTTGATAACCCACAAGTATAGGGGATCACAACAGCTTTCGAGGGAAGAGTATTCAACCCAAATTTATTGATTTGACACAAGGGGAGCCAAAGAATATTTGCAAGTATTAGCAACTGAGTTGTCATTTCAACCACGCCTAGAGATTAATTATCTGCAGCAAAATGATCAGTAGCAAAGTAGTATGATAGTTTTGATAGTAGTAGTAACAGTAACAGTGATAGCAATGATTTTGTAGCAAGTGCAATAGTGATAGTAGCAGTAGTAACTTAGCAAAAACAATATATGAGAAATTCATAGGCATTGGATCGGTGAATTCGTTGGATGATATTCATCATATAACAGTCATAACCTAGGGCGATAGAACACTAGCTCTAGTTCATAAATATAATGTAGGCATGTATTTCATAAATAGTCATACGTGCTTATGGAAAGAACTAGCCTGGCATCTTTTGTCCTACCCTCCCGTGGAAGCGGGGTCCTATTGGAAACTAAGGGATATTAAGGCCTCCTTTTAATAGAGAACCGGAACAAAGCATTAACACACAATGAATACATGAACTCCTCAAACTATCACCATCACCGGGAAGTGTCCCGACTTCTGTCACTTCGGGTTTGCCGGATCATACCACGTAGTAGGTGACTATAACTTGCAAGATCGGATCTAGAACATAGATATAATGGTGATAACATAAATGGTTTAGATATGAAATCATGGCACCCAGGCCCAACATGAGCCCTATCAAAACTAACTTGATTACATGATGAATCTCATCCAACTCCTCACCGACTAGCGAGCCTACGAAGGAATTACTCACTCCCGGTGCGGAGCATCATGGAATTGGTGATGGAGAAGGGTTGGTGATGACGAAGATCGAAGATCCCCCTCTCTGGAGCCCCAAACGAACTCTAGATCTGGCCTCCCAATGAAGAACAGGAGGTGGCGGCGGCTCTATCTCGTGAAACATGATAATTCTCTCTTCCTGATTTTTTCCTCCATAAATGTGATTTTATAGTATCAGGGTTGGAGTCTACGGGCCACCAGGTGGGGACAACCCACCTGGGCGCGCCTAGAGGGGGCCGCGCCATGGTGGGTTGTGCCCACCCAGGTGCCCCCCTCCGGTGGTTCTTGGCTCCAGAAATTCTCTTTTATTATATAGAAATTCTCGCAAAGTTTCGTTCCAATCCGAGAACTTTTATTTCTGCACAAAAAACAACACCATGGTAGTTATGCTGAAAACAGCGTCAGTCCGGGTTAGTTTCATTCAAATCATGCAAATTAGAGTCCCAAACAAGAGGAAAAGTGTTACGAAAAGTAGATATGACGGAGACGTATCACCGTACTCATCGACATGAAAGTCGTGAACCTATTACAAAACATGATAATTGATGTCTACTGCACAACTTGTTCTTGTAGACTCGTGTTGGGCCTCCAAGCTTAGAGTTTTGTAGGAATAGCAAATTTCCCTCAAGTGGATGACCTAAGGTTTATCAATCCGTGGGAGGCTTAGGATGAAGATGGTCTGTCTCAAAAAACCCTGCAACCAAATAACAAAGAGTCTCTTGTTTCCCCAACACACCCAATACAATGGCAAATTTTATAGGTGCACTAGTTCGGCGAAGAGATGGTAATAAAAATGTAGTATGGATGGTAGAAATATATTTCTATAACCTAAATAAATAAAAACAGAAATGTAGCAAACGATAAAAGTGAGCACAAACGGTATTGCAATGCTTGAAAACAAGGCATGGGGTTTGTACTTTTGCTAGTGCAATCTCTCAATAATGCTAATATAATTGGATCATATAATCATCCCTCAACGTGCGATGAAGAATCACTCCAAAGTTCCTACATAGCGGAGAACGTAAGAAGAAATTGTTTGTAGGATACGAAACCACCCCATAGTTATTCTTTACGATCAACCTTTCCAAGAGTTTGTACTAAAATAACACCAAGTTATCCTTTCTGATCGATCTATCCAAGAGTTCGTACTAAAATAACACCATATGATACACATCAACCAACTCTAATGTCACTTAGATACTCCAATGTCACCACATGTATTCATGGGTTGAGTATAAGATATGCATCAAACAATATCAAATTCATAATACCCAATCCAACACAAAGAACCTCAAAGAGTTCCCCAAGATTTCTACTGAAGAAACAAGGACGAAAACGTGCATCAACCCCTATGCATAGATTACCCCAATGTCACCTCGGGAATCCGTGAGTTGAGTGCCAAGACATAGATCAAGTGCTCTCAAATCCATAATAGTATTCAATCCGATAAGAACGAAATCTCAAAGGGAAAACTCAATTCATCACAACAAGATAGAGAGGGGAAAACACCATATGATCCAACTATATTAACAAAGCCCGTGATACATCAAGATTGTGCCATCTCAATAACACGAGAGAGAGAGAGAGAGAGATTAAACACATAGCTACTGGTACAAACCCTCAGCTCTGAGGGTGGACTAATCCCTCCTCATCATGGTGGCCGCCGGGGATGATGGAGATGGCCTCCGGTGATGATTTGCCCCTCCGACAGGGTGCCGAAACAGGGCCCAGATTGATTTTTCGTGGCTACAAAGGCTTGCAGCGGCGAAACTTCTCATCTAGGGTTATTTCTGGGGGTTTCTATATTTATAGGATTTTTTGGCGTTAGTTTCACGCATAGATGGGCTTTGAGGGGCCCACTACCTACCAGGGCGCGCTAGGAGGGGGCTGGCGCACCCTGGTGTCTTGTGGTCAGCAGGGGGGCCTCTAGTGGTTCTTGCTCCATTATTTCTCTTTTCTTCCAAAAAAAATCATCAAAAAGTTTCGTCCAATTCTGAGGACTTTTATTTTTGCACGAAAAACACCACCATGGTAGTTCTGCTGAAAATAGCGTCAGTCCAAGTTAGTTCCATTCAAATCATACCAAAACCATTTAAAATTGTTGTAAACATGGCATGAATACTTCAGAAGTTATAAATACATTAGAGACATATCAATCATCTCATACATCAACAAATAACACATCATGTTTTGGCCATACCACATCACAACATGGCCTGCAAAAACAAGTTAGATGTCCTCTACTTTGTTGTCGCAATTTTACATGGCTGCTGGGGAAAACTATAAGAACCGTTCTTATCTACACAAAGCCACTACGGTGATATACAAGTTGTCTTTTAACCTTCTACAAGGATTGTCGTTGTCAAATCAGATTTAACTAAGGTGGGAGAGACAGACATCCACAAAGCCACTTTTATGCAATACAAGTTACATGTCAGTCAGTGGAACCGGTCTCTTGTGCGTGGAAGTAAGGTTGGTCCGAGCCACTTCATACCACAATACCGCCGAATCCAAATAAGACAAAGGAAGTAAGCAATTTGAACATCAACGCCCACAACTTCTTTGTTTTCTACTCGTGCATATACATCTACGCATAGACCTAGCTCATGATGCCACTGATAGGGAACGAAGCATGAAAATCAAAAAAAATCCTATGAGACACCCAAGATCCAATCTAGGAGATTCATAGCTATGAGAGGGGAGTGTGTCTACATACCCTTGTAGATCAAAAACGGAAGAGTATATAACGCAGTTGATGTAGTCGTACTCTTCATGGTCCAAACCGATCTAGCGCCGAACGGACGGCACCTCCAAGTTTAGCACACGTACGGCTCGGTGACGTACTATCCTTGATCCATCAAGAAATGGAGAGGTGGTATATGAGATTGGAACCAGACCAACAACAAAGTAGTGGGAGCGGAATTCCGGCAGGGCTTCACCAATCACGTACTAGAGGGATGTGGGAGGAATTGGTAGTGGTAACAGCCAAGGGTGAAGGGGTGGTCGCCCCCATGTGCTTCCCACATCTATATATAGGCCAGGTGGTAGGGGAGGGCATCCAAAACCTATCTAGGGCCGGCCACCAGATTGAAATCCCTTTAAACTTGGAGATAACATCTTATCTCTATATTCAACCCTTTAAATTTAGAGATAAGACCTTATCTCTAGATTTAAACAACATGTGCCTTGGGAATGGGACGGCTAGCCTATGTGGGCTATAGCCCCACCCCTTGATCCATGTGGGCCCTTCCTAGGTTGTTGGGCCCCACAGTGGAACCCTCGGAACCTTCTAGAACCTTCCCAGTACAATACCGAAAAAATGAACTTTTTATGGAACCCAGAATATGACTTCCCGTATATAAATCTTCACCTCCGGACCATTCCGGAGCTCCTCGTGATGTCCCAGGTCCCATCCATCACTCCAAACAACCTTCACAATTATGATCTCAATACTACTGCGGGTTCGAGAACTATGCAGACATGACCGAGACTCCTCTTCGGCCAATAACAAAAAGCGGAACTTGGATGCTCATACTGGTTCCTACATATTCTACGAAGATCTTCATCGGTTGAACCACGATGTCAAGGATTCAGTCCACCCCGTATTCAATTCCCTTTGTCTCACGATATGTTACTTGCCCGAGATTCGGTTGTCGATATCTCCATGCTTAGTTCAATCTCGTTACTGGCAAGTCTCCTTACTAATTCCATAATACAAGATCCCATGACTAAACCCATTAGTCACATGAAGGTTCTTATGATGTTGTATCACCGAGAGGGTACCGAGATATATTACCGAGAGGGCCCACAGATATCTCTCCATCACACAGAGTAACAATCCATGTAACTCAACAGACACCTTCAGAGATACCTGTAGAGCACCTTTATGATCACCTAGTTACGAAGTGACATTTGATAGAACACAAGGCATTCCTCCGATATCTGGGAGTAGCATGATCTCATGGTCGAAGTAACATGTACTTGACATGAACAAAGCTATAGCAAATAACTAAATGATCTGATGCTAAGCTTATGGTTTGGTCTGTCCATCACATTATTATCCTGATGATGTGATCCCGTTATCAAATGACAACACATGTCTCTGGCCAGGAAACCATAACGATCTCTGATCAACAAGCTAGTATAGTAGAGGCTTATTAGGGACACGGTGTAGTTTATGTATTCACACATGTATTTAAATTTCCGGTCAATACAATTCTAGCATGAATAATAAACATTTATCAAGAACGGGAAATATGATAATAACTAATTTACTATTGCCTCTAGGGCATATTTCCAACACCCCTTTCCAAGTAGGTGCTGAGGGAGTCCTGGATTAGGGGGTATCCGGATAGCCGGACTATATACTTTGGCCGGACTATTGGAGAGTGAAGATACAGGACTCAAGACTTCGTCCCGTGTCCGGATGGGACTCTCCTTTGCATGGAAGACAAGCTTGGCGATCCGGATATTATATTTCCTTCTTTGTAACCGACTCCATGTAAACCCTAGCCCTCTCCGGTGTCTATATAAACCGAAGAGTTTAGTCCTTAGAGACATAATCATAATCATCATAGGCTAGCTTCTAGGGTTTAGCCTCTACGATCTCGTGGTAGATCAACTCTTGTACTACTCATATCATCAATATCAATCAAGCAGGAAGTAGGGTTTTACCTCCATCGACAGGGCCTGAACCTGGGTAAAACATCGTGTCCCTTGCCTCCTGTTACCAATAGCCTTAGACGCACAGATCGGGACCCCCTACCCGAGATCCGCCGGTTTTCACTACGAAAAAAAGACACATCCGTGAAATTTTGGGCCGAACAATTTTTTTCTGTCATACATATGATACTTCTATGATGATAATTGTGACAAAACCCGGTATCATCATAGATGTGGTGGGCTCCTACTTCTATGACAAAAAATCATGACAAAAAATGGGCTTTTCGTCCTGGGCGAGCCGGAGACGCAGCTGCATGACATTCTTTGGGCCGTCCATGACGGAAAACACCATGGTAGAAGCGAGGGGGAGGAAAATTTCGGGGAGTTGCCGGTTACGGTGGGAGAGTGATGCGCATTTCTCTTGTACAGGTACGCGCGTGTGTGCGAGGCGTTGGCTCTAACTGAACCCGAGCGAGGCGTTGGGCTCTAGCTGAACCCGAGTGATTGCATTGCAGGCTACGCGTTACTGAACCTGAGCGATCGATCGATGGCTGTTAACTGAACCCGATGGAGCGACTCCTTCGCTACTGCTGCTAACTCAAGCTGATCGATTGGATGAACAGTGAGCGTTGCGGGGGGGTGGGGGGTTGGATGAATAGTGAGCGGTGGCGTTGCCTCTGGATGAACAGGACCCCGTGGTGTGGAGGGCTGGATGAATAGTAGATGGTGGAGGGGTGGTCGTGGAGGGGTGGTTGAACAGGACCCTGTGGTGTGGAGGGCTGGATGAACAGTAGACGGTGGAGGGGTGGATGAACAGTAGACGGTGGAGTAGCGCGCGGTGGAGGCTGGATGAACAGGAGCCCGTGGAGGCTGGAGGAGGTCGACGGTAGCCCGTGGAGGCTGGAGGAGGTCGACGGTGGAGATGAACAGTAACCCGTGGAGTCCCGTTTTGCGGTACGCCACACCCCTCCCGATGAACATGACCCCCGTTTCGACCATAGCGCTCCAACACAAGTCTGTTTCGTCCGTTTTGCGGTATGCTACACCCCTCCCGATCAATAGGGCCCCCGTTTCGTCCGTTTTGCGGTACGCCACACCCCTCCCAATCAACAGGACCCCTGTTTCAATCGTAGGAGGTCCGCTTCCTCCGTTTTGTGGTACACCACCCCTCTCGATCAACAGGACCCCCGTTTCGACCGTAGGAGGTCCGTTTCCTCCGTTTTGCGATACGCCAGGCCCCTCCCGATCAACAGGACCCTGTTTCGAACGTGGCCGGTCGAACACAAGGTCGTTTCCTCCGTTGTGCGGTACACCAGGCCTCGTTTCCATCGCCTGTTCCGTCCAAGCCCTCCCGATGAACACGACCACGCATTCCGTTCCGACCCTGCTGGTTGGCTCCCACGCGTTCCGTTGCCTCCCGATGAACACGACGCATTCCGTTGCCTTCCCATGAACACGACGCATTCTGTTGCCTACCCATGAACACGACGACGATGCTGTTTCTCTGTTCTGACCCAGCCATGTACGTATGCGCGAGTAGGCGTTCGAGACCCCGCCCGTATGTACACATACGTGGCCGTATTTTCTTTCTTGCACCCTGGCCGCTATACGTACATGTACATGCTACGTGCGCGCCTCTACTACGACACGTGCACGCCTCTACAACGACCAGTACGTACGTACACGTACGCGACCAGGATGACAATGCTACGTATGCTTCGACCAGGTGGGTCCCGACTGTCAGGCACTTCCTTGCCTGCGAAGATGTAGCTGGTGGGTCCCAGTAGTCAGGGGGCGAATCTTGTTTTTTGCCCGGACGCACTTCCTTGCCTGCGAAGGTGTAGCTGATGGGTCCCAGCAGTCAGGGGGGGCGAATCGTTTTTTTTTGCCCGAACGCACTTCCTTGCGTGCGAAGGTGTAGCTGCTGGATCCCAGCAGTCAGGGGGGCGAATCATTTTTTTCCCGGACGCACTTCCTTGCATGCGAAGGTGTAGCTGGTGGGTCCCAGCAGTCGGGGGGAAAATCGTTTTGTTTTCGAACACACTTCCTTGCGTGCGAAGATGTAGCTGGTGGGTCCCAACAGTCAGGGGGGCGAATCGTTTTTTTGGACGCACTTCCTTGCGTGCGAAGATGTAGCTCGTGGGTCCCAACAGTCAAGGGGCGAATCATTTTTTTCACGAAATACGGTGGCCCATCCGGTGGGTCCCCGCTGTCAAGTGGAGGAATAATTATTTTGCGCGTAATAAGGAGGCACTTCCTTGCGGCTACCGTGGACCCAGCTGCCAGCCTCTCCACATACAGTCCATGTCCAATGGAAGTCGTTCCTTCACCACGTTGACCACGCCGCGCCGAGAGCACCACGGCGGTGGACGACGGCGAGGCCTAGGAAGGGGACGATACGGAGCCGGGGAAGACGCGGCAGTGGATGCACATGCGGAGAGGAGTACGAGGGTTCACTGGTTCGGTTGTGATGCCATCGCCGCAGAATAACAGGGAGTGTGGGTGAGTGGAGGGATGGCCTGGCCAGCAGTGGGAGTAGTAGGGGGCGGTGAGGCCTCCACGGCAGCACAGCCAGCCACGGGAGGCAGGAGCAGGTGGCACGACCGGCGCTGCTTTGGGCGGCTGGAGCAAGAAGACCAGAGGTTGAAGAAGCACTACGGCCGTTGGATGGACATCATATGATCACTGCAGCTAGAATCGTTTATATTGACTAAGTTGACAAAGCCCTTGGTACGTCCACTTAGTAGGCCCACAGGTCATCTTCCGAAACGGTGCACCCCAGATGTCCGGGGGATGAATCATTTTTTGGGTGGGTGAAGCTAGAATATCCGAGATTGAAGAAGAAGCATGGCATCCGTTGGATGGACATCCAACGGCCACTGCTGCTAGAACCGTGTGTTGACTAAGTTGACAAAGCCTTGCATACCCGTCAACTCTGTTTTTTTAGGGGACGCGTCAACTTAGTAAGGCCAGAAGTGTGTGGCAGAGAACTTATAGCCCATTTGAGATTTGTAAGAATGTGTAGCCCATTTTTGAATTCTAATGGAATTTACTACAACCCATTTACAGGTTGTTAAAAGTACAGCCGATTTTAACCAATCGTTCAAAACAGAATTCAATAAAATTTCCCACATTTTGATGGGATCCGTATATTTTTATCCCGAAATTTCTAGTCAGATTAAATACAATTTCAATATAAATTTATATTGCATAAAAATCCAACGAAACATTCCGCTCGCAAGAATTAATGAAATTAAAATTTTCAACATTCCAAAAATAATATTTTATAAAGTAATCACTGTTTGGTGCATTTTTTTATAGTTACTACCCAGTTTTTATAATTACATCCAATTTATTATTATTTCTTAAAGCTCATTTTCTTGTTAAGCCTAATGCATCCCTGCTAGGAAAGATTTGCAGCCCAGCGGGGCGGAGAATAACAACTTGACCTTGCCTGGGTATTCCCAAAAAAAAGTATAGCTGGGCTAGCCATTTTCAGCTTGAAAAAAATTAATATCTGGGCTGGATATCTAGCCTGGGCTAGACGGGCCATAGCCCACACAGTTAATACCTGCAGCGATGTTTTCGTTGTTGTTCAGAGGAGAAAAATTAGTATCTCAGGTAAACATCGAAAAAATCTGCAGTGCTCACACCTCAAAAACACAAATACTGCTCGAGCTGCTTGGTCCCAGCTGTCGGCCGCTTCTTGTGCAATTCTCTCGTTTATTGACTACTCCCTCCTTTCCGGTTTATAATGCTCAATTCAAAAATCTCACCAATCAAGGTAGATGGCGAGTGGTGGAATACTTTTTGTAGTTTTGCAAAAGCACCTAATTAATGCTCTTGTTATCCTCAAAAAATTATGTTTATCAATGCATTAATTGCGATGCATGCATGCATAAAGTACATGCATTGGTCAATTTTCTCTTAATACTTGCATGCAATGATTTAATGCACCTTGGAATCTGAACATGTGATGGAAAACAACCAAATTGAGCCTTATAAAATGGAAAAACTAAAATTTTGAGATAAGCCCTATAAACCGGAAAGGAGGGAGTACATAGGTTGACAATGGTGTGGGACCGTGATGCCAGGAAACCAGGAGGAAGCAAAATAAATTATAGTTATATATATATATACATATATATATATATATATATATACACTATTCTGATCACGGGATCAGAATAATATTCTGATCACAACCTGAACTGCCTGAGTAACGCGCCTGAACTTCCCTCTGTACTGGGTTGAACTTCAGCTAAAAAGTGTCCAAATGGGGCTTGCGATATACCGTTGGAAAGCTATGGACACTAATATCATGATCTAAGTTAAATTTTTGGCAAAATGTAAGCGGTTTAAGAGCAGTTTTGAAAACCGTTTTTTCTTCATACAAAAAACGTGAATCGTATTTTTGATCGCATTTCTAAACGGTTTATCAGAATGAGGTAAATAATATAGCATTGGAAAGATGCTGCAAAACCGCTCCTTCGACATGTTGAAAGTTTTCTCTAATTCCCTATGGATAAAGAGTAATTTTGAAAATCGTTAAATTTCGCAAACCGAACAGCCGAGTTTGTTTTTTCGATGTCATTTCTAAACGGCTAATCCATTTGAGGCAAATGATATGGCATTGGAAAGCTTGTGAAAATGCGCTACTTTTTCATGTTAAAAGTTTTTTCTAATTTGGAAAGGTTTAAAAGTAATTCAGAAAACGGTACAAGTTCCACTGAGTTCGTATTTTCGAGATAATTTTTTAACCGTACGGCCGAATGCAACAAATAATACGGAATTGGAAAGCTTGAGCAAATGCGAAACTTTTTCGTATATATTGTTTCTCCTAATTCCTTATAATTTTAAGTCAAATTGAAAAATGGCTAAAAACGTATTTTTGGCATAATTTCTACATACTTTATCGAAATGGGGCACATAATATACCGCTGAAAAGCTACGGAAAAAGCGAAACTTTTTCATGTTGATGGTTTTCTCCGATTCCTAGCCGTTTTCAAGTAATTCCGAAAACGGCGGGATCATTCATTCTGCCTCTACCGCGTAACAGATTCTTTGAAAATGCACTGCGTGAAGAACCTGAACTTCTCGGTGCGTGTACCTGAACTTCACTCTGTTTTTCACGTGATTTTTTTGCTCGTAGATCTTCATCCACTGCTCGTAGCTCTCCATCCCACTCACGGGAATTGAGCGGGTGATATACCGATGGAAAGCTGCTGTAAACACGCAACTTTCCCATGTTGATCATTTTTTCATACTCGCAATGATTTTAAAAGTTTTTCATCTGAAATTCATTTAGAGTAGTAGTTGAACTTCATAGTGTTTTCATGTTGAACTTCTGTGACGTATTTTTGTTTGTACGCGCGCTTGAACTTCTCTCTGTACGAACCCGACCTTCGGGCTATCTTCGCAATCGTGCCTTCTACCGCGAGTTTTTCTGATTAGTCGTGTTCCATGTGATGTAAGTGTAATCTTCAAACGATTTTTAGCAACTAAATACTCGTTTTAGATAGGAATCTTGCTCATAGGCGGATTTTGCACTCGGGTCGTGAAGAACTCGCGTTTTTTGCGATTTTATTGCCTGAGTTGTTCGAACTAAACTTCCCCCTGTGCTACGTTGAACTTCCCGCAACATTGTCCAAATAGGGCTTGCTATATACCGTTGGAAAGCTATGGACACGAGTATCATGACCCAAGTTAAATTTTTCGCAAAATGTAAGTAGTTTAAGAGCAGTTTTGAAAATCGTTTTTTCTTCACACAAAAAACTTGAATAGTAATTTCGATCACATTTCTAAACCGTTTATCGGAATGAGGCACGTAATATGGCTTTCGAAAGCTGCTGCAAAACTGCTCCTTCCACATGTTGAAAGTTTTCTCTAATTCCCTACGGTTAAAGGCTAGTTTAGAAAATCGTAAAATTTCACAAACCGAACAGCCGAGTTCGTATTTTCGATGTCATTTCTAAACGGCTAAACCAATTGAGGCACATGATATGGCGTTCGAAAGCTTATGAAAATGTGCTACTTTTTCATGTAGAAAGTTTTTCCTAATTTTGAACGGTTTAAAAGTGATTTAGAAAACGGTACAAGTTTCACCGAGTTTGTATTTTCGATCTATTTTTTTAACCCTATGTCCGAATGCAACAAATGATATGGCGTTGGAAAGCTTGAGGAAATGCGAAACTTTTTGGTATATATTATTTCTCCCAATTCCTTTCTGTTTTATGTCAGTTTTCAAAATGGCTAAAAACCTAGTTTCACTATAATTTCCACAAACTTTATCGGAATTGGGCAAATAATATACCATTGAAAAGCCAAGGAAAATGTGAAACTTTTTCATGTTGATGGGTTTATGTGATTCCCTGCCGTTTTCAAGTAATTTGGAAAATGACGAGATCATTCGTTCTGCCTTTATCGGGAAACAGATTCGTGAAAAATGCATCGCGTGAAGTACCTGAACTTCTCGGTATGAAACCTTGAACTTCACTTTGTTTTTCACGTGTTTTTTTTGCCCGTGGCTCTTCATCCACGCATCGGAACACTCACCGGAATTGAGCAAGTGATATACCGATGGAAAGCTGCTGTAGACACGCAACTTTCCCATATATATCACTTTTTCATACTCGCAACGGTTTTAAAAGTTTTTCATTTGAAATTCATTCCGTGTAATAGTTGAACTTCCAGCTGTTTTCACGTTGAACTTCCGTGACGTATTTTCGTTTTGTAATTTTCTCATACATTCGTCAATGTCACACAAATGTTATTCCTTTTGTACAAATCTCTCTCACAATATTTTTTTGAACTTTCTCCGACGAAGGACTTGAACTTACACAAATGATTCCCTACTGTTTTGAAGTAAATTAGAAAATGATGAGATCACGATTTCTGCCTTCATCGCGAATGGAAATACACTGCGTGAAGTAGTTGAACTTCTCGTGCATGTCTGTTCGAACTTCACACTGTTTTTAACGTGTTGTTTTTTGCTCTGCGTGAA
Organism: Triticum dicoccoides; assembly: GCF_002162155.2. NCBI lineage: Eukaryota > Viridiplantae > Streptophyta > Magnoliopsida > Poales > Poaceae > Triticum > Triticum dicoccoides. Next base: position 146,013,821 of record NC_041389.1, on the reverse strand, counting down.
GTAGTTGAACTTCTAGGACGTGTCTGTTCGAACTTCACTTTGTTTTTGACGCGCTGATTTTTTACGTGGTGTTTTTTGCACTACGTGAAGTAATTGAACTTCTGGGGAATCTCTGTTTGACTTCACCCTGTTTCACTTTTTTTGTATTTTTTCTTATATGAAATACACACCATGTAGTATGTGAACTTCCGGTTGTTATCACTTTTGAACTTCTCTCCGGTTTGAGAGAATTATTTTAAACACAAAAAACAACATATTTTTTTATGTATTTTGGACATCTAAATACACGGTGAACCTCTCTCACAATTGTTTTTGAACTTTTCCTCGCCGAGCACTTGAACTTCTAGCAACCATTTTTTTCGTTTATGAGTTGTTTTTAAAAGTGCAAAAAATGGCGTTGTGTTTTTTGTTTTTTCAACAGGTAAATCCTAGGTTTTAGTAAACTTTGAACTTCTCTGTTATTTCAGTTTGAACTTCACCTTTTTATATTTTGAGTAAAGAATTGTATTCGATTTTTATACAGAAACAATCTTAGTTTTGTAATAAACATTATAAAACTTCTTTGTTATTTCGAATTGAACTTCTTGGTTTATTCGTTAGCAACGGGAAAAATTTAAGTTTTTGTGATAAATATTGAACTGCTCCATTTTTGAAATTGAACTTCTTGGTTTATTATTTATTATCGAGGGAAATCTGATTTTTTTCATACACATTAAAGTATTGTATTTTTTAAAATTGAACTTCTTGGTTTTTTCAATTTGGACTTCTTGGCGTTATTCATTTGTAACGGGAAAAATCCTAATTTTTTAATAAACATCATACAACTTCTTGGATATTTTCGAACTGAACTTCTTGGTTTTTTCGTTAGTAACGGGAAAAAAATATGAGAGAATTCTGCATTTTTCATGGACATCAAACTTCACCATTTTTTAAATTTGAACTTCTTAGTTTTATTTGTTAGCAATGGGGAAAATCCTTTTTTGAACTTTCCCGGGCAGGTCACTTGAACCGTCACAAATTCGTTGCCGATTGAGAGCAGTATTAAAAATGGCAAAACAACATCACTTTTCCTTTTTTTACATGTAATTGAAGGTCGGACGTCTCGCACTAGAGATCTTGAACTTCACCGGGAGGAGCATGTGAACTTCTTTCAACAAACCTTTTAAGCCTTCTATTTTCTATTCTTATATTCCTATCTGAAACGCATTTCGTGTAGTAGTTGAATTTCCCGTTGTTTTGATCTTGAACTTCTATCACGTATTTTTGTTCAACCTTTCTCACAAAAAATTTTGAACTTTCTCAGGCCGAGCACTTGAACTTCTAACAACAAAATTTTGGACTTCACCTTTTTATTCTTTCTTTTTCTTATACGAAACGCACACCATGCAGTACATGAACTTCTGGTTATTATCCATTTTAACTTCTCTCTATTTCGCTTTAGTAACGGAAAAAGTATGAGTTTTTTATAGACATCAAACCTCTCTAACTTTTTTATTTGAACTTCTTTGTGTATTTTTTAGGAATGTGAAAATTGGAGTTTTGTTAGAAACATCAAACTTCTTCGTTATTTTCAATTGAACTTATTGGGTTTATTCGTTAGTAATCAGAAAATTCTGAATTTTTAGATAAATATCAAACTATTGATTTTATTTGTTATTTTCAGTTGGGGTTGCCGGCGGCGGGAGGCGTGTCGGCACCAGGCGCGACGGCGGTTGTGGCACTGGATCAGGGGAAATTCTTTCTTATGAATTTTGTACTTCTCTATTTTCAAAATTTGAACTTCTAGTTTTTTTTATCATTGAACTTCTTGTTTTCATTCTATAATAATGAGAAAAAACTGAATTTTGTATGACCACCGAACTACTTCGTTTTTTAGACTTGAACTTCTAGGGTTTTTAACGAAGAAAATACCTTTTTATAAATTTGTGTCGAGATGCTTTCTTTTCCAATTTGACCTTCTTGGGGTTTGTAATAAAGATTGGACTTCTTCATCTTGTAAATCTAAACCTCTAGGTTTTTCTAGAAATGGTGAAATCCATTTTTTTCAATAATTTTTGAATTATCAATTTTTAATCTGCACTTCTAGGTTATTTTAGAAATGAGTAAAATCTATTTTTCAAAAAGGAAAATCCATTAGATTTTTTTGTACAAACATATGTGTCTCTTTTTTGTTTTCTCATTTTTGTCTAACTCTCGAATTTATTAAATATGAACTTCGAGAGTTAACATAATTCTAGGTGAACCTTGTTTTGTTCTTCGTATACAAATGGTGGCTTCCTTTTTGTATTTTATTTTTTCCATGAACCTCGATTTGTTATGTTACAAAAAATTGAAAACATTTTTTACCATGAACACCACTGATTTTTTATGGTGAACTTTTTTAGTGTTTCTCAAATCTTACTTTGTATTCGTTTTTTCTGGCGAATTGTAAGTGTCTAAAAAGTTTTTTGCCATAAGCAAACAACACATTTGTGAACATAAGCTATTTTCTAGCACTCTTTCTATTGCCCTAGCATCAAAACGTATTCATAAATGCACCCACACAAACGGGAGTACACACCAGGGCACGCACACATAGAGCACGCAGCCGCGTACACACCAAGACACAACCAGTGGTTGAGTTGGTTAGGTGGACAGTGGTATCCCCAACCCACCAGGGTTCAAATCCTGGTGCTCGCATTATTCCTGGATTTATTTCAGGATTTCCGGCGATGCGCTTTCAGTGGGAGGAGACGTTCCCGTCGATGACGAGGCGCCTACGGTGACTTCATAAATCTCAAGATGATATGCCGGCTCAGTCTCTGGGAGGTGCTCATAGGGGTAGGGTGTGCGTGTGTGCGTCCATAGGGATGAGTGTATGCGCGTGTATATGAGCGCTTGTGTCTATACTGATGCTCAAAAAAAACACAAGCACCCACATAGTGAGCGGACACACACGAGTCATCACACCCAGCACACACGCATGCACCAATATACTAATCTTTCTCAATAGTTACTTCACAACCTCTTGATTTTGAACTTCCGTGGAAGCCGTCATTGAATGGCTGAGTAACTTTTTACAACATCGAGGCCATCAGGATTAGTTATCTGAACATAACGGCCAAACATTCATCTTTCTGACTCTAAAATACTACTTCGGTTGTAGAGCAACCTCTGTCATTCAGCTATCTGAACAGTGGCCACAACCTTGATCAAAATTGCAGAATTGCAACTTGTTAATAGAACTTCAGTAGACCAGCATACCCAGCCATATGGCTTGGCGTCTGATCCTGCTGCAGTGGCCATCCATCAGCAGCCAGAGTGCTGAACCATCAATGGACCGGAGTTCTGGATAGGGTAGCAGAACACACCACACATCGCTGTAGTTTATTTCCGATTTTTGTCCAAAAGTCCCCCCTGCCGAGATGAATTGCCAAAAAAGACTACCTCTGGATCAATTTGACAAAAAGGACCCCCTCAGCGGTGGCGGCAGGCGCAGCAGGCGACAGGTGGCACCTGCCGCCACGCCAGGAGGCGGCGGGCCCTGCCGCCACAGCCGGAGGCGGCCGCGCGGGATATAACTGTGTTAGCACAGTGGGCCGAGCCGGGACGGAACGACCAGGCCTGGTGGGCCATGCCGCCACCTAGCGAGGCGGCCTCTGTTGCCGCTGTCGGGCGCGGGCCGACAACCTGTGATGCTCGCGGGCCCCGCCTGTGGGCCATGCCGCCACTGCAGCAGGCGGCGACCCTGCTGCTGCACGCGCGACAACGACGCAGACGGCGCTGATTCCGGTGCGGCGCTGATTCCGGTGGGCGTAGATTTTCACGGGCGCTGCTTTTCCCCAGTTCCTTGTTTTGCTTTCTGCCACAAGTTTCGTTGATCCGGAATGGGATTCCCGCCTAAACTTTGTAGTACTGATTGCTAAGTAGACGACACTGATTAAAGCTGTGCATGATTCTCGCTTCTGTCTATTTCTCCAGCCGAAGCGACAGCACTCAGGCATGCTGTTTTCAATGCATGTTTTCCTGCCGCACACTCGAGAGCGTTGTTGTTGCTGCGTGTGGTGAGACACCGCGATGCTGGAATCCGATGCCGCAGTAGGTGAGTTCTGGCTAGTTCTGCCGACAATACAGTGGTCCTCTTCTTTTTAAACGCACATCCGCGGCTCCGTGCGCATACACTCTCTCTCTCTCTCGCATATCTCTGGTTGCCTTCTCTACCTCTTTGCTCTCTCTGAGCGCATACATAGACAGAAAGGAAAACTTGGTAGCCAGTTTTACTCGTGATTTTGGTCGATTTGGAGTTTGATTTCGAAGATGATGAAGTTGAAGAAAAGATAGATTAAGGTAAGATCTATCCATTTTTGTTGGTTTCGTTCACATGCATGATGTTTTTGTTCTATTTGATTAGTTCCTAAGTGTGTATTCTCTGTTGGTTTAGGCATAATTTTAGCACTTGAAGGAGTCATTTGGAGTCATTTAGAGCTTGAGGAGTAGGATTTGCGTTGCAAAAGTGAAGTACGAAGTTGAAGATCAAGGTATGAGCTTTGTAATACATTTATTTATTTGTGCATGCAGGGTGGTAATTAGTTAGTCTTTTAGCTCGTCATTAGCTATGCGATGTTAGTGCGTAGAGGTTAGAAATAATTTAAGATGACAGATACAACATTTATAATATTTTTTTAGAAGAGTAGATTGAACATGTTATATCTATGTTAGGTGCATCCATTAGTATTGACATGCGAGAAATCTTAATACGGTAATTAAGAAAAAATTGTACTGTAATTGTTTATTGCATGCGGTCTGTTATTTCATGTGGTATGTTATTTTATGTGGTATGTTTATTAATAAGTCTATAGTTAGGAGACCGTAGGTCTACTTTGTTATGTCGCAATAATCTAAATTTTATATGTTAAGATTAGGTGCTAATGTACTTAATGATGTATGTAATTAGGTAAAATAATTCATCTTAGTAGCAAACAACCGACTGGCCAAAACCTTTTCAAAGATCTTGATGGCGTCGTGGACAAGGTTTATGGGCCGGAAGTCACTCACCTCCGAAGCCCCCTCCTTCTTTGGCAAAAGTGAGACAAGGGACTTATTGATTGTGGCCAAACCCCTCATGTCTCCCTTGTAAAAACTGTTCATCGCTCTCATGAAATCCACCTTGATTATGTCCCAGCAAGTTGCATAAAAACAACCAGTGAACCCATCCGGCCCCGGAGCTTTATCCATGGGCATGCTCTTGATTACTTTCTCCACTTCCTCATCCGTGAACGGGCTCTCCATGTGCTGTAGGTCCAGATGCGGCAAGCCCAACATGTCAAGGTTGAGGGTATGTGACCTCTCCTCTGCTTCCCAAAAAGCTGCAGCAAAGTATGCGTCCACCGCCGATGCCACCTCGTCCTGCCCAGAGTACAGGTTACTGTTGTGCTTCACAACTCTAATGATATTCTTTCTCTGCCTATGACTGGCTTGCTGATGGAAAAGCCTAGTATTTCCGTCACCCTCACGTAGTTGCAACAACCTTGATCTTTGCCTTGCTATCGTCCTCTCTAGAGAGCTCAAACCCAACAGCTTCTTCTTTAGACACTTCCTCGGTGCCCTCTCAGCATCAGATAACGTCCTTGTCTCCATGGCCATGTCAAGCTGTTTGATAACTTCAAGTGCAACCAAAATTTGCAATTTCACATTGCCGATCCAGCGGTCACTCCACCTTTGGAGGCTCACAGCAGTTGCCCTTAACTTGTTATGCAACGTGAGGTAGTCGTTATCGGCTACAGGTGTGGTGGACCAAGCCAGCTTTACTACATCCATGAAACCCGGGGCTCGAATCCAGAATGACTCAAACTTGAAACGGCTCTTCATATTGATGCTCACATTCATATCCAGCATCAGTGGGCAATGATCAAACACAGCCATGCCCAACGCGGATAGAAAACTTGTTGGATAGGCCTCGTCCCAGTCATTCGAAGCAAAGACATGATCGAATTTCTCCAAGGTAGCCACTCTACGTTCTTTCGACCAAGTGTATCTTTTGCCGTTCAAGTATATCTCTTTTAGTTCCAAAGCATTGAGCTTAGCCCGAAATCTCCCCATCATTCTTTGGTTGATCAAGGCATTGTTCTTATCCTCCTTTCAAGTGATAAGATTAAAGTCCCCGGCCACGAGCCAAGGCCCAGCGTGCAGGTCACGAATATCCAATAAATCCTGAAGGAACTCCACCTTATCTTCCTCCTCTTGTGGCCCATAAACACACGTAAGCCACCAGGGATGGTCGTCCTCAGGGCATTTAACAAGCACAATTAGAGTGTGGTTGGTATAGTGTGGGTTAGAGAGTTGAGTCATCGTGGCATCCCAAGCCACCAAGATCCCACCACGCGTGCCGGACGCAGGCAAATAGAAAAACTTCTCAAATTTAGCACCGAGGCATTGTCGTACAATGTTTAGTGACACATCATGCAACTTAGTTTCCTGGAGACACACAATGGCCGGACAGGCCTGATTGACCACCTGGAAAACCGCATTCCGACGAGCAGGTGCATTTAGCCCTCGGACATTCCACACCATGATCCTCAAAGGTTGCACATTCATTTCAAGCACCAACCGAGCCACCAGTGCGTGCATTAGCACACCTCCACCCCATCTAGGGTCTCAACCGGCGATTCCCAACCAAACAAAGCGAGCACAGCGGCAATGTGCACGTCCGAAAGCGGACAAGAGAACAGGTCAACGTACATCCTAAGCGCTTCATCCGAAATTGTCTCCCCTTCATGCGCCAGGCAGAGTTTCCGAATGAGCACTTTCTGTTGCTTGGAGGCCCCTTGCTTCGCCAGTCTTGCACTCCTTCTTGGTGTTACGTCTAGTCTTCTTTTCTTCCTTGGGTTGGGCGTTTGCCCTGCCGGCGTGCGGGTGGTTGGGCGCGGCAGGAGAGGGGTTCGGGTTCTGCACATCTCCACGCGCATGGTCTCCAAGTCACCCTGCAACAGCAAGCCGGTACCAGCCCTCGGTGGTGTGGCCTGCACCGGCTCGTCCTTATCAGCGTGTGCTGCTACATGCTCTGGTGCGCCCTGGAACTGCCCATCTTCAGGCTCATCGACGGTAAATGACGCATGCACTGGCAAACTCCCCACATCCACACTACGTACCATGCATGCTACATAGGTGCAACTTTCGTCCGATAGGCATACTTGGAAGGCCTCCATATATATATATATATATATATATATATATATATATATATATATATATATATATATATATATATATATATATAATAAGGAGGCACTTGCGTACGTGAGGCTATGGACCTGGTGGGTCCCCATTGTCATCCTATCCAAGTAAAGTCATCTCCTCGCCCGCGCGCGCTTTCCGCCCGAAACAGTCAGCGCCGGCCGCCCCGCTTCCCGGTGCAGGCGATTGCTCCGCCTTCAAACGACACAAGTGCCATCCGTCCGTCCATCTGCCGTACACATTAATGATATGCGGTTGCCGAGGCGGCTACTCCGACGCCACACGTCCGTCCCTCCGCCCGCACACCATTGCTATATAAACTGCTGCGCCGGCCATAGCCGCAGTCATCCGCATCCGTTCCCTTTCTCCTGTCCACACCACTACTGCCCACCATGGCTTCCTCGCGCTCCAGCACTCTTCGGGACGGGCGGACGACGGACCATAAGGAGATAGTAGCCATTGCTGCCGACCGGCTGGCCGGCAGGCAGCCGGAGAACGACGACGTCCCAATGGAGAACATGGTAGTCGACGATCCAGCGCCAACCCCCTGCTCCACGCCATCCTCGCCGGTGCATTGCACCATGACCATCAGCGAGGCCCGTGCCCAATATATGGACAGGGTGAGGCACATGCGTGAGGAGCAATTCCAAGAGGCGCAGGCCGACGCTGCCTACAACCACCATCTCCTCCAGGAGCACCTGCAGGCGGAGGAGCAGATCGCCACGAAGCGGGCGGAGCAGGAAGCGCTGCTCGACTCGTACCGCTCCGCCCGCAAGGGCCGCCTCGAGCGCTGGCAATACCGCATGCGGGTGGCAGAGGCTGCAGCCGCCTACAAAGAGGCTAGCAAAGAGGGCGATGAAGCGGGCGAGGCGCTGTTTGGCGAGACCGAGGACGAGGCAGAGGACAATGCCGGCTCCGACAAGTCCCCGCTCCGCTGGCGTCGACGACGCCCTGCTCCGTCGACGCCCTGCGGTGCCAACAACAAGGCAGAGGACATCGTCAGCTCCGCTGAGGCCCCGCGGCGCCAACAACGAGGCACAGGACACCGCCAGCTCCGCTGAGGCCCCGCCCCGCCAAAAACGAGGCAGAGGACATCACCGGCTCAGCCGAGGCCCCACCCTGTCGGCAACGTGGGGGAGGATTTCCACCGCTCCGCTGAGCCGGCGCCCGCCGGCAACGAGACAGAGGCATCGCCGTCTGTGCCGAGGCCCCGCCCCGCTGCCAACGAGGCCGCGCCACACAGAAAACAAGGAAGAGTAGAACACGGTAGGTCGCCGCCGCTCGGGTCCAAGTAAGGCCACCGCTACTACCCTCCGGCTAAAGCCAAGCTAGGCGGGTTGACCATTGACAGCCAGTTAGCTTCTTGGCGGCGACGTGGAGCCGGAGAGCTGCGCTGGAGAAGAACGCTGCTTCTACTTAACTGCTGGTGCAGTTGGCTGACTAACATGTGGGCCCAACAGGCCACATGTCAGTTACACAACTGCACCTGCAGTTAAGTCACTGAAGCTTCTGTTCGGCTCAGCGGGACACAAGTGGGTAGCTTCGGTTAATTAATTATACCTCCATTGCACCCCTTTTTAGTTTTTTTCGAAAAGGAGGATGACCCCCGGCCTCTGCATCTGGGAGATGCATGCGGCCACAAACACCCCTTTTTAGTTGAAGAATGTATGAAATATAATGAAATCCGGCATGTTTATATGAAATCCGACCGTGTATGAATGAATTTATTTCGATTAGTTCGAATTCCTGTATCACTGGCATTGGATGAACATGCAAAACAATACGTACTAGCATTATTCACAGGGTGATCACCACGTTTGCAGCAGTTTCACATGTACTCCCTCCGGTCCTTTCTAGTCTGCATACAAGTTTTGTCTGCAGTCAAAGTATCTCTACTTTGACCAATCTTATACAAAAAAGTATGCACTTTCACAATGTGCGAAGTAAAAAGGAATAGAAGGAGTACAAAGAGTTTGAGCAGCTTTTTAGCGTTTCTGTACATTGCAATCAAACACACAGGCCTGGCAATTCATAGAGAACATTCAAAACAATCGATGATTATGCATCTCAATGACTCACATGTCAGAGGCAATATTTACTTCACAACTAAAGAATAAAGAAAAAATTGATCGCCGCTGCTGGCAACAAAGGGCGTCCCATTCGAAAATATCAAACGCATATCTTGCTAAAATCAATGAGCAAAATTTGACAAGGTTGTCCCATTCCAAAATATCAAATACCTACGATTGTGGAATGGGCAGGGTTTGTCATCAGTTCGAACATTGACATGGCACCTCGTGCTAAATAAACCAGCTGTTCTTTTTGTGCAGTTCCACCAAAATCAACCAAATTCACGTGTAGCTTGTATGATTTCGCCATTATATGTTGCAACGCCTTGAACTTATGGGCACCTCCTTTCTTGTGGTGGAAATGAATGATTCGATGTATTTATGAACATTTTGTGCAGTTCCCGTTGAAATCAAGCTGAGCACCCTTGTTTGCACAAATACAAAAAAGTGATTAGTATAAAGCAGACTATACTATGAATTGACAGTTTCAACAGGCACATACATGGTCCATGTAGAGCACACTTTTAGAAAAATGGAACTCGCCAGAAAGAATCCTAGAACAACATTGTACTCGCGCATCACAGCAAAAAAATGGAGATTTGTCAGTCCTTCTGAGCTGAAGTTAGTTTGGTCTTGTGGGGAGTAATGTAACCATCCTTCAACTGCTCCTTCTGATGAGAAGATAGACAGGTCTTCTTCATCCTGGCATAATCGGAACTAGTCACTTCACGTACTCCATATTCTTCTTTAGAGGAAGATGATCCCTGTTTGCTTGAAAAAAGGAAAGGAAATATTTAAAACAGCACTGATAAAGCACTTCTCAAGGACAATACCACTTTTTCATGATATTATCTAAACAGTAGCACAACACCAATAGAGATGACAAAGCTCAAGCATATGTATGAAATCAGTGGGTGAGTACCAACATTTTTCAGGAGGCTGGTTGTGTAGAGCATACACATGAAGCACTTCTCGAGAACCATCTGTTGCTATCTATGGGGGTGGCCATGCTTACTATATACTCCTCGATTAGTTTAATGTTTCCAACATCTTCTTGTGCAGTTCCACTAAAATATATGGTATCTTCAAAGAAGATCCCTGTTTGCACAAGTAGAGATAATTACGTATGGCATCAAATCAGTGGCAAAACAATTGCTCATTCCAGCCATAGCAATAAATTAAGATGCAAAACTATATCATTACTTGGGTCATCACAGTTTTAGTGCTTCATTACAGCACCGGGAGTTGATTTTTGTTTTTCTTCCGCTTGTTCTTCCCCTTCATCACTTGGTTCAATAACAGACAAGCTTCGCTTTCAATGTAAGATTTGGCATGTCAATTAGGGAGCACAAGTATAGTACTAAACTTAATTTTCTGATGAAAGTGGCAAAATACAGGCCAGCAGTTGTGAAATATCTTTATCTTACCTCAATGGGATATTACGGTGCACATACAGATTGGAAGTCTTGTCTCCATTTGTGCAGTTCACTAAAATCAAGCAACATTATCGTACAAGTAGCACAACATATGAAAGCACACTGCAGAATCATGTGAAAGAAGGCTAGTACTGACCTCTCATGATGCGGAATTCAAACAACTCACAAGAAGAAGATCTGAACCAAATTCGCCTTAACGGATAGGAAGTAAGATCTCCTCTTGTGCAGTTCCACTAAGATCAAGCAATCAGGCAACGTTGTCGGTGTGACATTTTGGTTGAACTGCACAAAACACTCTTAAAACAAAAGTGTTTTGTGCAGTGCAACAAAAGGTCACAATGGCAACGAGGTGAAGTAGATAACCCTGTTTACACAGAGGTGCAAAGGAAACAATTAGTGGTCAATAACGGTGGATGACACAGAAGCCAACAAAAAGAAGCATCTACCTTATCTAAATGGGAAAGAAAGCAAGACAGTAGCATTTCTCAAACAGTGGCATTGATTAATATTAACATAGAGATTATATTAACAATAAAATTTGTTAGACATGTAATTTGCTTTTAACTGTGGCATTGCATCAATTTTCTAGCGGCATTATTAAGGGTGTTTGTTTACAAAGACATTTTGGTGTAGGGACTAAAAAACTCCATGTCAGTCACATCTAAACCAAACAGGAGGGACTTTTCGGGACTAAAAGTGGGCAATTGGGACTAAAGAAAGAAGACCCCGAGGGAGTCTTTTTGGGACTTTTTCCAACAGTTGCCCCTGCCACGCATCGCATCTTGTTTCTATTAGTTCATTACTAGGGGTAACATGGTCTTTTATCATGTCATTTAATAACCTCTAGTCCATGTTTAGTCCCTGGAACCAAGTAGGTAGGGACGAGGGAGTTTTTAACCAAACAGGGCCATAGATTAATAGCTAATGAGTTGCACGGGACAGTGGACGCACCAGAACCATGTGCATCTGCCGATGTACTGTGGTCAAGCACAGTCTGTTGCAACAAAGAACAAACAACCAAGGAGCATATTTGTGTTGGTCCCAGTTTTGTTATCTTTAGACACCTTTCCCTATGTGAGCGCAACAAATCTAGTCCTGCTCAAACTCTACAGCCTTGTCCCTTCCTTTCCTTTTTGAACTAGTACTTTTGCCCCTTCCTTTCCTCTTTGAACCACGTCCTAGATTTATGCAATACAACTTTCCCCACTACTTTCCCCCATTCCTTTCCTCTTTGAACCACGTCCTAGATTCATGCTATACAACTTTCCCCCTTCATTTCCTCTTTGAACCACGTCCTAGATTCATGCTATATATAACTTTTCCCACTACTTTCCCCCACTCCTTTCCTCTTTGAACCACGTCCTAGATTCATGGTATACATGCAGCTAGAGCAATGCATGTGGAGTAAGTAAAATATACCTTAAGGTTCTTGGGGCGTGGTTCGGTGGGCGACGGGACGGCGGCGAAGAAGAAGGGGTCAGAGGCCCTCCCGCACCGCTGCTGCGTGGAAAGTGAACAGCAGCACCGGTAGTGGATTCCCTCCCTCACCGACGGCGACAGCGTTAAGCCTCCTTCCCTTCCTGGCAGACGGATCCTGCCGGCTCTTTGAGCAGCAGTGAGGGGAGAGAGAGGCCAACGAAGTCTTGTTTAGATCTAGAGAGGGCGAGAGAGTGTGAAGAGAGCAACTACAAGCAATGAGGCTCCAGCGGGAGAGGGTGAGAGAGTGTGAAGAGAGCAACTACAAGCGCTGAGGCTCCAGCATGTATATATATATATACTGGAGAGAGAGTGTGAAGTGTGCAAACCCTAGAAAACATTTTGACCAGTCAAAGAATCCTCCTGGCAAAAATTATGCTCAAGTGTAGTTATCGAACCCGAGACCTCAAGTTTGATGAGCGAACAGGCTAACCAGCTACACAACCCTCCCATTATGTTCAACGAGAGGAAAATAACCTTTTATACATTCCTGCATTCGTGTGACAGGAATGCCGTGTTTTTTTGTGTGTGTGTGGGAGTCATTAGGATTTCAATCATAATCATGTCATGTGGCTTTGGTGGTAAGACTATCCACAGTGGTGCAGAAATAGTGCAACCTTAGTCACCTTACCTCTCTCCACATAGTATGTTGGGTCCCACCAGTCAGAGGGTGAAACAAACAAATTAATAAGAAAAATTAAAAGCGCCAGCGGTGTATCTTACTACCTCACACATCTCGCTATGCTCGGGAACACTGTCCAATTGATCCCTCTATTCGCTCACGTACTATTTTAAGTGAATCTTTATTATAACATGCACACAAATTTTGGGCACTTGTATTTGACTAAAGTCAGTGTGCCACCGTATCTCATATACTTACTACTCCCTCCATCTAGCTGTAATAAGTCACGTTAGAAGGTGCAATGGGACCAAGGTGCGTGCGTGTGCATGTGTGTGTTTAACAGCATGTGTGTGTCAGAGAGTGCGACAGATCGACCTACTCCTACAGAGATATGGTGTGTAGTGTATGATTTTAGCCGCGAGAGTCGGTGCATCCTCTCGTTTCCGGGCGTGTCCGATAGGGACATGCGGACAGCTGCCACGCCCGCTCCTGACCAGCCTGGCCCACCCAAAGCCCCTCCATCGCCCGCGCGCGCTTCCCGCCCGAAACGGTCAGCGCCGCTCCAAAGAATTGGTGCCACATTCATGCCCGGGCAGAGCGGACGCGACCTCTCACTGGCGCAAGAGTGATGGTTGCTTTGTCCGTCCAACTTACTGCTGGGTCTATGTGATTTGACGGCTCATTGGTCTTTATTACTGAGGTGGTAGGACTGTTGGATGTCCCACGCTTTCGGCGAAAGGAGGTAGTAGATTACAATTTTCTCCATTCTTACAGCAGAGGAGTGCAAGAGCAGTGAAAACACGCAGGCTCAGTGATTACATGGCCCACCTCACACTATCACCGTGTGACACCTAACTCTTTACATAGTACTCCCTCCGTTCATAAATATTACTAGATGAGTCCCTGCTCGTTGCCGCAAAACAGCGGTATATCTCTCTGCGCAAAATTATAACCGCATGACAAATGTGGTAGCCAAACTAAATAAACTCCCATCATCATTTAGAGCATCCCACGTAAGGAAAAAAGATCAGCCAACTCCTACTACATAATGGGATTATATTTTTCTTTTTGACGTGTTAATGGGACTTAAAAACTCACTTACATGCATGCTACTGGTGCATGCTTGCATGCAGACATGTTGATGTGATTTAAAACCCACTCACATGCATGTGCCACGGTATTTCTGCATGCTTGCATGTGGCTTAGTGCGGAGCCTCTCAACATCTAGATCAGACGGCTATTATGACTGATTTACTTCATCTAACGGCTACTCCAATTTTGATGATGTGGCTCAAGGAGAGGATAGAGAATTCCTAGTAGTGGGGGCTAGCTATTACTAGTAGATAAGTCTTTGTAGAGATTCCACTAGGTGAACTACATACAGAACAAAATGAATGAATCTACACTTAAAATGCATCTATATACATCCGCATGTGGTTAATGGTGAAATCTCTACAAAGACTTATATTTAGGAACGGAGGAAGTACTAGTATAGTACTAGTACGTACTGTAATTTATCAGCGAGATAAATTTGTACAATGCTATGAAGCTTCCAGCTCCTGTTACATGTATCTTGCGTCCAAGGTTGCCCGTTGCAACATTTCATCAAATACAAAGGAGACTAACATGCATGCTATTGCATCTCAATGATTGACAGATCATAGCAAATATGTACTCCCTCCGTTCCAAAATAAGTGTCTCAACTTTGTGCAAACTTTAGTACAAAGTTGTATTACTACTAAAGTTGACACTTATTTTGGAACAGAGGTGGCTAAAGAAAAAAACGATCCATGCAGTCCCTAGCCCTTGAACCGTGAACCCTGACTAGGCTTCAATTTGCTGGCAACGTTCGAGCTTCCTAATAAATGAAGTTTGCAACCTTTTGACCATCGGATCATTTTGTGCAGTTTCACCAAAATCGAGATGAGCATCCCTGTGGCAAAGAAATTGAAGAAGCGTGATTAGAATAAGATTACTAGGACTAGTTGATGAGACATAAACTCATCACAAATACAGTACGTAGAAACCAGTAGAGCTATCAGGTATGTGCGGGGCAAAGAAGTAGAGAAATATCCACAGGGAGTGATGTGGGCAGTGTCGTGGTACTAAGACTGACAGTAGAATGGGGGGTAGGTATGGAGAGGCAAGATCCTAGCTATGGAGCAGTTGTACACGCAAGGGATTTACGAGTTCAGGCCCTTCTCGGAGGAAGTAAAAGCCCTACGTCTCGGAGCCCGGAGGCGGTCGACTGGATTATATGCGTATGAGTTACAGGGGTGCGAACCCTTTACACTGAGGAGGAAGGTGGCTTATATAGTGTCCGCCAGACCCCTCCGGCCCTCAGTTATGCAGGGTTTAAACTACATAAAGGATTGGCGTTACTGGAAACGTCCTACATAAAGTGTCATCATGGCCATAAAGACTACTTAATTACAGACCGTTTGGATACAGAGTGGCTCTTGATCTCTTGGTGGTCGAGTGGGTCTTCATGGTCGAGTGCCTTCGAGTCTGTCGAGTGGATTCCCTCTTGGTCGACTGGAAGGCAGCTTCTTCTGAAGATGTCCTTGGGGAGGGTACTTTGGACAGGTCCGTGACCCTACCCTAGGTACATGACTTCATCATTAGCCCCCTAATGGATCGAGGTTTGAGTGAGGAAGGAGTTTGATAATCTTTCCGACCTGTTTTTGGTGTTCTGAGCATGTCTCATCTTGGATCAATGACCTTTTTTAATGATGGCATCAACTTTTCTTTCAGTCGCCTTGATCCATTCTATTCTTCTGTCGAGTGAACTTTTGAACTTTGGTGAACTTCCGAGCGACGGATCATAGGAAATCTACCGTCTGACAGGTTTCCCTGCCGTTAGCGGATTTTGTGGGATCCGACTTTTGGGAAGCGCGCGAAGCAGGGTGGACTACGGTACTCGGATGGGATAAGGCATAGACGCCTCGATTCCCGTGCCGCCTTTTTCGCCACGTATCACGCGCGCGACTGTTTTGGGATTTGACAGGACCGCTTGGGCCTACCTGTCAGCCACTCGGAAGCGTCTCTATAAAAGGCACCGGGCGAGGGTTTTTGAACAGTGTGTTTCCATTCCCCTCTCCGCCTTCCTCACCCCCGCCTGCTGCGCCCGCTTTCACCTCCACCCATCCACTCCTCGCGCGCCTCGCCGGCGACGATGGTGAAGGAGAAGACGGCGGCCTTGGAGCGAGCGAAGAAGGCGATGGCGACGGCGAAAGCAAAGGGAAGAGCGACCAGTCGGGGTGGATCTTCGTCAAGGTCTCGCCTGCCACAAGGTTGGGTCCAAGGAGATTGGATCCGCTCGACCATCACCCAGGCGGATCTCAATGACCTGGCCAATGAGGGACTGATCTCTCATGGGTCAGCAAGACTTCCGGGGACCGAGTGGCAGCCGCAGCCACAGGAGGGTGAGTGTGTTCTCCTAGCCACTCATGTAGATCGCGGATTCTCCCTGCCACCGAGTCTTTTCTTCCGAGGGTTTCTGAACTTCCTTGGGGCGCAACTCCACCATTTCACTCCCAATTACATTGCCTATCTTGCTGCTTCTGTGGCCATGTGTGAAAACTTCCTGGGTTGTCGACCACATTGGGGTCTCTTTAAGCACATATTCACTTGTCGCTCTCAGACGGTGAAAAAGGCGAGTCCGGATGACGATAGAACTAAAGTAATCCAGATGTGCGGGGGTCTTGGAATCCAAGTGAGGAGCAAGAGTGCTTTTCCAGCCATGACCCTTCCCGACTCGGTTAGAGGGTGGCAGTCGACCTGGTTCTACTGCCAGGATGAGTCGACGCCGGGGCAGTTGACTGGTCTCCCTCCATTCTCCATGGACCGAGTGAACAAGCCGTCTTCTCTGAAGGTGCTCCCAGAGGAGAAGGCTCAAGTAAAAATGTTGATGGAACGTGTAGTCCAGCTCATTCGGGACGGAGTGACTGGCATGGACCTTCTGGAGGTTTTTCTTCGATGGCGAATTCAACCGCTCCAATACCGAGGCCACCCGATGTGGCTGTACTGTGGCACCGAAGATACCACTCGGGTCCATCCAGAGGCGGTCAGTGATGCCACACTGGAGAGGTGGATGGCCGCCATCACAGGGAATAAGGATAACCCTCGAGGGGCTAGGAGGATCCCACCACTCGACCATACCTACACACCGAACACGGTATGACCACTTATCCCCGATTGTGATCTTGTTTAATTCATTCTGTTTCACTGCGAATTGGTCGATTGACCTTTGTCTTGTTTTGTTGTCTGTCAGGCCACCACTGAGTTGTACTCGATGCCCAATGGAGCACAAGCGCCGACTGAGGATGAGGAAGGAAGTGGAGGCGAAAGCCCGGAGGAGTGGGATTCGGATGCTGATGATGACGGTGAAGACGATGACTCTGTTGAGGAGGAAGAGGAGGAGGAGGAGGAGGAGGAAGTTTCACCTCCTCGTTCGGAAAGACGCTCAAAGCTTGTCCATGATCCTGCAGCCGAGCGTGGTAAGGGGGTTCCGCCCGTCACGCAGTCGACCAAGCGTCCTCGGGCGACTTCTTCGGTGCCGACTGAGAAAGCTCCGAAACAATCTCGAGTGGCGCCGTCGAAGCCGGCGAAGGTCTTACCGAAGATGAAGATGGTGATCCCCACTATCTCAGGGTAATGGTGTAACTTGAGTTCTCCCGTTTCACATGAATTTACTCTTGACCGACTCATGAGCTGATCGACTGACTTCTGGAGCTGCAGTGCTGCTACTTCCGACACCTCTGCCAGGGCTAAAGATCACGAGATGGAAGATGCTGCCACTTCAAAACCTGGTATGACTTTTGTAGTTCCTTCTTCAGTCGGTTGGCTCTTTGTCTCTAATTTTGATTCTTTTCTGCAGCTCCATCTAACGTCGTTATTGACCTTCCTGACGACGATGACGAGGAACCACTGAGGCAGAGGAGGAACAGGAAAGCGTCTCCTGGCAAGGCGACTCAGGACATGTCAGCACCCGAGATGTTGGTCGTGGAGGGGGACAACGTCACTCGGCCTACCGTATCCTTTGCGGTGCCACTGACGAGTGCTCGTCCTTCTCGTCGAGTGCTGCTCAGCCTTCACTTTTCTCGACCCACCACATCCAGAGGACCAAGCCAGTGCTGATAAAGAAGCAATACGCCAGGCAGGGGTCATGATGGAGCAAGTGAAGGCAATCCGAGAAGCCAGTCAGGCAGCTTACGACGCCAGTTCAGCTCTTCAGAGTAATGTTCAGGTCAGTCGGTCACTGCCTGTTCTGTTAGGATATGATATCTGAAGATCCTTCTCTCTGAAAATTTTAGTATCTGTCATACACCCACTGGGTGTGTTGATTGAAATTCTGGATTAGTGGGGGCACACTGAGTGCACCCACTGGGTGTAGTCCCCAAGGCTATGGTGGACTGCTGGCAGTCGACCATAGTCTTTATGTCTTAAGCTTTTTCTTGATTCGATCTGGTCGAATGGATTCATAGACCGGTGGGGGCACGCTGAGTGCACCCACTGGGTGTAGTCCCCGAGACTGTGGTCGACTGCTGGCAGTCGACTACAGTCTGAAGATAACCTCTCTTTTTTTGGTCGACTAATCGACTCTAACTGAAAGAACTAGTGGGGGCACGCTGAGTGCACCCACTGGGTGTAGTCCCCGAGACTATGGTCGAATGTTTATATTCGGCTGTAGTCTTAGAAACACTATGATTTTTCCTTAGTCACTCGGAAGTGAACTGTCTTTGACATCTGTCGATTCGTTCTTCGCAGAAATCTTGCGAGCTTGCAACTCGTTACACTGAGTTGGAGAACAAGCAAATCCAGCTCGAGCTTGATCTGAAACTGGTCCAGGAGAACTTTACGAAGTCAAAGGAGTAGGCAAAAGGTATGTTTGGTGAGAACCTCGACGACTGCTTTTGCCTCTCGTCCGTTTCTGAGTCTGATCTCACTGTGACTTTGCAGAAAAACTGAGGGATGCTCTGAAGAAGAAAGACCTTGACTTGGCTGAGATGCAGAAAGCGGCTTTAGAGAAGACCAAGCTCGCGGATGAGAAGCTGGCTTCAATCACCAAGCTTGAAGAAGAAAACACCAATCTGAAAGCTGCTCTTGATGCGGCCAACAAGGAGGTCAGTCGACTGAAGAGTGACAAGATTGCCTTGAGTGACAAGGTTGCCTTGAGTGACAAGGCCAGTGAGTTGATGGGAAAGAAGAATGATCTGGAGGCTTATCTGGGGGGGGGCTCGCCAAGAAGCTATTCCTCATGCTTGAAGGTAATCTTTTGTATCAAATAGACATTTTAACTACAATCTCGCCATCAGACTGCTGTCTTGACTTTGGGGTCGTGCTTGCAGAGTTCTACCAGAACTTTGGGGTAGACTGGAAATAAACCTGGATCCCATCAACTCTCCTGTGAAAGACGAAGTCGCTATGAATGTGCTCCGACTTGAATCTCGCATTGCTGCTGTTTTTGACTATCTCGCAAGGCTGAAGGTCGCAACTTCCCGCATCGACACAACACTCTGGCCAAGAGAGACGCTTCAGAACGACCTCGAGTCTGTGATGATTCGACTGAATGAGGTTCCAAGTCGAGTGCAGGAATGGAAGAAGTCTTCTGTCAGGTGCGGCGCGGATGTTGCTCTGTCTCTGGCCCGTGTTCACTGCAAGGAGGCGCGTGAGGACAAGCTGGCAGCCCTTAAGGTGGCCAATACCAAGAAGCATGATTTCCGATCTTTCATGGAGACCTTCATCGCTGCTGCCACTCGGATTGCAGATGGAATCGACGTGGATGAATTTGTTGTGCCTTCCAGCCCTCCGCAGGAGGGGTAAAAAACTTCTGTGCTTGATACTTTAAATTTGCCTCGATATGCCGAGTGATTTTTGTAACCGATAAACCTTAACGGGCTTAGCGCCCGAGCACTTTCGGTTTCGTTAGATGTTATCTGAACTTGGATTCGACGTTGAATATGTTTGCATTTGGTTTGAGGTGTCTTTTGCAGGCTAGGGAGAAGTGCTTATTGCAATCGACTTGTTCCTCAACACACTTAGGCGAGCACCGGGATGCAGCTAAGCCCCCGAGTGGGAGGTCTGCTCTCCATTCGGTAGGATTTTCAAAAACTTAGGCGAGTGCTGGGCTGCAGCTAAGCCCCCAAGTGGGAGGTCTGCTCTCCACTCGGTAGGATTTTTTTTTGTAACTTAGGCAAGCACTGGGCTGCAGCTAAGCCCCCGAGTGGGAGGTCTGCTCTCCACTTGGTAGGATTTTTTGTAACTTAGGCGAGCACTGGGCTGCAGCTAAGCCCCCGAGTGGGAGGTCTGCTCTCCACTCGGTAGGATTTTCTGTAACTTAGGCGAGCACTGGGCTGCAGCTAAGCCCCCGAGTGGGAGGTCTGCTCTCCACTCGGTAGGATTTTTGCGATGTGCCTCTGAAGAAGAGGGCATCAATCGACCTGTACATCGTCTTCTTTGCGGAGCACACATTATACTTGTGGCGTAGCTCGGAAGGAGAAGTAGCAGTCGACTTGTGCTCCATCCTCCTTGCGGAGAGCACGTTGTACTTGTGGTGTAGCTCGGAAGAGGAGGGTAGCAGTCGACCTACACCTCGTCTACCTTGCAGAGCGCATGTTGTACTTGTTGCGTAGCTCGGAAGAGGAGGGTAGCAGTCGACCTGCACCTCGTCTACCTTGTAGAGCGCACGTTATACTTGTGGCGTAGCTTGGAAGAGGAGGGTAGCAGTCGACCTGCACCTCGTCCTCCTTGCGGAGCGCGCGTTATACTTGTACTTAGACAAGCGCTATGCTGCAGCTAAGCCCCCGAGTGGGAGGCTGACTCACCACTCGGTAGGATTTTATTGAAACTTAGGCGAGTACTTGGACTGCAGCTAAGCCCCCGAGTGGGAGGCTGGCTCACCACTCGGTAGGATTTTATTGAAACTTAGGCGAGTACTTGGACTGCAGCTAAGCCTCCGAGTGGGAGGCTGGCTCACCACTCGGCAGGATTTTAAAGTACTTAGGCGAAACGGATTCGCAGCTAAGCCCCCGAGTGGGAGGCTGGCTCACCACTCGGCAAGGATTTTTTTTACAAACTTAGGCGAAACGGATTCGCAGCTAAGCCACCCACTGGGGGGAAATTTTATTGAACAAACAAAGGTGACAACAATAACTGGGAAAATTATAACACTATTATTTTTTGAAAAATGAACTACAGAAGTGCTTTTATTACATTTCCGAGCGGCTACTTAAGTGTAAAAGGGGCGGAGCAGCTCCGCGTTCCAAGCTCGGGGCTCGTTGATCTTGTGTTCGACGTTGTAAAGATGGTACGCTCCGTTGTGGAGAACCTTGGTGATGATGAAGGGACCTTCCCAAGAAGGAGCGAGCTTGTGTGGTTTCTGCTGATCCACTCGGAGAACCAAATCTCCTTCCTGGAAGGCTCGACTCTTCACGTTTTTGGCGTGGAAGCGACGCAAGTCTTGCTAGTAAATGGTCGATCGGATCAGAGCCATCTCCCTTTCTTCCTCTAGAAGGTCGACTACATCCTGCCGTGCTTGTTCTGCTTCAGCTTCGGTGTAGAGCTCGACTCGAGGAGCTTTGTGAAGCAGGTCACTTGGCAAGACCGCTTCAATCTCCGTAGACCAAGAAGAACAGGGTTCTCCCAGTCGACCGGTTAGGCGTGGTCCTTAACCCCCAAAGCACCGAGGGAAGTTCGTCGACCCATGCTCCAGCCGCATGCTTGAGATCACGCATCAATCGGGGTTTGAACCCTTTGAGAATCAAGCCATTGGCCCGCTCTGCTTGTCCATTCGACTGAGGATGAGCGACTGAAGCATAGTCGACTCGTGTGCCCTGAGATGTGCAGAACGCCCTGAATTCCTCCGAATCGAAGTTCGACCCATTATTAGTGATGATGCTGTGTGGGACTCCATATCTGAATATCAACTCTCTGATGAAGCTGACAGTGGTGCCGGCATCAAGGTTCTTGATGGGTTTAGCCTCAATCCACTTGGTGAACTTGTCGACTGCTACCAGCACATGCGTGAAACCGCTTCTGCCTGTTCTCAAGGGTCCAACCATATCCAACCCCCATACCGCGAAGGGCCAGACGAGTGGTATGGTCTTTAAAGCCGAGGCGGGCTTGTGTGACATATTGGAGTAAAATTGACATCCCTCACACTTGTCGACTATCTCCTTTGCCATTTCATTCGCTCTTGGCCAGTAAAATCCGGCTCGGTATGCTTTGGCTACGATGGTCAGAGAGGACGCATGATGGCCACAGGTCCTTGAGTGGATGTCGTCAAGGATTATTCGACCTTCTTCTGGCGTTATGCATTTCTGACCAACTCCAGTCGCGCTTTCTCTGTACAACTGTCCCCTTATCACGGTAAAGGCCTTAGATCGACGGAAGATCTGTCGGGCCTCCTCTTCATCCTCTGGGAGCTCTTTCCTTAAGATATACGCGATATATGGCACTGTCCAATTGGGAATGATCACCAGAACTTCCATGATCAGGTCGACCACTCCTGGAACTTCAACAACAGTCGGATCCGTGACAATTTTAGGCTGAGGATCTTCTTCGGTAAAAGGATCTTCTTTGACTGATGGAGTATGGATATGCTCCAAGAACACATCACTGGGGATGGCCTCTCTCTTGGAACCTATCTTCGCCAAATCATCAGCTGCTTGATTCTTCAGTCGGGGTATATGGTGGAGCTCTAATCCTTCGAATTTCTTTTCAAGCTTCCTCACTGCATTGCAGTATCCAGTCATGGCTGGGCTTCTAACGTCCCACTCCTTCATCACCTGATTGACCACCAAATCTGAGTCGCCATAAACCATAAGGTGACAGACGCCGGGTGAAATGGCCATGCGCAACCCATACAAAAGTGCTTCATATTCTGCTTCATTATTGGAGGAATCAAAGTGGATCTGGAGCACATATCTGAGCTTATCTCCTCGGGGGGAAACCAAAACTACCCCAGCACCGGAACCATTTAACATCTTAGAGCCATCAAAGAACATGGTCCAATGCTCCGAGTGAACTTGAGTCGGCTGCTGTTGTTCAATCCACTCGACAAGGAAATCTGCTATCGCCTGGGACTTAATGGCTTTCTTTGCCTCAAACTTGATATCAAGGGGAAGGAGTTCAATCGCCCATTTCTCCACCCGACCAGTTGCATCTCTGTTGTGCAGAATCTCTGACAATGGGGCGTCGCTGACGACTGTAATGGAATGATCAGAGAAATAATGAGCAACCTTCTTCCTGGTCATGTAGATCCCATACACAAGCTTCTGATAATGAGGATATCTTTGCTTCGATGGAGTCAAAACTTCAGAGAGATAATACACTGGGTGCTGAACTTTGAAGGCTTTTCCTTCTTCTTCCCGCTCAACCGTAAGTATTGTACTGACGACTTGTCCTGTGGCTGTAATGTAAAGCAACAGAGGCTCTTTGCTGATTGGAGCAGCAAGCACCGGCTGGGTGGAGAGCAGAGCTTTTATCTCGGCAAACACTGCATCAGCTTCTGGAGTCCACTCGAACTTGTCTGCCTTCTTCATCAGTCGGTAAAGAGGCAATGCCTTTTCACTGAGGCGAGAGATAAATCGACTTAACGCGGCCAAGCATCCAGTAAGCTTCTAGACATCGTGCACACGCACAGGGCATTTCATTCGGAGTATGGTGCCAACTTTTTCTGGGTTAGCATCGATTCCTCGTTCGGAAACGAGAAAACCGAGTAACTTTCCACTAGGAACTCCGAATGTGCACTTTGATGGATTAAGCTTGATATCATACCTCCGGAGATTGGGAAATGTTTCAGCAAGGTCAGTCAACAGGTCGGAACCCTTTCGTGACTTGACTACGATATCATCCATGTACGCTTCCACATTCCGACTGATTTGAGTGAGTAAACACTTTTGAATCATCCTCATGAATGTGGCTCCGGCATTCTTGAGACCGAATGGCATGGTGACAAAGCAGAAGCACCCGAATGGAGTGATGAAAGCTGTTTTGATCTCGTCGGGTCCATACAGACGGATCTGATGGTACCCGGAATAGGCGTCTAAAAAAGACAATCTCTCGCATCCCACAGTCGAGTCGACAATTTGGTCGATAAGAGGGAGAGGAAAATGATCTTTCGGGCAGGCCCGATTGATATGTTTGAAATCAATGCACATGCGAAGTGACTTGTCCTTCTTGGGGACCATGACGACATTGGCGAGCCACCCGAGTGGTATATCTCTCGGATAAACTCTGCCGCCAGGAGTCGAGCCACCTCCTCGCCAATGGCCTTTCTCTTCTGGACGGCGGACCGTCGAAGATGTTCTTTGACAGGTTTTGCTTTTGAGTCGACTCTTAGGCGATGCTCAGCCAGCCCCCTGGGAACACCCGGCATGTCAGCAGGCTTCCATGCAAAGATGTCCCAGTTCTCACGGAGGAACTGGATGAGCGCTTCTTCCTATTTAGAGTCAAGAGTTGTGGAAATATGGGTCGGAGCTGCGCTGGGGTCGGTCGGGTGAATGTGAATGGGCTTCGTCTCACCAGACGACTAAACACTGACTCTGTGGCGGGCTTCTTGGCCCTCAACAAATCACTTGGATCTGCATTTTTCTTGTAAATCTCTAGCTCTACCACTGTTATCTGGGAATCGGCAATCTTCGAGCCTTTCTGAAAACACTCTTCTGCCTTCTTCCGATTGCCAGTGATAGTGATCACGCCTTTGGGGCCGGGCATCTTCAGTTTGAGGTACACGTAACATGGTCAAGCCATGAACCGTGCATAAGCTGGTCTCCCCAAAATAGCATGGTAAGCGCTGTGAAAATCCACGACTTCAAATGTCATCTTCTCTTTGCGGAAATGCTTCGAGTCGCCGAACACCACGTCTAGAGCTATTTGGCTGAGTGACTCAGCCTTCTTTCCAGGTATAACTCCATGAAAACTCATGTTGCTGGCGCTGAGTCTGGACATCGGAATGCCCATTCCCTTTAGCGTCTCCGCATACAATATATTCAGTCCACTACCACCATCCATCAGCACCTTCGTCAGTCGAGTGCATTCGACGACCGGACCGACCACCAAAGCTTGCCTCCAAGGGGTGGCTATATGAGTCGGATGATCGGACTGGTCGAACGTAATGGGAGTTTGAGACCATCTCAGATAACTTGGTGTCGCCGGAGCGACCATATTTACCTCATGGTTGATAACTTTCAATCGACTTTTGCTCTCTACATCAGCAAAAATCATGAGGGTGGAATTGACATGAGGATATCCTCCATCACTGTCCTCCTTGTCCTCAGCCTTGTCCGACTCCTTTTCCTTGTCCTTGGGCTGTTTTCCTTGAAACTGCTGGATTAAGAGCCGGCACTGGCGAGTGGTATGCTTCGGGTAGATGAAGTTACCCTCTTCGTCTTTCTTCGTGTGGATGTGACACGGCAGATCCATCACGTCATTTCCTTCCTTATCCTTTACCTTCTTGGGGTTCCAGGATCCTTTGGGCTTCCCTTTGAATTTGCCCTGAGTCATGGCCAGAGCCTCTCCAGGAGCCACTGGCTCGGCTTTCCGCTTCTCCTTCTGATTGGAGTTTCCTTTTTCTGACTGACTCGGCTTGTACTTGCCACTCCGGAGTCGATCCTCTTCTTCACCATTGGTGTACTTGGTGGCGATTTCCATCATTCGACTCAGGGTCATATCTCCGGTCCGACCAAACTTCAAACTTAACTCTCTGTTCTTAACGCCATCCTTGAAGGCGCAAACTGCCTGATGATCAGACACGTTCTCCACCATATGATGCAAAGTGATCCATCTCTGTATGTAATCTCTCAGGGTTTCATTCGACTTTTGCACGCAGACTTGCAGCTCTGTCAATCCGGCTGGTCGCTTGCAAGTTCCCTCGATTGTCCTGACGAACACTCGGGAAAGATCTTCCCAAGTGTAAATGCTGCTAGGAGCTAACTGATTCAACCACGCCCTGGCCGAACCCTCCAACATGAGTGGTAAGTGTTTCATGGCCACCTCATCATTACTGTCGCCAATCTGTACCGCCACTCGGTAGTCTTCAAGCCAGGTTTCAGGCTTGGACTCACCGGTGAACTTACTTACCCCAGTCGCCAACATGAAGTTGGGGGGTATAACTGCGGCTCTGATGGCTCTGCTAAAACATTCTGGACCTGAAACATGGACTCGGCTGCTAGTGGGCGCATCTCTGTCGTGGCCACCTCGATGAGCTCTGTTCTGATCGACCAAACCTTGCATGATGATGGATCTCGCGTCAAAGCCTGGTTCCCTGGGGTCGACCGGAACTCGTCGCCTCAGCACTACGCTGGTGCCTATCATCTTGCTGCCGATGAGCGTAAGACCCACCCCTTGGGGGAGGAGTGGGCACTCGACGCCGATCATCACGATCGAATCGGCCATCATATTGGTCACGTCGACCTTCACGTCCCTCACGCTGCGGAGGCGATCTTGGGCTATGAGCCGACTAAACTGTATTCGCCGCGACGGATCGACTGTGAATCCTGTTGCATGACTGTGACACAGCTGAATTCTGATCTCCTGCTGCTCGGAGCAAATCCCTGATCTGCATCAAGCCTCTGCCAGCCTCCGACTGAGAGGGCTGAATTGACTCTGCTATACGGGCTGCAGCTGCTAGATTCTGAATCGGGGTTCGATATACCTGAGTTCGTTGCGGAAAGAGTTGACGTCGACTGGAGTCGGGTACTCGTTGCCGCGCGCGTTCGTTGAGCGCTCGCTGGAGGTTCTCCAGTCGGGTGCGTTCAGCCAAGTTGGCCAAATGTGCCTCCTCCAAAGCGCGAGCCTCGGGAGTTTTTCCTGCGATGGGAGTATGCAGGGCATCCATGTTTCGGCGATGAAGATCTTCGCTCTGCAGAGAAGTGAGCGGCTCGGGTTGATATTCCTCGTGGGCCTGAGCGGGGTCGCCTCCGCCGTCTATCTTGTCGGTGCGAGGGAAGCCGGGAGGGCTACGAGGCCCATTGACCATCAGAACCTCCTCCGCCGGATCACTGCTGTCGCACTCGGACGCAGTCTCTACGGAGCCAGTCGACAGATCGAACAGGCCGTAGAGAGATTCGTCGGGCTCGATTGCCGCGACTTGGGTGGTGGCCGATTGGTGAGCCACTGCGTGCCTCACCCACCACTGAAGCCTCGACTGACCAGAGCGCTTCCGCTGGCGGGAGACAGGGAGGGAGGACGATGCAGGAGTCGACCGATACGGAGTCGATGGTTGCCGCAGCAGGACGCCGCGGACACACGCCCGGAAATGCGTTGCACCGCGGACGGGGAGCGCGTCGATGTCGAGTGGAGCCTCCTGGAGCCAAGCGGAGTCGTCGGCGATGAAGGTGAGCGCGCCGAGACGGATCTCGCGGCCCTCGACCAGAACTCCACCAGGAACCATGATGAAGGCAATCGGAACAATTGCAACTTCTCCAAAAATCACTAAGACACCTGCCCCATGGTGGGCGCCAACTATCGTGGTACTAAGACTGACAGTAGAATGGGGGGTAGGTATGGAGAGGCAAGATCCTAGCTATGGAGCAGTTGTACACGCAAGGGATTTACGAATTCAGGCCCTTCTCAGAGGAAGTAACAGCCCTACGTCTCGGAGCCCGAAGGCGGTCAACTGGATTATATGCGTATGAGTTACAGGGGTGCGAACCCTTTACATTGAGGAGGGGGGTGGCTTATATAGTGTCCGCCAGACCCCTCCGGCCCTCAGTTATGGAGGGTTTAAAGTACATAAAGGATTGGCGTTACTGGAAATGTCCTACATAAAGTGTCATCATGGCCATAAAAACTACTTAATTACAGACCGTTTGGATACAGAGTGGCTCTTCATCTCCTGGTGGTCGAGTGGGTCTTCATGGTCGAGTGCCTTCGAGTCTGTCGAGTGGATTCCCTCTTGGTCGACTGGAAGGCAGCTTCTTCTGAAGATGTCCTTGGGGAGGGTACTTTGGACAGGTCCGTGACCCTACCCTAGGTACACGACTTCATGAGGCAGCTGGAGCAGTGGTGCAAGCCGACTGTAAAGGGAGTTGTACCTGAGGGGCGTAGCTCAACCTTGAGGAGGGCGGCGGGAGGCGGCAACTGCCCATGTCGCGGCAGTGAGCAAGGGACGAAGGCAACCTCACTGGCTTTGTGAGAGAGAATGGCGGGGACCCCTTATCGGGACGTGCCGATAGTGGGTTTTCGCCGTCGGCGACGGCCACCGCATCTACACTAAGCATCCACCCCTTTCCCAAGCGGACGTGATCCACCGGGATGTTAGAGATATGTCCACAGTTGTTTTGTGCAAGAGAGTGTGAAGAGAGCAACCCCAGCAAGCAACCGTGTAGGCTGGCCCGTCCTGACTATGTATACAGTGGAGCGGTTTCCTTTTCTCTCCATATGAACCTATCATATTGCATACGTGCCACCGAAGAAGAAAAAATTATTTATAAATGACGCGGCACCTACTACTCATTCTCCTATAACCTTGCGCTTGGCATCTCCAAAATATTAACCTTGCGATTGGCTCTTCGCCTCTTCAGGAAGTTGAGCAATAATGGTAGTGCAGTATATATCGTTCTGGCTATATGAGACCGAATGAATTGCTGCGCGTCCACCATGTGGGCGAGGGAGAGTGCTACTACATACGGAGCAAAATGAGTGAATGTAGACTCTAAAATACATCTATATACATCAGTGTTTGGAGTATGTACTAGTAGTTCATATTGAAATCTACTAAAGGTCATATATATTCCAGACAATATGATATAATCTCTATAACCAAGGTAGTAGGGACGAGGAGTAAACGGAGGGAGTAGTAAGTTTTTCTCCTTGTCCTGCGAGCCACCGCGCGCATGGGCGAGGGAGGAGCAAGCTTCACCTCATCCTGCGAGCCACCGCGCCCGTGGGCGGGGGAGACGGCATACTAAGCAAGCTTCTCCTTGTTCTGTGAGTTGACGGGACACATCAAAAGTACTCCAGTGTATAGAGCCTTGCCTCTAAGGTAGGCCCCACATGGTTTGCCTCTTTTTTTAATTTAACATAACGCGTCAAGTTACAATTTGTTTGTTCACCCGTGGTAGACGATCCTCCCTCCACCAAGTGGACAACCAGTGCACGTGCCAAATTACCACGTGGGCTGCCTTTTTCGTACAGAAATGAGCTCCACCGTGTACCCGCGTGGGTGTGGTTGGGAAAGAGACGGGAGTACGTGCACCGTGCATGCACCTCTTCTCTTCGTGCACGTCCCCCACCTACATGGGTGTGTGTGAGAGATACAAACCGCGTTCGTGAGTGTTTTTTGTTTTGTGGTGGGAGGTGGGGGTGGGGTGGGGGTTCATTTCGTGAATTATTTGTGGAAATATGTGTCGATGACATCTCAAACAAAATTTTGCATGCAATGTGTGTGAAATGGAGGCCTATCCATATCATACATAGAGGGTCAGGCAATCCACGAGAAGAGAGGGAGGGGTCATAGCTATCGATAGAGTCGAAGAGAGGATCAAGTACGGGTGGGTGCGAGATCGATGAAGAGAGCCATCGAAATTGTGTGTGTGTGTGTGCAAGTCAAAGATATAGGGCGACTGGCCTACCGGAATGTTAGAGGGCACATGTCAAGTTTGTGTGTGGCAGGGAGACATGACTAGAGCGCTTGATGTATTGGTGTGTGTGGGGGGGAGGGGGTGGGGGAGGGGTAGGCAGACGCCTAACTATAGAGGTAGAACGACTCGTATATGTGTTGAGAAGGAGAGACCCAGCTATGTCTTGAGGGAGATCGGTTGACATCCATACATAACTGAAGGATGGGAAATATGATGGGACAGAGAGAGAGAGGAGAGAGAGAGAGGGAGGGAGAGGGGTAGAGTGATGGATGGGTGATGGAGTTGCTTCTCGGAGATGTTGGGATAGGCCTACTAGACAAACTGAGGGTGGAACTGCAATGTTATCAATAAGAGTGGGGATGTGTTTCTGTGTGTGCCTGTGCGTGATAGATCTGTCGGAACGCATCCATGGATGATGAAGGGGAACCATGTGTTTGGTAAGCAAACCTAACTAGATCGGTAGATCAATTGTTGTTTGTCGGAGGAAGGGAGAGACACAACTAATGAGGTAGATCGATTGATGTGTGGGTAAAAACGAGTTATAAGGACCTAGCTGGCTATATTTATAGCGAGAGATCGGTCAGTGTACGTCCATTTGTTAGAGGCAAATAAGGCCCAGCGAGACGAATAGACAGAGAGAATGGGGCTAGGAGGTGGTGCGAGAGGGCCAACTATTAGCTAGATAGGGGGAGGAGTGTGCGGTTGTGAGATCGATTAAAAGAGGGGTGAGAGTTTACACGTGTGTCTGACCATATGAGAGACACGAGGCAAGGACACATAAAGGAGGAGATTGAAGCTGTGTGTGTATGCTGTAGGCAGGCATCGCTGGAGAGGTTTGTCGATCGGTGTGTGTCGGAAAGGAGTTATGGAGACTCTGGGAGAATGACCTAAAGAAAAAAATGAATGTGCCCTGTGGATAGAATGTCGAGGGAGGGGGAGGGCGAGGAGGGCGTGTGCATGCACGAGAGAAAGTTAGTGGTAGCTACAAAGGTTAGAGGATTGTGTGGGTGTAAGAGACTAACAAAGATCATAATTTGATATGAAAGCAGATTCATATATTTGAATAGGAGATCATAGTGTTTTAAACATTGCATGCATGAATATAGCGGTGATACACGTGCTGTGCACATGTTATACCATAATGTGATAATGCATGGCGTTTGCAACTCACAGCTAAATGCCGAACAATCTAAACCATACTATACATCAAACAATCTCACATTTTATTTGAATTTGTGATAATGTGCGGCGTTTGCAGCTTACGACTAAATATTGAGCAATCTAAACAATACTATATATCAAACATTCTCACATTTTATTTGAATTTGTGGTAATCTGTGGTGTTTGCAACTCACATCTAAATACTTGTAGGCGTAGGGGGCGGGGCACCATACATAATGTGATAAACACATTATACATATGAGACATGGTTTAGATTATGAAGATCTAGCTAGAGCTAGAAATGTAATGTGATTTGAAATCAAAATAAAGTGGATTCAAAAAATCTAGTTCGAGTTCATATAGTACACATGGTTCATATGTAACTCGATACTGATCATGTGGTGTGCTGTGAAGATAATACACAAACGCTGGTTTAACTTGACAATAATGATGATTGTAGATCTTATTAAAACAGAGAAACGAATTCAAATGCTTTGACTTCACAACAATCACTACTGTAGATCTTATTCAAATTTAGTTCATATTGAAGCGGTAGTATATATGTTTGGAATGCACTAAAACGTTCATTTGAGTAGTAGGTTGCATGCATTATACACGTAGCAAAATATTTTAATTGAACATAACATGAATTCAAAGTTTTGAATGACATTTGTAGTGCGCGTTGATTTGGCACAGTACACGTTAGGATTGTCCGGAAATTTCAACCCGCGCCTTGTTAGCCCGAAATATTTAAGATATATCTTTGTCTCGTTGTGCTCCGACAACTCCCTCCATCTCAACCCGCACCTTGCTATTCCGAAATTACAACGCGCGCGAAAACTCCCACCTCCTGTGAAATCCCGACACGCGAAATGCCCGTGGTACCCCTGAACCGAAAGAATCACCTCAAATCGGTGGGGGGTACTTTCGTAACTTACCCCACATTTTGGACAAGCGCGTCTCTAAGCCATGGTTCCCCACTGCCATCCCATCCGCACACCCATTCGTACACCGAGGCCGCAAAAACCCGCAATGAAACCCCACACCCTGGTCTGTCCGCCACCCAGCCGGAGCCTCTTCCCCGACGATGTCGTCCACAGCAACACCTCGACGTCCCTCATCCACCGTAATGGATGAGGATCCGTCGTCGATCTCATCGTCCAGCCGGTTCAGCCACCCCGTCCTCCACCTCCAAGGAGCTGCCCCGATGTTCCCCTTGTCTTTAGCGCCACCTCCATTCCCACACCGCTGTCTTCACCTGCACCACCGGAAGAGCATCATCATCACCGTTTCCTCGGATGAAGTTGCGGCCTAATCGGCACCACCAAAGAGGTTGTACACTAATCGCCGCATTTTCTTCTTGATTCAATCTCACGGTGCTACCGGCGCTCGATCCCGAGCCGACACGGCACGGCTCCATCCACGGCAGCGTCACCAGCCACTTCCTCCATGGCGTCGCTCCCTCGGCGGCGACGTCCACATCAGTAGGAGCTGCTGCTGCTTTAGCTCTCGCTCGCGCTGCTGCTCTGCTCTTGCTCTCGGTCCCCTGCCTAGTCTGCTCTTGCCATTGCTCTTGCTCGCACTGCTGCTCTCGCTCTTGCTCTTGCTTGCGATGCTGCTCCGATTTGGCTACACTTCAGTCGACTGAATCGATTTTTGGGTCAGTCGATTTCCAAGGGGTGGGCTCACCGGGGTGAAGGAAGAACTAGCCGCAGTGGGGAGGGGGGCTCGCCGGAGAGGTACCCCACTATATACCTTAGGGTTCAGGATGGGGGCGGTGGTTGCAGTCGGTGGCGGGGCGGTGGCGTGGGTATCGCTGGAGAAAAAGCTCGGCACAGGAGGGGCCTAGAGGGATGGCTGGGGTGGCGGCGTACCGGCGGTGGGGAGTGTTTTCGGGGCGGGCAGGGCAGCGCACCGCCGGCCGCGGGCGGCGGGGGGCTGGTGTTTGGCCGGTGGTGGCTGGCGGCTTGGGGGGCGGTGGAGGTTGAAGATGAACCGCAGGCCCTTGATTTCGTATCCAGCGGCTGCAAAATCGACTGACCAGAGATGAAAAAGTCAGTCGACCGACGTGTAGCCTCACCTTGCTAGTGCGTTCAGTTTCGACAGCAAAATTCAGTTTTGACAGCAAAATTCAGTTTCGACAGTTAGGTTCAGTTTCGACAGTTAAGTTCAGTTTTGACAGTTAAGTTCAGGTTCGACAGTTAAGTTCAGAGATGAGCGGGTGATGTATTTTACTTCTAGCACTTGGTGGTTATGTATTTTACGTCATGTATTGGAGATGCTATTAGAATTCCACTCAGGTTAACGTTGTTCATTGTCTCTCTTGTCTTGCTTCAGCCTCAGCGTCGTACAACTCACCGGAGCTGCTCCAACGACGAAACTCTCCATCACAGCAGAGCAGTACCTCGGGCTCCATCTCCAGACGCCTAAGATCTTCTTCCCCTCCTCCGACAGCAAAGTCAGCCGGAGCATCCTCACCGGCCAACCCAATCACGCTGAGATCGACATGGCTTCGCCAAAGAGGTTGTATGTCGTGGTTCTAAGTCTGACAGTAGAGTGGGGGGTATGTATGGAGAGGCAAGGTTCTAGCTATGGAGAAGTTGTAAACACAAGAGATGTACGAGTTCAGGCCCTTCTCGGAGGAAGTAAAAGCCCTACGTCTCGGAGCCCGGAGGCGGTCGAGTGGATTGTGTGTATATGAGTTACAGGGTGCCGAACCCTTCTGCCTGTGGAGGGGGGTGGCTTATATAGAGTGCGCCAGGACCCCAGCCAGCCCACGTAATGAAGGGTTTAAGGGACATTAAGTCCGGGGCGTTACTGGTAACGTCCCACATAAAGTGTCTTAACTACCATAAAGTCTACTTAACTACAGGCCGTTGCAGTGCAGAGTGCCTTTTGACCTCCTGGTAGTCGAGTGAGTCTTCGTGGTCGAGTCCTTCAAGTCAGTCGAGTGAGTCCCTCGTTGGTCGACTGGAAGGTGACCTCTTCTAAGGGTGTCCTTGGGCAGGGTACTTAGATCAGGTCTGTGACCCTACCCTAGGTACATGACTCCATCATTAGCCCCCGAATGGATTGAGGCTTCGAGTGAGGAAGGAGTTGATGTTGTTTCTGATTAACCTTTGCACACTGGTCGTGCGTTGTTCTGGACCAAAGAATCTCTTCGTTGATAGTGAGCAACTTGTCTTCAGTCCACTCGATCCATTCTTTTCTTTCGTCGAGTGATCTTTCGGGCTTCGACGATTTCCGAGCGACGGATCGCAGGAAATCCCGCGCCTGACAGACCGATCTGCCGTTCGCGGATTCCGCGGGATGCGAAATTTGGGGAAACGCGCAAAGCGGAGCGGACCGCAGCGTTCGGATGGGACGGGACATAGACGCCTCGATCCCCGCGCCGCTTTCTTCGCCACGTATCCCGCCTGCATAACTGTTCCAGGATATGATTAGATCGACCGGGCCCACCTGTCATCCACTCGGAAGGGACCTTATAAATGCGCCCGGCGAGGGTTTTTTGAACAGTGCCTCAGCATTCTCTTTCTCTGCTCCCTTCGTCTCCGCCCAACGCGCTCGCTCTCGCCTCCGCACAACTTCTCCTCGCGCGTCTCACCGGCAACCATGGCCAAGGAGAAGACGGCGGCGCCGGAACGCGCGAAGAAGGCGTCGGCGACGGAGAAGGCGAAGGGTAGATCCACCAGCCGCGGCGGGTCTTCGTCTAGATCCCGCCTGCCGAAGGGCTGGGTCCAGGGAGATTGGATCCAGTCGACCATCACGGAGAAGGACCTCCTCGACATGGCCAACGAGGGCCTGATCCCTCATGGAGCTGCAAGGCTTCCGGGGAAAGAATGGTAGCCCCAGCGGGAGGAAGGTGAGTGCGTGCTGCTGGCTACCCATGTCGACCGCGAATTTTCTTTGCCGTCGAGTATTTTCTTCCGTGGTTTCTTGAACTTCTTTGGAGCGCAACTCCACCACTTTACCCCGAATTCTATCGCCTATCTTGCCGCATTCGTGTCCATGTGTGAGGGTTTTCTGGGCTGTCGACCGCACTGGGGCTTGTTCAAGCATATATTCACATGTCGCTCTCAGACCGTGAAGAAGGCGAGCCCAGGCGACGAAAGAACCCGAGTTGTCCAAATGTGTGGGGGCCTGGGGATCCAGGTGAGGAATAAGAGCACCTTCCCAACCATGACTTTTCCCGAGTCAGTCAGAGGCTGGCAGTCGACCTGGTTCTACTGCTAGGATCAGTCGATGCCGGGGCAGTCGAGTGGACTCCCTCAGTTTACCATGGACCGAGTGAACAAGCCCTCCTCTCTGAAGTTGATTCCGGAGGAGAAAGCTGACGTGAAGATGTTGATGGAGCGCGTAGTACAGTTGGTTCGGGAGGGAGTGACGGGCATGGATCTCCTGGAGGTTTTCCTTAGACGTCGTATCCAGCCCCTTCAGTTCCGGAGCCATTGCATGTGGTTGTACTGTGGGACTGAGGACGAGACTCGGGTCCATCCAGAAGCAGTCGACGATGTCACTCTGGAAAGGTGGATGGCCGCCGTTACCGGAAACAAGGATAACCCATGCGGAGCCAGAAGGATTCCTCCACTCGACCACCACAGTGATCCAAACAAGGTATGCCTGCTCTGCTCCCCACTGTGTTCTTGTCATATTCATTTCTGTTTATTCTGCCAATCGGTCGATTGATCTTTGTCTTGATGTCTATCAGGCCCTCACCGAGCTGTACTCGATGCCCAATGGAGCACAGGCTCCGACTGAGGAGGGTGAAGCGAGTGGGGGCGAGAGCCAGGAGGAGGAGTGGGACTCGGACGCTGCCGAGGACGATGATGACGATGACGACGATGACGGTGATGAAGATGATGCTGAAGACGAGGAAGAAGAGGAGGAGGAGGTCGTACCACCGCGCTCGGAAAGGCGGTCGAAGCTTGTCCACGACCCTGCGACTGAACGTGGCAAGGGGGTTGCGACCGTTGCACAGTCGACCAAGCGCCCTCGGACCACCTCTCCGGCGCCGACTGAAAAGGCGTCGAAGCAGCCCAGGGTGGCTCCGTCAAAGCCGACCAAACTCCTGCCGAAGATGAAGGTGTCCATCCCCACCATATCAGGGTAATCGTGCTGCTTAAGTTTTCTTATTTTGTACGAACTTTATCTCTGGCTGGGGCTGGGGTTAGTCGACTGATTCTTTGGAGTTGCAGTGCTGCTACTTCCGAGACCTCAGCCCGGGCTGATGACCATGAGATGGAGGACGCAGCAACCTCAAAACTAGGTACTATACTCTTAACGCCGTTTTTAGTCGACTGACTTATGATCTATAATCCTGATTCTTCTCTGTAGCTCCACCCAATGTTGTTATCACTCTCCCAGATGATGATGAAGATGAGGAACCGCTGAAGCACAGAAGGAGTAGAAAAACGTCCGCCAGCAGGGTGCCCCAGGATGTGACGGCGCCTGAGACTCTGGTTGCGTAGGAGGAGAACACCACTCGACACACTGTGTCCTTCGCAGATCCACTGACGAGTGCTTAGCAGCCCTCCCTCTTCACGACGCACCACGTCCCAGAGGACCAAGCTGGCGCCGCGAAGGAGGCGATACACCAGGCAGGGATCATGATGGAGCAGTTAAGGACCATCCGGGATGCGAGCCAGGCAGCTTACGACGCCAGTTCCGCCCTTCAAAGCAATGTTCAGGTCAGTCGACCATCGCCTGTTCTGTTAGGATATGCTATCAAAAACTTTTCTTTCCAACATCTACGGTAGTCACCCACTGGGTGTGTCGATTTAGACTCCGTGTTAGCGGGGGCACGCTGAGTGCACCCGCTGGGTGTAGTCCCCAAGGCTAAGGTCGACTGCTGGCAGTCGGCCTTAGGCTTTATAATTTCAGTCTTTCCGTCATTCGACTATGGCGAATGGATTTCGAAAGCCGGTCGACTGATCGACTCTGTCTTCAATAGGATTAGTGGGGGCACGCTGAGTGCACCCACTGGGTGTAGCCCCCGAGACTGTTGTCGACTGCTTGCAGTCGATTACAGTCTTTTAAAGAATACATTTTTTTAGGTCGACTGGTCGACTCTATCTTCGATAGGATTAGTGGGGGCACGCTGAGTGCACCCACTGGGTGTAGTCCCCGAGACTACGGTCGAATGCTTGTATTTGGCTGTAGTCTTAGAAACGTTTGATTTTTCCTTTTTCACTCGGAAGTGAATTATATTTGACATTTAGTCGATTGGTTCTTCGCAGAACTCCTGTGATCTTGTGGCTCGCTACTCTGAGCTGGAAAACAAGCACATTCAGCTCGAGCTGAATTTGAAGCTGGTTCAGGAGAATCTGACGAAGGCAAAGGAGGAGACCGAAGGTATGTTTGGTGAGACCTTGACGACTGCTTTTTCCCTTCGTTTGTTTCAAAATCTGATCTTGCTGTAACTTGCAGGTAAGGTAAGGGAGGCCCAACAGAAAAAAGACCTTGAATTAGCTGAGAAGATCAAGCTTGCTGACGAGAAGTTAGCTTCAGTCACCAAGCTTGAACAAGACAATACCAATCTGAAAGCTGCTCTTGGGATCGCCAACAAGGAAGTCAGTCGACTGAAAACTGATAAAGCTGCCTTGACCGACCAAGTCAGTAAGTTGACTGGGAAGAAAAATGATCTGGAGGCCTTCCTGAGTGGTCTTGCCAAGAAGCTGTTCCTTATGCTTGAAGGTAAACCTCTATGCTCGGTAATCATTTCCAATCGTGGTTTTTCCATTCGACCATCGCCTTGACTCGGTGATCGTCCTTGCAGAATTTTGTCAAAACTTTGAAGAAGAAACTAGTCGGCTGGAACCAAACCTCGACCCCGTCAATTCTCCGGTGAACGACGAAGTTGCCATGAATGTTTTCCGACTGGAGTCCCGTGTTGCAGCTGTCGTGGACTATCTTGCAAGGCTGAAGGTCGCCACATCTCGCATCGACTCGACGCTCTGGCCCGGGGAGACACTTCAGAATGACCTCGAGTCGCTGATGGCTCGCTTGAACACGATCCCTGGTCGAGTGCAGGAGTGGAAAAAGTCCTCGGCTCGGTGTGGTGCAGATGTTGCTCTATGTCTGGCCCGAGTTCACTGCAAAGATGCGCGAGAAGAGAAGCTGGCGGCCCTCCGGGTGGCCAACACCAAGAAACATGACTTCAGGTCCTTTATGGAAACTTTCCTTGCGGCTGCCACTCGGATCGCGGATGGAATTGATCTTGATGAGTTTGTTGCACCTTCCAGCCCTCCACAGGAGGGGTAAAAAACTTCTTCCAAGCTCGACGCTTTAAATTTGCCTCGGTATGCCGAGTGGAGTTGTAACTGATAAACTTTAACAGGTCTAGTGCCTGAGCACTTTCGGTTCCTTTTGGTATCGATCCCAACTTGAACTTGGTGTTTGAATAAGATTGCTTTTGGCTCGAAAATGTCTTTGCAGGCCCAAAGCAAGACGCTTACTGCAGTCGACTTATTCCTTAGTCCACTTAGGCGAGCACTGGGCTGCAGCTAAGCCCCCGAATGAGAGGTTTGCTCTTCACTCGGTAGGATTTTGATAACTTAGGCGAGCACAGGGCTACAGCTAAGCCCCCGAGTGAGAGGTTTGCTCTTCACTCGGTAGGATTTTTATATCTTAGGCGAGCACTGGGCTGCAGCTAAGCCCCCGAGTGAGAGGTTTACTCTTCACTCGGTGGGATTTTGATAACTTAGGCGAGTACTTAGACTGCAGCTAAGCCTCCGAGTGGAAGTCTGGCTTACGACTCGGTAGGATTTTCATAACTTAGGCGAGTACTTGGACTGCAGCTAAGCCTCCGAGTGAGAGGTTTGCT
>NC_041389.1:145895022-145975118 GCF_002162155.2 Triticum dicoccoides | reverse complement strand
TATATCTTAGGCGAGCACTGGGCTGCAGCTAAGCCCCCAAGTGAGAGGTTTGCTCTTCACTCGGTGGGATTTTGATAACTTAGGCGAGTACTTGGACTGCAGCTAAGCCTCCGAGTGGAAGTCTGGCTTACCACTCGGTAGGATTTTCATAACTTACGCGAGTACTTGGACTGCAGCTAAGCCTCCGAGTGAGAGGTTTGCTCTTCACTCGGTAGGATTTCGGTAACTTAGGCGAGTACTTGGACTGCAGCTAAGCCCCCGAGTGGAAGTCTGGCTTACCACTCGGTAGGATTTTCATAACTTAGGCGAGTACTTGGACTGCAGCTAAGCCTCCGAGTGGAAGTCTGGCTTACCACTCGGTAGGATTTTTGATAACTTAGGCGAAACGGATTCGCAGCTAAGCCTCCGAGTGGGAGTCTGGCTCACCACTCGGTAGGATTTTTTACAAACTTAGGCGGAACGGATTCGCGGCTAAGTCACCCACTGAGGGGGGGATTTTATTGGACAAAATAAAAAGTGACAAAAATTATGGAGGAACTATGACACTATTATTTTGAGGTCCATGAACTACAGAAGTACTTTATTGCAACTCATCCGAGTGATAACACTTAAGTGTAAAATGGGCGGAGTAGTTCCGCGTTCCAAGCTCGAGGCTCGTCGATATTATGCTCGACGTTGTAAAGACGGTACGCCCCGTTGTGAAGAACTTTGGTGACGATGAAGGGTCCTTCCCAAGAAGGAGCAAGCTTGTGTTGTTTCTTCTGATCCACTCGGAGAACTAAATCTCCTTCTTGGAAGGCTCGACCTCTCACATTTCTGGCGTGGAAACGACGCAAATCTTGTTGGTAGATGGTCGACCGGATCAGAGCCATCTCCCTTTCTTCCTCTAAAAGGTCGACTGCGTCCTGCCGCGCTTGTTCAGCTTCTGCTTCGTTGTAGATTTCAACTCGAGGAGAATTGTGGAGAAGATCACTCGGCAAGACTGCTTCAGCTCCGTAGACCAAGAAGAATGGAGTTCTTCCGGTCGACCGATTAGGTGTGGTCCGCAGTCCCCAAAGCACTGAGGGAAGTTCGTCGACCCAAGCTCCAGCTGCATGCTTGAGATCACGCATCAGTCGGGGTTTCAATCCCTTGAGAATCAGGCCATTGGCTCGCTCCGCTTGTCCATTCGACTGCGGATGGGCGACTGAAGCGTAGTCGACTCGTGTGCCTTGAGAGTTACAGAAATCTCTGAATTCCTCTGAGTCAAAGTTCGACCCATTATCCGTAATGATGTTGTGAGGGACTCCATATCTGAATATTAGTTCCCTGATGAAGCTAACAGCAGTACCGGCGTCAAGGTTCTTGATTGGTTTAGCCTCAATCCACTTGGTGAACTTGTCGACTGCCACCAGCACATGCGTGAAGCCACTTCGCCATGTTCTCAAAGGACCGACCATGTCCAACCCCCATACTGCGAAAGGCCAGACGAGTGGAATGGTCTTCAGGGCTGATGCAGGCTTGTGCGACATATTCGAGTAAAACTGACATCCCTCGCACTTATCTACTATCTCCTTTGCCATCTCATTCGCCTTTGGCTAGTAAAATCCGGCTCGGTATGCTTTGGCCACGATAGTCCGAGAGGACGCATGATGACCGCAGGTCCCCGAGTGAATATCATTAAGGATGATTCGACCTTCTTCTAGCGTTATGCACTTCTGACCAACTCCAGTCGCGCTTTCTCTGTATAACTGTCCTTTGATTACGGTAAAGGCCTTAGATCGACGGACGATCTGTCGAGCCTCTTCCTCATCCTCCGGGAGCTCTTTTCTCAGGATATATGCGATATATGGAACTGTCCAATCGGGAATGACCACCAAGATCTCCATAACCAAGTCGACTACTGCTGGGACTTCAACCTC
This sequence comes from Triticum dicoccoides, assembly GCF_002162155.2. Classification (NCBI taxonomy): domain Eukaryota; kingdom Viridiplantae; phylum Streptophyta; class Magnoliopsida; order Poales; family Poaceae; genus Triticum; species Triticum dicoccoides. Next base: position 145,973,217 of record NC_041389.1, on the reverse strand, counting down.
AGTCGGATCTGTGGCACTCTTGGGCTGTGGAGCTTCTTCGGTGAAAGGATCTTCTTTGACTGACGGAGTGTGTATATGCTCCAAGAACACACCACTCGGAATGGCTTCTCTCTTGGAACCTATCTTTGCTAGATCATCAGCTGCTTGAATTTTCAGTCGGGGTATATGATGGAGCTCCAACCCCTCGAACTTCTTTTCCAGCTTCCTCACTGCACTGCAGTATCCAGTCATGGCTGGGCTTCTCACATCCCACTCCTTCATCACTTGGTTGACCACTAAATCCGAGTCGCCATAGACCATCAGGCGACGGACGCCGAGTGAAATGGCCATGCGCAACCCATATAAGAGGGCCTCATATTCTGCCTCATTGTTGGAGGAATCAAAGTGAATCTGGAGCACATATCTGAGCTTATCTCCTCTAGGGGAAACCAGGACAACCCCAGCACCAGAACCATTCAACATCTAAGAGCCATCAAAGAACATGGTCCAATGCTCCGAGTGAACTTCAGTCGGCTGCTGCTGTTCAATCCACTCAGCGAGGAAATCTGCTATTGCCTGGGACTTAATGGCTTTCTTTGCCTCAAACTTGATATCAAGGGGAAGAAGTTCAATCGCCCATTTAGCCACTCGACCAGTTGCATCTCTGTTGTGCAAAATCTCTGATAGTGGAGCGTCGCTGACGACTGTGATGGAGTGATCAGAGAAATAATGAGCAACCTTCTTTGTGGTCATGTATATTCCATACACAAGCTTCTGATAATGAGGATATCTCTGCTTGGATGGAGTCAAGACTTCAGACAAATAATACACTGGGCGCTGAACTTTGAGAGCTTTTCCTTCTTCTTCTCGCTCGACCGTAAGCACAGTACTGACGACTTGTCCTGTGGCTGCGATATAGAGCAACAGAGGCTCTTTGCTGATTGGAGCAGCAAGCACCGGCTGGGTGGAGAGCAGAGCTTTTAGCTCGGTAAACGCTGCATCAGCTTCTGGAGTCCACTCGAACTTGTCTGCCTTCTTCATCAGTCGGTAAAGAGGCAATGCCTTTTCACCGAGTCGTGAGATGAATCGACTTAATGCGGCCAAGCATCCAGTAAGCTTCTGGACATCGTGCACTCGCACAGAGCGTTTCATTCGGAGAATAGTGCCGATCTTCTCTGGATTAGCGTCGATTCCTCGTTCGGAAACGAGAAAACCGAGTAACTTGCCACCAGGAACTCCAAATGTGCACTTTGATGGATTGAGCTTGATATCATACCTTCGGAGGTTGGCAAATGTTTCGGCGAGGTCAGCGAGCAGGTCGGAACCTTTTCGTGACTTGACGACGATATCATCCATATACGCTTCCACATTCCGACTGATTTGAGTGAGTAGACACTTCTGAATCATTCGCATAAATGTGGCTCCGGCATTCTTGAGGCCGAATGGCATGGTGATATAGCAGAAGCACCCGAATGGAGTGATGAAAGCTGTTTTTACCTCGTCGGGTCCATACAGACGGATCTGGTGGTACCCGGAGTAGGCGTCTAGAAAAGACAGTCTCTCGCATCCCGCAGTCGAGTCAACAATTTGATCTATGCGAGGGAGAGGAAAATGATCTTTCGGGCAGGCCCGGTTGATGTGCTTGAAATAAATGCACATTCGGAATGATTTGTCCTTCTTAGGAACCATGACGACATTAGCGAGCCACTCGGAGTGGTATATCTCTCGGATAAATCCTGCCGCCAACAGTCGAGCCACTTCCTCACCAATGGCTTTTCTCTTCTGGACGGCGGACCGCCGAAGATGCTCTTTGACTGGTTTTGCAGATGAGTCGACTCTTAGGCGATGCTCAGCCAGTCCCCTGGGAACACCTGGCATGTCAGCGGGCTTCCATGCAAAAATGTCCCAGTTCTCACGGAGGAACTGGATGAGCGCTTCTTCCTATTTCGGGTCGAGTGTTGTGGAGATGTGGGTCGGAGCTGCATCGGGGTCGATCGGGTGAATGTGAACAGGCTTCGTCTCACCGGACGACTGAAATGCAGACTCTGTGGCGGGTTTCTTCGATCGCAGCAAGTCACTCGGATCTGCGTTTTGCTTGTATTCTTCGAACTCGACCGCTGTCACCTGGGAATCAGCAATCTTTGAGCCTTTCTGGAAGCACTCTTCTGCCTTTTTCCGATCACCGGTGATAGTGATCACTCCTTTGGGGCCGGGCATCTTCAATTTGAGGTACACGTAACATGGTCGAGCCATGAACCGTGCATAAGCTGGTCTCCCCAAAATGGCATGATATGCACTCTGAAAATCCACGACCTCGAACGTCAACTTCTCTTTGCGAAAATGTTTCGAATCGCCAAACACCACGTCCAGAGCTATTTGGCCGAGTGACTCGGCTTTCTTTCCTGGTATAACTCCATGAAAGCTCATGTTACTGGTGCTCAGTCGGGACATCGGAATGCCCATTCCTTTCAGTGTGTCTGCATACAGCAAATTCAGCCCACTACCACCGTCCATAAGCACTTTTGTCAGTCGAGTGACTTCAACAACTGGATCGACCACCAAAGCTTGCCTCCCAGGGGTGGCAATATGAGTTGGGTGATCAGATTGGTCGAAGGTGATGGGTGTTTGGGACCATTTCAGATAATTTGCTTTTGCTGGGGCAACCATGTTCACCTCACGGTTAATAACTTTCAGTCGACTCTTGTTCTCCACATCTACAAAGATCATCAGAGTAGAGTTGATATGCGGATATCCTTCCTCACTGTCCTCCTTGTCTTCGGCCTTGTCTGACTCCTTCTCCTTGTTATTAGACTGTTTTCCCTGAAACTGCTGGATCAGGAGTCGACATTGGCGAGTGGTGTGCTTCGGGTAGATGATATTCCCCTCTCCGTCTTTCTTCGTGTGGATGTGACACGGCATATCCATCACGTCCTTCCCTTATTTATCCTTTACCTTCTTAGGGTTCCAGGATCCTTTTGGTTTCCCTTTAAACTTTCCCTGAGTCACGGTCAGAGCCTCTCCAGGAGCTGCCGGTTCAACCTTCCGCTTCTGTTTCCGACTGGTGTTTCCCTTTTCCGACTGACTCGGCTTGTGCTTGCCGCTTCGGAGTCGGTCTTCTTCTTCGCTGTTGGCGTACTTGGTAGCAATCTCCATCATCCGACTCAAGGTCATGTCACCGGTTCGACCAAACTTCAAACTCAATTCTCTGTTCTTGACGCCATCTTTAAAGGCGCAGACTGCCTGATGATCAGAAACATTCTCCACGGTATGGTGCAAAGTGATCCATCTCTGAATATACTCTCTGAGAGTCTCATTGGTCTTCTGCACGCAGACTTGCAACTCCGTTAGTCCAGCCGGTCGCTTGCAAGTTCCTTCAAACGTTCTGATGAACACTCGGGACAGATCTTCCCAAGTGTAAATGCTGCTAGGAGGTAATTGAGTCAACCATGCCCTGGCAGAACCTTCCAGCATGAGGGGAAAATGCTTCATGGCCACCTCGTCCTTCCCACCACCAATCTGAACCGCCACTCGGTAGTCCTCAAGCCAAGTTTCAGGCTTAGACTCACCAGTGAACTTGCTGACTCCTGTTGCCAACCTGAAATTGGGAGGGATAACTGCGGCTCTAATAGCTCTGCTGAAACATTCAGGACCAGAAACATGCACTCGACTGCTTGTGGGTGCATCTCTGTCGAGTGCGCCTCGATGGGCTCTGTTCCGGTCGACCAACCCTTGCACGATAATGGATCGCGCATCGAAGCCTGGTTCTCTGGGGTCGACTGGAACTCTTCGCCCCGTACTGAGCTGACGTCTGTCATCTTGCTGCCGAGGAGCGTAAGACCCACCCCTCGGAGGGGAATTGGGCACTCGACGCCTATCATCTCGGTCGAGTCGGTCACCATATTGGTCTCGCCGATTCTCGCGCCCTTCACGCCGCGGAGGCGATCTGGGACTGTGAGCCGACTGAACCGTATTCGCAGCGACAGATCGACTGTGAATTCTGTTGCGCGACTGCGACACGGCCGAATTCTGATCTCCTGCTGCTCGGAGCAGATCCCTGATCTGCATCAAGCCTCTGCCAGCTTCCGACTGAGAGGGCTGGATGGACTCTGCTATACAGGTCGCAGCTGCCAAATTCTGGATTGGGGTTCGATATACCTGAGTCGGCGGGAAGAGTTGACGTCGACTGGTGTCGGGAACTCGTTGCTGCGCGCGCTCGTCGAGTGCTCACTGAAGATTCTCCAGTCGAGTGCGTTCGGCCAAATTGGCCAAACGTGCCTCCTCCAAGGCGCGAGCCTCGGGGGTTTCTCCTACGATGGGAGTACGCAGGACATCCACGTTCCTGCGGCGAAGTTCTTCTCTTTGCAGAGAGTCGAGTGGCTCGGGCTGGTACTCTTCGTGGTCTCGCGCGGGGTCGCCTCCGTCGCCTGCTCCACCATCACGGGCGTAGCCAGGGGGACTGCGGGGCCCGTCGACCATCATGATCTCCGCTGCTGGATCACTGCTATCGCACTCGGATGCGGTCTCTACGGAGCCAGTCGACAGATCCAACAGGCCGTAGAGAGATTCGTCGAGCTCGATTGCCGCAACTTGGGTGGTGGCCGTCTGGCGAGCCACCGCGTGCCTCACCCACCGCTGAATCCTCGACCAGCCCGAGCGCTTGCGCTGGCGGGAGACCGGGAGGGTGGTCGATGGGGATGTCGACCGATACGGGGTCGACGGTTGCCGCAGCAGAACACCGCGGACACATGCGCAAAAATGCGTCGCACCGCAGACGGGGAGCGCATCAACGTCGAGTGGAGCCTCCTGGAGCCAGGCAGAGTCGTCGGCGATGAAGGTGAGAGCGCCGAGACGGATCTCTCGACCCTCGACCAAAACTCCAGCAGCCACCATGATGAAAGTACTCAGAAGAATCGCAACTTCTCCACAAAATTGCTAAAAACACCTGCCCCAAGGTGGGCGCCAACTGCCGTGGTTCTAAGTCTGACAGTAGAGTGGGGGTAGGTATGGAGAGGCAAGGTTCTAGCTATGGAGAAGTTGTAAACACAAGAGATGTACGAGTTCAGGCCCTTCTCGGAGGAAGTAAAAGCCCTACGTCTCGGAGCCCGGAGGCAGTCGAGTGGATTGTGTGTATATGAGTTACAGGGTGCCGAACCCTTCTGCCTGTGGAGGGGGGTGGCTTATATAGAGTGCGCCAGGACCCCAGCCAGCCCACGTAATGAAGGGTTTAAGGGACATTAAGTCCGGGGCTTACTGGTAACGTCCCACATAAAGTGTCTTAACTACCATAAAGTCTACTTAACTACAGGCCATTGCAGTGCAGAGTGCCTTTTGACCTCCTGGTAGTCGAGTGAGTCTTCGTGGTCGAGTCCTTCAAGTCAGTCGAGTGAGTCCCTCGTTGGTCGACTGGAAGGTGACCTCTTCTAAGGGTGTCCTTGGGCAGGGTACTTAGATCAGGTCTGTGACCCTACCCTAGGTACATGACTCCATCATTGTACACTTGTTGCGTCTCTTTTTTACTCTACATGTTATATATATTGTCCACTGAGCACACGGATTTGTTCCTTTAGTGTCTCCTTGAAAGAAAAAACGTAGGAATTTTAATTTTCACTTGTCCTCCTTTTCAAATTCCTATTCATGAAGCACAAGACTAAGAGATAGTAGCATAATAGAATTATAACCGTACATTTTCTTGTGGTTTGACTTAATCTCACCATGCTTATGTGCATCCTGTGATCTTCCAATTGTTGTGAATCAAACACCCAGATTGGCAGAAATCCGGTGTTTTTAAATTCTCTGTTTTGCACGTGCATTCCTATCCTATTCCTGTCTATTTCCTATCCCTGCATTGTTGGAATCCTCCAATTCAAACGAGCCCTTATAGAATTACTTCTCTTAGAGATAGTTGTCAAAGAAAACCTTGCGTGGTTTGTCCCGCTCCTGCTGCACCGTCGTCCACCCCAGCTCAGCAGCTCCAACGACAGAAGGGTCCAGCACAGCAGGGATCCGGCCTCCAGACTGTCTTTCGCCGCCTCAGATCTTCTTCCCCACTGCTGGCAGCCATGAAAACTGCATTACCATCATCAACCGAGCAGATGACCTCGAGGACTACACGTGTCCGCAAGAGAGGTCGCACTCTTTCGTGTCTGCCTAAGTTATGCATCGCTTAATATTACTTGCTACTTTATCGTCCTGTTCACCGATTAGACTCTGAGTCAGCTCCAAACTAATGGTCAAACTTGAGTTTTTAAATGGTTGTGGGGTACATATCAGGGCCGCTATCAATAGTATCTATCTACTATCTGGTTAATCTCCGGTGTCTACTATGAGTTTCATGTTGGGTGGGAAACAAACAATAAAGAAGCCATTATCTGTATTTATTAACTGAAGCCATTATCTACCTGCTATTATTGGTTTTGGGTCTATGCACAGGTTGCTACCATCACTCTGGATTTCTGCATGCACTCCTTACATAATCTCAGTATGTTTTATTCCTATGCATGACAGTTATTGTAAACAATGGAACTGAACATGTAGAGAAAAAGAGACGAGCCTTGCGTGGCAATATAATTTCATGCAGACGTCGCTCCATGGTAGGCGCAAAGGCAGCCCCCCTCCACGCATTTCGGATTGTAATCAAGAGGAAGATATATGTTCTGAGGGGGATTCAGAAGGAGAAGATAACTCCTATTTACCCCCTGAGGTCTTCGCTCTAACTTGGCATGCTGATGTTGGTTATATCATGCATATGGTGTCTTGCATTGCTTACTTTATACATCAAATATGTCATCTACTTAGTTTAGACATCCTTTGTGTGAATGCCATCTGTTTAGTTTATTCATCGTTTATGTGAATTATGCAACGCCACCTTGTTTAGCCAGGCATCATATATGTGAATTTTGCAATGCCATCCTGCTTTGCCAGTCATCTTATATGTAAATTATATCAGGCCATCCTTTTTTGTCGTTACATATTACATTCGTCAACAATGTTAGTACATTCAACTGCTCTTCGTGTGCAGCCATTTGACACGGTGATGGCAAATTCTGGAGTGAAAGCAAGGTCTTCTGAGCAGAGTATGATATCTAACGAAGCGCATATCTCGCTGGTTACGGATATCTCCTCAGAGGAGGATTCAGAGACAGATGACCAGCCCTATTCCCCCCCCCCCCCGAGGTGTATGCTCTAACTTGGCAGGGTTATGTTACTCATATCATGTGTATGGTGTCTCGCATTGCTATGCCATTTGATTAGTTTAGACATGCTTTGTGTGAATGCCACATGTTCAGTGTCTAATTACCATATATGTGAATTATGCATTGCCATCTTGTTGCAAGACATTATATATGTGAATTATAAAATGCTATCTTGTTGCAAAGGCATTATATATGTGAATTATGCAATGCCATGCTGTTTAGCCAATCATCATGTATGTGAATTATATCATGCTATCATTTTTTTGTATTACGTGTTCCATTTGTCGACAACGTTTGTATATTCAACTACTCTTCCTGTGCATCAGCCATTTGAAGCGGTGATGGAAGTATCTGGAGTGAAAACAAGGTATTCAGAGCAGACAATGCTACCTGCTGAAGCAGACATCTTGCTAGCTACAGAGAGCTCCTCAGAGGAGGATTCAGAGACTGATGACCAGCCCTATTTCCCCCCTGAGGTCTATGCTCAAACTTGGCAGGGTTATATTACCCATGTCATGCATGTTGTCTTGCATTGCTTAGTTTTTACATCATATAGATTGCCATCTGCTTACTTGCTTACTATATAAATCATATATTTGAATTATATCATGCCATCATGCTTACATAGTACATACACATCATCTATCTGAATTATGGCATGGCAACCCATTTAATAAAGACATCATATAGTTATATCATCTCATCCTATTTAGTGTTTACAGTGATCATATTTAGAATTATGGCATTCTATCTATGAATGTATGTGAATTATGGCATGCCAACCTATTTAATAAACACATTATATAGTTATGTCATGTCATCCTGTTTACATAGTCTCATATTTTGAACTATGTCTTTCCATCTTTTTTAGTTAGCCATCATAATGTGAAATTGTGTCGTGCTATCCTGTTTAGATAGCCATCATATATGTGAAATTGTGTCATGCTATCCTGTTTGGTTAAACAACATAAATATGAATTATTTCATGCCCTCTTTTATTCCCCACTATCCATTGCACTTGTCTATCATACAATGTCTATACTTTCAATTACTTTTCTTGTTTATCAACCATTTGAATTGGAGAGCGTGATGGCAGTATCTAAGGGAGTAACAACACAGTCTTCAGAAAAGATAGTGCTACCAGTTGATGCAGATAGAACCACGGTTGTACTTGCCCAAGGACCAGATCCACCACACATAACCCAGACTCTCACAGATTGTACCCCTACCCAATTGGACGGAGAACCAGCTACACCCCTTCTAACCCCAACCCCGGCAGATAGTAACCTAGTTCCAGTTGACACAGCACCGTCTCCACCACAGAGCACCCAAACACAAGCGGTTAGTAAGGGAACTGCAGTGCCCAAAGCACGAGGACCACCACTCCGAATCCCAACTCAACGCTTAAAGGAGAAGAAGATTTGTTCTCAGCTCAGGTTCTGTAGCTATGGTTCATACTCCTTTGCTGTTGCATTACTGTATTTACTCATACCAACTATTTTCAAATTTGAAGGATGGAATTGAAACTCCAATGGCGCAACAGGTATGTTTTAAACCTGTTTCTTTAACTGGTTTGCTATTGTAACCTGCTCTATGTTGATTTCAGTTTCAATTGAATAAACAGTTATGTTCTCATGTCATGCACATTACAAGTGTTGTTATTGCTCTATAGTTACCCACACTTATATTCTGTCTATTCTGCTTTTTCTTGAACAAATATTATTTGAACTGTGTCTCTATCTTGATTTGGCAACAAAAACTAGAATGATATAGACCATAAAGTGACCATGGCACATAGATATATGTTTGTTTCATGTTGTTATCCTGTCCACTTTACTACTGAACTCATTTACCAAGATGAGTTTCATATACAACATGGTAAACATGTGATGTGTCTGCCTGTTTCTCTTTTAGAATGCGGACAAAATATTGGAGAACAGTACCGCGTTATCTAATGGTAAAGGAAGTAATGCAGATAAGGTTCAAGATAGTGAGACATCCCTGTTGGTCTCCAAGAAAGCTGATAAAAACTATCTTGACGACAGTGAGGGAACCCAAAAGTCCTGTCTTGATGTAGTGTTCGAGTTACTGGCCACTACTACTGGCACAAGCTCTTCGAACTCGCTGCTTGAATCAGTTCGTCTTCTTGAGTCTCAACTTCAAGTTGAAAGACATCGATCAGATGTGCTGCGACAGGAAGCTGAAGGACTGAGGAAGTCCCTGCAGAATTCAGATGCATATTTTCTGGTGCAACAGCAAGCGCTGGAGGATTTAAGCACCAAACAAGAGAAAGTTAATAAGCTTAATAAGCATCTTGCCAGCATTATGGGTACCCAGGATTTCTTGAGATCTTCTGAAGTGGTTTCAATTCTGGATTTGTTTTGCTGCGTCGTTTATTTGCGCTGGTCACCAACTTTGACAACCAGTGTATATGATATGCTGCTTTGTTCCCTATATTTGCACTGGTGGCGAACTTTGATGCCCAGTGGATGTAATATGTGTAACGGCCATGATAGGCTAGCATAAGTTGCTTGCTTATTTATTTCCTTGTTGTCTTGTTTATTTGTTTGCTTGTAGTCAATGCAGTTCTTTTTAAAACTAGGCCACAATAACCATGGGCTAATATTTACTGTATTGACACTGGGCCTCCTACGGGCCGTAGAAACAGTGGGCCTTCTACGGGTCGTAGAAACAGTAGGCCTTCTACGGGTCGTAGAAACAATGGGCCTTCTACGGGTCGTAGAAACAATGGGCCTTCTATGGGTCGTATCATCAATGGGCCTTATACTTTTTTTAGGGGTCAATGGGCCTTATATGGGCCGTATGACCATAACGGGCCATCGTTAATAGGCCGTATTTGATGACGCTATGAAAACGGCCCAACGTATTAACGGACCACAAACGGGCCAATGTAACCACGGGCTGAATTTGGCCCACAAGCAGAAAATGACAGTAATGGTCGTAAGTAAACGAATGCTGGAAATGAGCCAAAGAATAAATGGGCTCTGAGAAGGCCGAAAGATAACATTTGCTGGAAACGGCCCAACTGAATAACGGGCCCTTAATGGGTATAAAGTGATATACTGTTCATTACGGGCCAGTTTCACCACGAGCCGTTAGTGGGTGTAAAGTGATACATTGTTCATTGTGGGCCAGTTTCACCACGGGCCGTTAATAGGCCAAGAGTTACATAGGGCCTCATATGGGCCGAAAGACATCATGGGCCATACATGGGCCAGAAGTGAAAATGGGCTGGAATCATATTGGATGGCCCAGATGATGCTACTGGGCCTAATTTGGATAGGGCGTAACGGGCCTTGGATTAGCGGGCTATAAATGGGCTATATGCGAACAGGCCGTTAACAGGCTTTCCATGGGCCTGCCCGCCACCTTTTGACCAAGTCAAACGGGCCGGCCTTTTCACAGGAATGGGCCTTTGTTGGGTCGTGCCACGTGTCGATGTATCATAGGCGCCTTCTGTCCAATGAGTGGATGACATCTGTCCCAACGGTGAGCCGACACGTGTTTCCTCCAGCCAATGATGATTTTACACGTGGAAAATCCCCATTGGTCGGGGCTGTTAATGGGTTATCGGATCCAAAACCTGACTCGATAGCTTAACGGCATTCCGTTACGGTGGATGCCACGTGTCAGTCACCCTTGACGAAAGCACTTCTATGACGCGTGATTTATCGTCATGGAAGTGGACACTTCCGTGATGATAATTTTGGTAATGTCATGGAACACTTCTACGATACCACATGTATGACTATCTTGATTCTGTCATAAATTTGCCATGGATGTACGTGCATGACAAAAAATGCGACCTACTATGACAAACACGTATCATCACGGAAGTGTATTTTTTTGTAGTGTTTGACACCGACATTGGTGCTTTCATTGAGAGTTCCTCTGTGTCGTCTCTGCAAGGCTTGATGGCTCCTTCAATCATCAACAACAACATGGTCCAGGGTAAGACTTTTCTCCCCGGACAGATCTTCATGTTCGGTGGGTTCGCACTGCGGGCCAATTCGCTTGGCCATCTGGAGAAGATCGACAGCTACGCCCCTGGCCATCAGGTCAGGTTCGGAAACTTGAACTACACGACCGATATCCGCGGAGACTTGATCTTCAACGGATTCGGGCCTGCGCCAGGAGCACCCGACAGTCACAATGAGCACGGCTTAGACCTACTGTCAGACAATGCTCGGGATATCGCCCCTGCTGGTGCCCCGTACCTAAATCCGGAGCAGATTGCGTCGCCCAAGGACGGGTGGATGGACCCCGCCCCGGATACCACACACTCATCAGCGGTAGGGCCGAACACAGGCCTCACCCCCAAGGAAGCCTGTGACGCTGGACCCCCGGACTCGTATCCAGCTGTAGGTTCCAATCCGCGCACCCCTGAGCCCGCCGAATCTGGTTGGGCTCTGACAATGGAGTTTACCGCTGTGGATATCTTCTAGTACTCGCCCTTTGGCGACATGCTGAACTCATTAAAGTCTCTCTCTTTGTCAGGAGACTCTTGGCCGAACTATGTCCGGCTCAGAGGGGAAGAAGGCGACGAAGAAATCCGTTGCCCACCCACCACCCACTTCATAGCCACTATCGACGATGTATCAGACATGCTTGACTTCGACTCCAACGATACGACGGTATGGACGTCGGCGCAGGAGATGACTCAGAACCAATGGGGCGCTGGACTGCCACCTCGTCATATGATATATACATGGTGGATACGCCTAAAGAAGACAACGGCGACAAACCGGAGGATAAAACCCCCGGACAAAAGCGGAAACGACGGCGCAGACGCTGCTCCAAGTCCAGCAACAGTAAAAATAGCGATAACAGCGCTAGAAAGATCGGCACCCCAGTCAACTCCAAAGGCAACAAGGACCATATGGACCCAGCAATGGAGCGGGATGAGCCAGGTCACGCCGAACACAGTTCGGAGCAGACGCCCGATCATAATGATCCCGTCCAGACCAAAGACATGATTCGGAGCCGATGCATATAATGCAATATCCGAGACGCCGAAGCATTCCCTATAGATGTTCGAACTTTAAGAGTTTTGTAGGGCCGAATACAGCCCCTGGTATGAAGGTCGTGCCGAACCACATATGTCAGTCGAATGTAAGGGGGGGACATAGATGGCAAGGTAGTACCTGGACCCAACCAAGAAGGTGATAATCATCTGCTTCCTTTATATCTTTATTGATACATCGACGACAGACAATTTCGTTCAATGTTAAGGTTGTCGTTCAATGTTAAGGTCATATTACATGCCTAAGGAGGAAAAGAAAAGGTTGTACATAAGGGAAAGTCTAACACAGGGCCTAAAGACCATAGTTCGAAAACAACTCCAGTGATGCCCTGTCGCACGTCTGCGCCATTTCTCCTTAGTAATGAGTCCTTTGATAGGAGTATTTGATGGTTGGGAAATGCTAGCCTTAAAAGGATCTCCTGCAACAACCATCTAGCAAGTAGGGCTCTTGATGAACCTGCAGTAAGAGGAAAAAGATATATGTGGTCCGCATAGGGTTAAGCCGTACAATGGACCTTTTCCGTAGTGTGCCTCCGGCGCCGCCCAAGGTATTTTCAGTGCGTAATTATGTACATGCGGTACACAAGCCGCAACCTGATAGGGTGATCGGCGGAGGCGGAACTGCTAATCAAGGTCCGGATCCATTGCTTTATCGCTATTATGCGCGGGCCGGACTCATTTGGATACATCGTTGGCTTTATTGGTCGGTGAACTGTTTGGCTTGATAAGGCCGCCATACACTTCGGCTGCAAGGGCTGTTTTGTGCTCTTCAGTGCGGAGGGAGCGCTCCACGTTACCATTGACTATAATAACACCACGAGGTCCGGGCATCTTAAACTTTAAGTAGGCGTAATGCGGGACTGCATTAAAGCGGGCGAAAGCAGTTCGTCCGAGCAGTGCATGGTAGCCACTGCGGAAGGGACGATGTCGAAGATCAACTCTTTGCTGCGGAAGTTGTCTGGGGAGCCAAATACTACCTCCAGAGTAAGTGATCCCATGCAACGGGTGAGGGAGTCCTGGAATAGGGGGTATCCGGACAGCCGGACTATATTCTTTGTCCGGACTATTGGAGCGTGAAGATACAAGACTCAAGACTCCGTCCCGTGTCCGGATGGGACTCTCCTTTGCGTGGAAGACAAGCTTGGCGATCCGGATATTATATTTCCTTCTTTGTAACCGACTCCATGTAAACCCTAGCCCTCTCCGGTGTCTATATAAACCAGAGAGTTTAGTCCTTAGAGACATAATCATAATCATCATAGGCTAGCTTCTAGGGTTTAGCCTCTACGATCTCGTGGTAGATCAACTCTTGTACTACTCATATCATCAATATCAATCAAGCAGGAAGTAGGGTTTTACCTCCATCGAGAGGGCCCGAACCTGGTAAAACATCGTGTCCCTTGCCTCCTGTTACCATTAGCCTTAGACGCATAGATCGGGACCCCCTACCCGAGATCCGCCGGTTTTGACACCGACATTGGTGCTTTCATTGAGAGTTTCTCTGTGTCGTTGCTGCAAGGCTTGATGGCTCCTTCAATCATCAACAACAACATGGTCCAGGTTAAGACTTTTCTCCCCGGATAGATTTTCGTGTTCGGTGGCTTCACACTATGGGCCAATTCGCTTGGCCATCTGGAGCAGATCGACAGTTACGCCCCTGGCCATCAGGTCAGGTTCAGAAACTTGAAATAAACGGCTGATGTCCGCGAAGACTTGACCTTCAACGGATTCGGGCCTGCGCCAGGAGCACCGGACAGTCACGATGAGCACGGCTTAGACCTGCTGTCGGACAATGCTCGAGATATCGCCCCTGCTGGAGCCCCGGACCTAAATCCGGAGCAGATTGCGTCGCACAAGGACGGGTGGATGGACCCCGCCCCGGAGGCCGCACACTCATTGGCGGTGGAGCCGAACACAGGCCTCACCCCCAAGGAAGCCTGTGATACCGGACCCCCGGACTCGTATCCGACTGTAGGTTCCAATCCGCGCACTCTCGAGCCCGCCGAATCTGGTTGGGCTCCGGTAATGGAGTTCACCGCTGCGGATATCTTCCAACACCCGCCCTTTGGCGACGTGCTGAACTCGTTAAAGTCTCTCTCTTTGTCAGGAGACTCTTGGCCGAACTATGTCCGGCTCGAGTGAGACATGCTTGACTTCGGCTCCGATGATACCGACGGTATGGACGTCGGCGCAGGAGACGACTCAGAACTAACGGGGCGTTGGACTGCCACCTCGTCATATGATATATACATGGTGGATACACCTAAAGAAGACGACGGCGCAAACGCCACTCCAAGTCCAGCAACAGTAAAAATAGCGATAACAGCGCTAGAAAGATCGACACCCCAGTCAACTTTGAAGGCAACAATGACCACATGGACCCAGCAATGGAGCAGGATGAGCCAGGTCACGCCGAACACAGTTTGGAGCAGACGCCCGATCAGAATGATCCCGAGGGACGAACTCATCAAACCGCCCCGAGACAAGAGCACAGTCCGGATGATGATGCATTCATCATCCCGGAAACACGCTTGGAACGAGATAACCTCCACAGAAGGCTTATGGCCACTGCGAGAAGCCTAAAGAAGCAGAAGCAAAGGCTTAAGGCCGCACAAGAAACGCTCAATCGCAGATGGAATAAAGTCCTAGACACTGAAGAAAAGTATGGTGACGATCGCCACACAAAGAGCTACCCAAAACGCAAGCTGCTGCCAGAATTCGACGATGAGGCCATTCCGCCAACAAACAATACGGCCCGGAGGCCGGACAGACCACTTCGCGACTGCAATAGAGGAGCTACCAACGCCGCACACGATTTGCGTGAGCTCCTGGATAAAAGGGCCGGCACGGCCGGGTCCATCTACGGATCTAAAGGACACGCCCCGGCGCAGGACTACGGTCACCAAAATGATCAGACCGACGGCATACCAGTTCGAAATCAGTGTCGGACGCAACAACAGCCGATGGCATACCACAACACATCCAGATACAGAGGGGCTGCTCACCCCCTGTACTTCACCGAAGAGGTGCTGGACCACGAATTCCCACAGGGTTTTAAACCTATAAACATAGAGGCATATGACGGAATGACAGACCCCGGGGTCTGGATCGAGGATATTGTCCTGCATATCCACACGGCTCATGGGGATGACCTCCACGCCATCAAATACCTTCCCCTCAAGTTGAAGGGACCAGCTCAACATTGGTTGAAAAGCCTCCCCGCAAAATTCAATTGGAAGTTGGGAGGAACTCGAGGATGCTTTCAGGGCCAATTTTCAAGGGACCTATGTCCGGCCTCCGGATGCGGACGATTTAAGTCACATAATTCAACAGCCCAGAGAGTCCGCCCGCAAGCTTTGGAACATATTCCTCACTAAATCAAATTGTCGATTGTCCGGATGCCGAAGCCTTAGCGGCCTTCAAACACAGTATCCGGGACAAGTGGCTCACCAGACACCTCGGCCAGGAAAAGCCGAGGACAATGGTAGCCTTAACAAGCCTTATGACCCGCTTTTGCGCAGGTGAAGATAGCTGGTTGGCCTGTAAAGGCACCAGCGACCCAAGTACATCCGAAATCAGGGATGGCAACGGGAAGCCACGGCACAATAAAAACAAACGTCAAAACAAGGAAGAGAGTCCGGACAACACAACGGTCAACGCCGGATTCAAGGGCCCTCGACCCGGTCAACAAAAGAAGCCATTTAAAGGCAGCAAAGAGGGACCGTCCGGCCTGAACAAAGTCCTGGACAGACTGTGCCAAATTCATGGCACCCCCGACAAACCTACAAACCACACTCACAGAAAATGCTGGGTCTTCAAGAAGGCCGGCAAATTAAATGCCGAACACAAGGGAAGGGAAACACCAAGTGAAGACAAGGATGAGCCTCGCCAGCCGAACACTGGGGGACAGAAAAAATTCCCACCAGAGGTAAAAATAGTAAACATGATCCACGCGACCCACACACCCACGAGAAGGCGCGAACGCGCTCTTAGAGACGCATACGCTGTAGAGCCCATCGCCCCCAAACTTAACCACTGGTCGGCCTAACCGATCACCTTCAATCACAGGGACTACCCGGCTAGTATGCGGCATGGAGGATCAGGTGCCTTGGTGCTCGACCCAATAATCGACGGATACCATCTCACTCGCGTCCTCATGGACGGCGGCAATAGTCTCAATTTAATATACCAGGACATTGTCTGTAGGATGGGGATAGACCCATCCAGAATCAGCCAAAGTAACACCACCTTTGAAGGGGTGATACTAGGCGTTGAAGCCTATGACAGGGGCTCCGTTGTACTGGAGGTAACATTCGGTTCCCCAGGCAACTCCAGAAGCGAAGAACTACTCTTCACCATCGCCCCCTCCCAAAGCGGCTATCATGCATTGCTTGGGAGAACGGCCTTCGCCCGCTTCAACACAGTACCGCATTACGCCTACCTTACACTCAAGATTCCCGCTCCACGTGGCGTCATCACCGTTAACTGAAACACAGAGCGCTCTTCACGCGCGGAGGAATACGCGACGGCTCCAGCGGCCGGACTCTAAGCGGCCTCTAACACCAGAAATCATGACTGGTCGTTAAGACCACGGACACAGTTAGACGAGTTCGGCAGCCCGGATAAACCTGATCTAGGGCGCCATATATGTAATCCCATAGAGGACACCAGGGGCTATAGATATTTAATAAAGCCCCACTGTTGGCTAGACCTCATTAACAGGCCAATGTCTTACACTTTTACTATCCATCGCACGCTCACTCTTCTACATGAGTTTTTCTTTTTACAAACACCATTCGTGCGATACCCTTCCAGGACACGGCACAACGGAGACAAAGGCGCAGACGTGCAGCAGGGCCCCGCTCAAAGGTTTCTCTTTAGATTAAGCCCTTGTGTAAACCTTTTTTTACTGTCTCTTGTTGTTTACACATCCCATGGGTACTATACCCACAGAGGGTACTGCCGTTATTGGCATTTCGCCACGACAGACCAATGCACGTACCTAGAAATACAGGGTTCATAATGAAAGGGCATCCTTCAGCCCATTTTATGTTACAAAGTCCGAATACCTTCGGGAGTGTTCGGCGTCATGAGTTTGGCCTTATATGCATCAGCTCTGAATCATGTCTTCGGTCAAATGTTGGGTTTGCCCGGCTCCTGGGTTTGCCGCCTTATGTTCCGTTCTTATCGGCTAAGGCGGCCAAAGGAGAACTACTGTGATTGTGCCCTGGTTATTCCGGACGAGCACCTCAGTAGAGAAAGCCGAAAACTGACTATCATGATACAGCGAGAGACTGTTCAACCACTCGAAGACCTATCGGAATCTTTAGGATTCCTCCGCATTAACGAAGGACCGTTTCCCGGTCAGGTACAAACGCGTCCGTATTCGGATGCACGCGAAGGTACCAGGAGCTACATAGTAGCCCCACCGTCAAACTCCTATGGCTAAGT
This sequence comes from Triticum dicoccoides, assembly GCF_002162155.2. Lineage (NCBI taxonomy): Eukaryota > Viridiplantae > Streptophyta > Magnoliopsida > Poales > Poaceae > Triticum > Triticum dicoccoides. Next base: position 145,955,550 of record NC_041389.1, on the reverse strand, counting down.
GAAAGTGTTAAAGCTATATAGTCCGGTTGCCTAGTTCGACATGCGATCACCTCCTTAATGGACCAAGACGTTGGATTAAGTGCGATTATGCATATTTTCACGAACACCCCCGCATTGTACGCGTGGGGGCTGAAGCCAATGACTGCTAACTTTCAGACTAAATTTATACATAAAACGCCCGCACAGGAGGCACCATAACACTTTCGGGCAAAAAGTATAAAAATAGCCTTCATAATTAAATATAGCATTGTTTTTACAATGAAATGATTTGTCACTCGAACATGACATTCTTCGAACACTGAGTCTCTATTAAGCGAGCACCTTCTGTTACCTGCTCCAAGTAGTGCTCGGCTGGATCCTGGCCTACCGCCGGATTCTAGGTCGCAATGATGGTGGCCTCCATATCTGTCCAATATGCTTTAACATGGGCAAGAGACATCCGTGCACCCTCTATACACGCCGACCTCCCCATGGCATCGATTTGTGATACGGCACCAAGGAATTGTTGCACTAAACCAAAATAATTGTCCGGCTTAGGCTCCTTCGGCCAAAGATGGTCTATCACAGACCGCATTGCAAGACCGGACAGCCTATGAAGCTCAGCCACAGTAGCCATCTTCTCACTCAACGGCAATGGGCGCGCGAGAGCATTGAATTGCGACCAGAACAGCTTCTCCACTTCTTTATCACCTTGATCCTCAAAAAACTTGGCCGCATCATCCGTACTCTTCGCCAAGTCCGCATACGCGTCTGCAGGGCTCCAACGTCGATCCTAGGGAGCATACTTCGGATCTAAAAACTTTTCCACAAAAAGTAGGGGTTCCCAGCCGCGATTTCTCCGACCTGTCGAAGCTCCTCCCACGCATCCCTGATTTCGGACCACATCTCCTTGGCCGCATCAAGTGCCTTGTTCAGGTCAGTCGAATTAGCCTGATTCTCCTTTTTAAGGAGCCCATACCGGTCGGCAACATTCTTCAGCTCCACAGCCATTTCAGCTATCTTGTCTTCGCTTCGGCGATGAGCAGCTGTTCGGCTCTGAACTCTTCGGCCGCCTTTAGGGCAGCCGCATTGCTAGACCGGGCTTGTTCCTTGGCCTGGGCAAGTTCCGCCCTCAGGGCTTCCACGGCAGCAGCACCATCTGCAGTCCACGCGCATCACATCAATATTATGCTCTTCTCAATTTTTCCTATACAAAATAAGGAAAGTAGAGCACATACCTTGTGACTCGTTAAGACGCTCGTTCACAAGTGTGATGTCGGCATCAATAACTCCAATCTGCCTCCTCAGTTCAGCAACTTCAACTGACCGGTCGGCTGCCGGATCCTTAGACACATGCGCATACATACAGCGCAATCATTACTTACACAATATGATCCTCCGTTTGCCGCCTAGGGCGGGCAACCAGAGTCTCAGGGGCTACTATCCATATGGAGCACACCTAGCACGTGCGTCACAGCCAAAAATTACGTATTTTTCATTACATACCTCAAAGCCTCTGAGTAGGCTCGTAAAGGCTAAATTCAACCCGCTTGTGGCGGAGAAAATCTTCATGAGCACCATGCTCATTAATGAACGATGCTCCTTCGAGAGAGCAGCTCGCTCCAGAAGGCCCGTCAGTGTGTCCGGTCGGACAACAAACTGTGCCGGACCCTTATCATTGCCCCCCGTGGGAGCCGAACGCTCCGGGCTCAAGGCGGCCAAAGGATAAGCTTCTGGCTTCGGCAGATCCGGACTCCTCCGTGATGACACCTCGGGGTCGCCCGCCTCATGAGGCAGAGAGGTTGGTGGGGTCTCACTCTCCATCATCTCCGGAAGGAGATCCCCCGAAGACGAACTCTGTCAAGAAGAGCTGCTAGCCGGACTGCAAAGAATGGATCCTAGTTATTGTTCTCGGAGAAAAGTAGTACCTTCGAATTTATGATTAATTTACAGCTCGGTTAAGGGCTGGCCCGTTGGCGGGCATGACACGGTGAGGACGCCCTTCGGGACAGGGCCCCCTGGTGACGCTTTCTTCCCCTATTTGGGCACCTCCTTCTCCAAGTCTTCGGAGGCGGCCCTCTTCTTCCCGCGCGGGGAGGAGGCCTTATATTCCCCTCACCGACTATCCTCCTTTGGGGAGGTAGCAATTCCCCCAGTTTGGACGCGCAGTGTGTGAAGTTTGGCTTCTCTGTTCTTCCCTTCGTCTTTCCTTGAGGGCATTTTGCTAAGCACCCGGCCAAGCATCTTGGCTATGGTAGGACTAGGCGAGCCTTCGGGAAGTGGCGCCGGACACCTGATTCTCTCCGCCTTGCTGAGCCATTCCTGGCCACAGAGGATTTTCAGAATAATGATTATGATAAATATAAACGAAGTGTTCGGTTTCGGGGTTACTTACTTGGGTATCTGGGCGATTGCAGCTTAGGCCCGCATCCTCGATGGTGTCCGGACACTTTACTTGTGGTCCGAAGAATAATTTACACATCCCTTCGAGCGTCAGGCCGAAGAAGTGCAGAATAGTCTGCGGACCCTCTAGATTGAACTCCCACATCCGAAGAGGCCGGTGTTTGCACGGCAACATCCGTCGGATTAGCATTACCTGAATTATGCTGACAAGGCTAATGTCCCTCTATAGAAGCTCCCGGATACGGCTCTGCAGTGTTGGTACATCACTAGTAGACCCCCAATCCCATCCTACATTGGACCATGACGCCAGTTGTGATGGAGGGCCCGAACGGAAGTCGGGGGCAGCCACCCACTTTGTGCCTCTGGGAGCCGTGACGTAAAACCACCTCCACTGCCATAAATCGGATACCTCTGGGAAGGAACCCTCTGGCCATGGGGCATCGGCGTTCCTGCTTATTACGGCACCTCCGCACTCCACGTGTCGCCCCTCAATCATCTTCGGCTTCACATTGAAGGTCTTGAGCCATAAGCCGAAGTGTGGAGTGACGTGGAGAAAAGCTTCGCACACAATGATGAACGACGATATATGGAGGATAGCGTCCGGAGCTAGATCATGAAAATCTAGCCCATAATAGAACATGAGCCCTAGCACAAAGGGATCAAGGGTGAGGCCCAAGCCGCGGAGGAAGTGAGAAACAAATACGACACTCTCGTTGGGCTCGGGAGTAGGGATGACCTGCCCTGGAGCAGGAAGCCTGTGCTGGATGTCGGCAGTCAGATACCCAACCTCCCTAAGCCTCACAATGTCCTCCTCTGTGACTGAGGAGGCCACCCACCGGCCTTGAGGGTTGGATCCAGACATAGTGGAGGATCTGGGGTGTTTGAGCTTGGGTCTCGGGTGTTAGAACTCGAAATGCGAAAAGGCACAAGGGTGGTGGAAAAGAGGTATAGGCCTCGGCCCCTTTATAAAGGGGGTGAATATCAAGCGTCCTCAACATGACCGCTTGGGACTTATCTAAAAACACGGAGTCATACCAACAGCCGTCGTGGGGTTGCACACGCCCATATCGATGGAAGATCCCGCGATAAGGGGAACACGATCTCTGCTTTGGCAGGGCGTGCCGATAAAACCGCCTCGCAATGCGTATCGAAGTGGGCTAAGAAAAACCGGTTCGTGTTGGGCCAGGCCACGATGCAGGGGCACGACGTACAAAAATTGCCAGCAGATCAGATTTATGCTATGCTCTCTACGGTGGTATGTGAAGATCATCTTGCAGATCTGGACACGGTTTAGGTGTTCAATAATTACTATGGAGTATTCGGAGATGGAACCCGCCTAGCAATGTCGGAGACAAAACTGCGCGCCGGACTCATCGTCATTGAAGCCTGGTTCAGGGGCTACTGAGGGAGTCCTGGATTAGGGGGTATCTGGACAGCCGGACTATATTCTTTGTCCGGACTATTGGAGCGTGAAGATACAAGACTCAAGACTCCGTCCAGTGTCCGGATGGGACTCTCCTTTGCATGGAAGATAAGCTTGGCGATCCGGATATTATATTTCCTTCTTTGTAACCGACTCCATGTAAACCCTAGCCCTCTCCGGTGTCTATATAAGCTGGAGAGTTTAGTCCTTAGAGACAGAATCATAATCATCATAGGCTAGCTTCTAGGGTTTAGCCTCTGCGATCTCGTGGTAGATCAACTCTTGTAACACCCATATCGTCAATATCAATCAAGCGGGAAGTAGGGTTTTACCTCCATCGAGAGGGCCCGAACCTGGGTAAACATTGTGTCCCTTGCCTCCTGTTACCATCGGCCTTAGACGTACAGATCGGGACCCCCTACCCGAGATCCGCCGGTTTTGACACCGACAACGGGCCTCCACTCCTGGTATCACACCTTTAAAGGTAGTGTTACTAGGCTTGATTCTTGATGGGTCAATGCCCATCTTACGAACGGTGTCTTGATAGATCAAGTTAAGACTGCTACCTCCGTCCATAAGGACTCTAGTGAGGTGGTATCCGTCAATAATTGGATCAAGTACCAGGGCAGCCGAACCCCTATGACGGATACTGGTTGGGTGATCCCTGCGATCAAAGGTGATTGGACAGGCTGGCCATGGGTAGAACTTGGGGGCGACAGGCTCTACAGCGTAAACGTCCCGTAGTGTGCGCTTGCATTCCACTTTGGGGATATGAGTCATAGATCATGTTCACTGTTTTCACCTTGGGGGAAACTGCTAATGACCCCCGATGTCCAGCTGACGGGGCTCATCATCGTCTTCACTTGGAGGTCCCCTTCCCTTATGTTCGGTGTTTATCTTACCGGCCTGAAAACCCAACAATTCCTATTGGTGTGATTCGCAGGCTTATCAGGTGTGCCATGAATCTGACAGGGCCTCTCAAGGATTTTATCCAAGCTGGATGGCCCGTCTTTGTTGCCTTTGAAAGGTTTCTTTCGCTGACCGGACTTAGGGCCGTTGAATCCGGCATTGACTGTCATATCGTCTGCGTCGTTGTTGTTATTCCGATGTTTGTTTGTATTGTGACGAGGTTTACCATTGCCATCCCTCTCCTAAGAAGTGTCGGGGTCGACCGAGCTGTTACTTCTACGAGCCAACCAGCTATCCTCGCCCGCACAGAAGCGGGCCATAAGTGCGGTTAATGCCGCCATGGTCTTTGGTTTTTCCTGCCCAAGGTGTCGGGTGAGCCATTCGTCCCGGACGCTGCGTTTGAAGGCCACTAAGGCTTCGGCGTCCGGACAATCCATGATCTGGTTCTTTTTAGTTAAGAACCGATTCCAAAGTTTGCAAGCTGATTCACCTGGCTGCTGGATTATGTGACTCAAGTTGTCAGCATCCGGTGGCCAGACGTAAGTGCCCTGAAAGTTAGCCCGAAAGGCGTCTTCCAGATCTTCCCAGGTTCCAATGGAGTTTTCTCGGAGGCTGTTCAGCCAATGTCGTGCCGGTCCTTTCAGCTTTAGAGGGAGATATTTAATGGCGTGGAGATCATCTCCTCGAGCCATGTGGATGTGGAGGAGAAAATCCTCAATCCAGATGGCCGGATCCGTCGTTCCATTGTATTGTTCGATGTTTACAGGTTTAATCCCTTCCGGAAATTGGTGTTCCATGACCTCATCGGTGAAGCATAAAGGGTGCGCGGCCCCTCTATATCGCACAATATCACGGCGGAGATCGGCTGACATCTGAGTTCGGTTCTGATCCCTAGTATAGTAATGGTCGTCACGCCGGGCTTCATAGCCCTTGCCTCGCGCCGGGGCACGGCCTCTTGATTTGTAGATTGATCTAGTCTGACCAGCTTTATTGGCTAGGTGATGACCCACAAGTGTAGGGGGTCTATCGTAGTCCTTTGATAAGTAAGTCTGTCAAACCCAACGAGGAGCAGAAGGAAATGACAAGCGGCTTTCAGTAAGGTATTCTCTGCAAGCACTGAAATTGTAGGTAACAGATAGTGTTGTGATAGGATAATCTGTAACGGGTAACAAGCAATGAAAGTAAATAAGGTGCAGCAAGGTGGCCCAATCCTTTTTGTAGCAAAGAACAAGCCTGGACAAGTTCTTATAATGAAAAAAGCGCTCCCGAGGACATATGGGAATTATCGTCAAAGTAGTTTTCATCACGCTCATATGATTCGCGTTCGTTACTTTGATGATTTGATATGTGGGTGGACCGGTGCTTGGGTACTACCCTTTCTTGGACAAGCATCCCACTTATGATTAACCCCTATTGCAAGCATCCGCTACTACAAAAGAAGTTATAAGGTAAACCTAACCATAGCATGAAACATCTGGATCCATATCAGCCCCTTACGAAGCAACTTATAAACTAGGGTTTAAGCTTTTGTCACTCTAGCAATCCATCATCTACTTATTACTTCCCAATGCCTTCCTCTAGGCCAAATAATGGTGAAGTGTCATGTAGTCGACGTTCACATAACACCACTAGAGGAGAGACAACATACATCTCATCAAAATATCGAACGAATACCAAATTCACATGACTACTAATAACAAGAGTTCACCCATGTCCTCAGGAACAAACATAACTACTCACAAAGCATATTTGTGTTCATAATCAGAGGGGTATTAATATGCATTAAGGATCTAAACATATGATCTTCCACCAAATAAACCAACTAGCATCAACTCCAAAGAGTAATCAACACTACTAGCAACCCACAGGTACCAATCTGAGGTTTAGGTACAAAGATTGGATACAAGAGATGAACTAGGGTTTGAGAGGAGATGGTGCTGGTGAAGATGTTGATGGATATTGACCCCCTCCCGATGAGAGGATCATTGGTGATGACAATGATGATGATTTCCCCCTCCCGAAGGGAAGTTTCCCCGGCAGAACAGCTCCGCCGGAGCCCTAGATTGGTTCCGCCAAGGTTCCGCCTCGTGGCGGTGGAGTTTCGTCCTGTATGCTTGCTTATGATTTTTTCCAGGGTAAAAGACTTCATATAGCAGAAGATGGGCACCGAAGGGATGCCAGGTGGCCCACGAGGTAGGGAGGCGCGCCCAGGGGGTAGGGCGCCCCCCCCACCACCACCCTCATGGGTGGTGGGTGGCCCCCCTCAGGTATTTCTTCCATTGAATATTTTTTTATTAATTCCCAAAATGACTTTCGTGGAGTTTTAGGACTTTTGGAGCTGTGCAGAATAGGTCTCCAATATTTGCCCCTTTTCCAGCCCAGAAGCCCAGCTGCCGGCATTCTCCCTTTTTATGTAAACCTTGTAAAATAAGATAGAATAGCCATAAGTATTGTGACATAACGTGTAATAACAGGCCATAATGCAATAAATATCGATATAAAAGCATGATGCAAAATGGACGTATCACTAGGTCATGTTGCAAGTCATATGTGTATCCCGTAGCTGCTGTCTCCCTGCCTCTTCAGTGAGGGGGTGCGGGTTGGTGTTCGGCTTGATATGCCGTTTTATCCCGCCCACGTGGTGCTCGGTCTGGCTGGTCTACCTGATTGTATTTCGATGGTATTGGCTCAAGGGATTCATTGTTGAATTGTGGCAGCAGCTTGCCCTTAGGGTAACTTTTGACAGGTCGCTCGTGGCTGTATTCCTCAGTGGCCAAGACCTTACTCCATCTTTCATTAAGCGTATCATGTTCGGCTTTGAGCTGCTGTTGTTTCTTTTTCAGGTTCCGAGCTATGGTGATAAGCTCTCGCTTGAAGCATTCTTGATCGAGGGGTTCCTCTGGGATGATAAAATCTAGCACATTTACCTTAATCCATTGCACTACCGAGAAGTTTGATGCATCACCGAGGCTAAATTCCTCTTTGGATTCTGGCATATAGTTGTTGTCCTTCGAATCTTTGTGATCGGCGTGTCCGGGGCTGTATCCACCCTCTTCCCTTTCGTCCTGTTTGGATGTGGGCTTGACGGGGTATTCAGGATCTTCGGCGTCATCCGGAGTCTCATTGTCTCCGGTGTCGGTGTTACTATCCTTCGCCCGACGCGATCGTGAGAAGCGCCGCTAGCGTCGGCGTTTTGGTGGTTTATCGATGGGTTTGTCCTCATCAGGGCTCGGGTTATCCTCGTCGTCCTTTTTGTCAGGAGTGTCCACCATGTACACGTCATAGATTGAGGTGGCCATCCAATGCCCCGTGATGGGTGGGACTTGGCTTGGTTCGGCGTTGGCATCGTCGTCCATGCCGTCGATGTCTTCGGACGCATAGTCCAGCATGTCAGTTAAATCCTCGACAGTGGCTATTAAGTGGGCGGTGGGTGGGGCAAAAAATTCCCCGCTCTCAGCCCCCAGTCCAAGCTGGGTACAGTTTGGAGGCAAAGCTTCTGTGATGGCGAGTGACTGCATTAAACCCAATGATTCATCGAGGAGCGGAAATTGGACCGGAAACTGTAGATTTGCAGGGCTAAGTTTGGCATGGGATACCTGATCGGATCCAATAAGCGCAGACCTCAACAGTTTGGGATGGTTGCCCAGAGCCAAGTCTAGGATTGAATCTGGGTCTTCGATCGGGAGCTCCACAAGGGGGAGAGGTCCGGCGGGGCTTACGCTCCCGACTTTGGATGATGAGGCCCGCCCCGGATCTAAGGCCGGGGAAGGTATGGGTGTTGACCCTTGAACAAGATCTAATAGGGGATCCAAAGAGTCTTATTGGTAGGGGCATAAAGCAGCAGCCGACATTGCGAACCCGTCGAAAATCAGATCTCCTTGAATGTCAGCGGCATAGTTCAGGTTTCCAAACCTGATCTGGTGGCCGGGGGCATAACTGTCGACCTGCTCGAGGCGGCCGATCGAGTTGGCATTTAGCACAAAGCCACCGAACACCAAGACCTGTTCGGGGCTAAAGGTCTCCTAGGACGCAGCATCATTGTTGATGAAGGGGTGAGCCATCGATCCTGCTGTCGATAATACAGTGGAGCTCTCAATGAAAGCACCAATGTCGGTGTCAAAACTGGCTGATCTCGGGTAGGGGGTCCCAAGCTGTATGTCTGAAGACCGATGGTAGCTATGAACAAAGGACACAGTGTTTACCCAGGTTTGGGCCCTCTTGATGGAGGTAAAACCCTACTCCTGCTTGATTATATTCGAAGGGTATAGGCGGTACAAGAGTTGATCTACCACGAGATCAAGGTGGCTAACCTAGATTAGCTAGCCTAGCAATGTTGTGATCCTGCCTCCGATCTAACCCTCCGGTTTATGTAGACACCAGAGGGACTTAGGGTTGTACAAAGTCGATTTCACAGAAAGGGAATAACATATCCGGACACCTATACTTGCCATCCACGCATACGGGAGTCCCTTCGGGATACAAGAGATGATCTTCAGTCTTGTATCTTGACGGCCCATTAGTCCGGCCCACATCCAATAGCCCGGATGCTCGAGGACCCCCTAGTCCAGGACTCCCACAGCCACTGTTGTAAGTCCTTAATCCTCATGCCATTTAACAACTACTTACTCTTACTCGTGCGTTAAACTGCATGGTTTGCAGACAATGTCTATTACTCTTTTTAATTTATACACAACTGTCTTAGCGTATCATTGCACCTTACAAGGTTTAAAAGAGAGGAGTGATGTTCCTTTGATCTTGATCTGTAATCTAGTTACATGCTAGACTTGCCCACACAATGTTACAATTGCATGTTTGTCTGTTCTCAGTTGTTTTGTGATATGAATTGATACGTCTCCAACGTATCTATAATTTTTGATTGCTCCATGCTACTTTACCTACTATTTTAGGCAATATTGGGCTTTATTATCCACTTTTATATTATTTTTGGGACTAACCTATTAACCGGAGGCCCAGCCCAGATTTGTTGTTTTATGCCTATTTCAGTGCTTCGAGGAAAAGGAATATCAGATGGAGTCAAAATGGAATGAAATCAACTGGAGAAGTTAATTTTGGAAGGAAACCAACCTGATGGGCTTGGAGTGCAAGTCAGGGGAGTCCCGGGCTGCCCACGAGGGTGGGGGGCGCCCCCCTAGGTGCGCCCCCCTACCTCGTGAGCACCCCGGAGGTCCACGGACGTACCCCCTGCACCCATATATACCTACGTACCCTAAAACTTCCAGAACAGAAGATAGATCGGGAGTTCCACTACCGCGAGCCTCTGTACTGTTTGGGTAGATTGCTGTTATAGTTGCATTGTTTGCATATGTTTGCTTGTTTAATGATTCTATTTGGTGATAGGAGTATTAAATATGCATAGGCATTTAGTATTCAATGTTGAATAATAATTTTAATGATTTGTTACAGTAGAAAATGATAAGGTTTTGCATTGGTTTATACTAACCGATCTCACGAGTTCTTGTTGAGTTTGTTGTGAATGAAGCTTTTGATAAAAAGAGAAACCATGATATGAGAGGAATTAAGGAGACACAAAAGTTCAAGCTTGAGGACGCCCATGGCATCCCAAGATAATATTTCAAGAAGTCTCAAGCATCTAAGCTTGGGGATGCCCCGGTAGGCATCCCAGCTTTCTTTTTCAACAACTATCGGTTAGTATCGGTTGAGCCTAAGTTTTTGCTTCTTCACATGAGTTGTGCTATCCTTGCAATGTAGTTTTCTTTAGCTTTGCTTGCTGTTCGAATAAAGTATCAAGATCTGAAATTATTAAATGAGAGAGAGTCTTTGCATAGTTGCATAATTATTTAGCTACTCATTGACCTTCACTTATATCTTTCAGAGTAGTTTGTCATTTGCTCTAGTGCTTCACTTATATCTTTTAGAGCAGGGTGGTAAATTTATTTTGGAGAAATAGTTGAACTCTCATGCTTCACTTAGATTATTTTGAGAGTCGTTAATAGCATGGTAATTTGCTTAATGTTAATATACTTGGTATTCAGGATATGTGAAACTTTATTTTGAGTGAATTGAATACTAATATAAGTTTGATGCTTGATAATTGTTTTGAGATATGGAGGTAGTGATATTAGAGTCATGCTAGTTGAGTAGTTGTGAATTTAAAGAATACTTGTGTTGAAGTTTGTGATTCCTGTAGCATGCACGTATGGTGAACCGTTATGTGATGAAGTCGGAGCATGATTTATTTATTGATTGTCTTCCTTATGAGTGGCGGTCGGGGACGAGCGATGGTCTTTTCCTACCAATCTATACCCCTAGGAGCATGCGCGTAATACTTTGCTTCGATAACTTGTAGATTTTTGCAACAAGTATATGAGTTCTTTATGACTAATGATGAGTCCATGGATTATACGCACTTTTTCCCATCCTTCCACCATTGCTAGCCTCTCTAATACCGCGCACTTTTCGCTGGTATCATACACCCACCATATACCTTCCTCAAAACAGCCACCATACCTACCTATCATGGCATTTCCATAGCCATTCCGAGATATATTGCCATGCAACTTTCCACCATTCCATTTATTATGACACGCTCCATCATTGTCATATTGCTAGCATGATCATGTAGTTGACACCTTATTTGTGGCAAAGCCACCGTTCATAATTCTTTCATACATGTCACTCATGATTCATTGCATATCCCGATACCCCGCCGGAGGCATTCATATAGAGTCATACTTTGTTCTAAGTATCGAGTTGTAATTGTTGAGTTGTAATAAAAATAAAAGTGTGATGATCATCATTATTAGAGCATTGTCCCAAGTGAGGAAAGGATGATGGAGACTATGATTCCCCCACAAGTCGGGATGAGACTCCGGACTAAAAAAACGAGGCCAAAAAAAAGAAGAGAAAGGCCCAAATAAAAAAATGAGAGAAAAAGAGAGAAGGGACAATGCTACTATCCTTTTACCACACTTGTGCTTCAAAGTAGCACCAAGATCTTCATGATAGAGAGTCTCTCATTTTGTCACTGTCATATACTAGTGGGAATTTTTCATTATAGAACTTGGCTTGTATATTCCAATGATGGGCTTCCTCAAAATGCCCTAGGTCTTCGTGAGCACGCAAGTTGGATGCACACCCACTTAGTTTCTTTTTAGAGCTTTCATATACTTATAGCTCTAGTGCATCCGTTGCATGGCAATCCCTACTCACTCACATTGATATCTATTGATGGTCATCTCCATAACCCGTTGATACACCTAGTTGATGTGAGACTATCTTCCCTCTTTTTGTCTTCTCCACAACCACCCTTCTATTCCACATAGTGCTATATCCATGGCTCACGCTCATGTATTGTGTGAAGATTGAAAAAGTTTTGAAAATGTTAAAGTATGAAACAATTGCTTGGCTTGTCATCGGGGTTGTGCATGATTTAAATATTTTGTGTGGGGAAGATGGAGCATAGCCAGACTATATGATTTTGTAGGGATAACTTTCTTTCGCCATGTTATTTTGAGAAGACATGATTGCTTTGATTAGTATGCTTGAAGTATTATTATTTTTATGTCAATATGAACTTTTGTCTTGAATCTTTTGGATCTGAATATTCATATCACAATTAAGAAGATCTATATTGAAACTATGCCAAAGTATCACTCCGCATCAAAAATTCTTTTTTATCATTTACCTACTCGAGGACGAGCAGGAATTAAGCTTGGGGATGCTTGATACGTCTCCAACGTATCTATAATTTTTGATTGCTCCATGCTAATTTATCTACTGTTTTAGGCAATATTGGGCTTTATTATCCACTTTTATACTATTTTTGGGACTAACCTATTAACCGGAGGCCCAGCCCAGATTTACTGTTTTATGCCTATTTCAGTGTTTCGAGGAAAAGGAATATCAGACGGAGTCAAAACGGAATGAAATCAACTGGAGAAGTTAATTTTGGAAGGAAACCAACCTCATGGGCTTGGAGTGCACGTCAGGGGAGTCTCGGGCTGCCCACGAGGGTGGGGGCGCCCCCCCTGGGCGCGCCCCCTACCTCGTGAGCACCCGGAGATCCACCGACGTACCCCCTGCACCCATATATACCTACGTACCCTAAAACTTCCAAAACAGAAGATAGATCGGGAGTTCCGCCGCCGCAAGCCTCTGTAGCCACCAAAAACCTCTCAGGAGCCTGTTCCGGCGCCCTGCCGGAGGGGTATCCATCACCGGTGGCCATCTTCATCATCCCGGCGCTATCCATGACGAGGAGGGAGTAGTTCACCCTCAGGGCTGAGGGTATGTACCAGTAGCTATGTGTTTGATCTCTCTCTCTCTCTCGTGTTCTCTCTCGTGTTCCCTCTATGGCACGATCTTGATTTATCCCGAGCTTTGCTATTGTAGTTGGATCTTATGATGTTTCTCCCCCTCTACTCTCTTGTGATGAATTGAGTTTCTCCTTTGAAGTTATCTTATCGGATTGTGTCTTTTATGAGAACACTTGATGTATGTCTTGCCATGATTATTTGTGGTGACAATGGGATATCATGTGCCACTTGATGTATGTTTTGGTGATCAACTTGCGGGTTTCGTGACATTGGGAACCTATGCATAGGGTTTGGCACACGTTCTTGACTCTCCGATAGAAACTTTGGGGCACTCTTTGAAGTACTTTTATGTTGGTTGGATGAATCTGAGATTGTGTGATGCATATCATATAATCATGCCCACGGATAGTTGAGGTGACAATGGAGTATCTAGGTGACATTAGGGTTTTGGTTGATTTGTGTCTTAAGGTGTTATTCTAGTATGAACTCTATGATGGATCGAGCGGAAAGAATAGCTTTATGTTATTTTACTATGAACTCTTGAATAGATCGATCAAAAAGGATAACTTTGAGGTGGTTTCATACCCTACCATAATCTCTACATTTGTTCTCCGCTATTAGTGGCTTTGGAGTGACTCTTTGTTGCATGTTGAGGGCTTGTCATATTATCTATCTATGTTATTATTGTTGAGAGAACTTGCACTAGTGAAAGTATGAACCCTAGGCCTTGTTTCCTATCATTGAATACCGTTTATGCTCACTTTTACCACTTGTTACCTTGCTTTTTTTATTATTTCAGATTACAAATACCTTTATCTACCATCCATATTGCACTTGTATCACCATCTCTTCCCCGAACTAGTGCACCTATACAATTTACCATTGTATTGGGTGTGTTGGGGACACAAGAGACTTTTTGTTATTTGGTTACAGGGTTGTTTGAGAGAGACCATCTTCATCCTACGTCTCCCACGGATTGATAAACCTTAGGTCATCCACTTGAGGGAAATTTGCTACTGTCCTACAAACCTGTGCACTTGCAGGCCCAACAATGTCTACAAGAAGAAGGTTGTGTAGTAGACATCATGAATGATGTCATACTATCTTACCGTATTATAAACTTTGTCTTTTTATCCTTAGCTGTCAATCGAATGTGAAGAAATACACAATACATTAGCCATGGTACATAGTCATATGTTTGGAACCTAGTTTTATTATGTACTTTGCAGTAAAATACAACTAATATTTTACACGTGTTCACCAAAATAAATTTTGTATATAGACCAAAGCTATTTTGTTTAGTTTTTCTGCCTCCTTAATATCTTCTATTCTAGTAGTTGTAATGTAAAAACTCAACTTTGCAGTAAGCTATGGAAAAAATGGTGGAACCGCCACCTTTTGAAGGTGACGAGGCAACTATAACCGCAATGTCACCTATTGCTGCAGTGGGTCAGTACCTGTCCACTAACAGTGCCAAAAGCATGTTCCTTCGTAATACTGGGTTGGTTGTTAAGTCAATCTCATCCAAACTACCCATGATCAAGATATGCAAGCTCAAAACAATGTTATATCTACACTCCAAACACAAGTCCATTCCCTAACAGAGACCCTTTGTGAAACAAGGACAGCCGTTGTTTGATGTCGTCAAGATATGCATGGTTTTGAAACCAGACTATCAGACATTTCCTATGTTGTTCAGGAGCCTAGGAGAAATGAAGGCGAAGGTTATGATGCTCCATCAGACACTACAACATGAAAACGTATCAGTCAGGTCAAATGAACTGAGCTTCTGAACTTCTGGTGGTGCATTTATCTGCCAGACTATTAACTTTCTCCTTTTGTTTTATGGTTGTAATTTGTTTTGTTGCGATACAAAATTTGTTCTTAACGTGCAACCACCGGCTGAAGAAAACAGCAAGCCATTTTTTTATAGTGTAGGGTGTTCCCTATATTTGCACTGGTGGCGAACTTTGATGCCCAGTGAATGTAATTTGTGCAATCGCCTTAATAGCCCAGCATTAGTTTCGGGCTTATTTATTTCCTAATCTTCTTTTTCCCTGGTTTGCTAGTGGCCGTGACAACCATGGGCCATATACGGACCATGGTAACCTTGAGCCTGCTACAGGCCATAAGATCCATGGGCCTCCTACGGGTCGTTGGATAAATGGGCCTCCAATGGGCCGTTGGATAAATGGGCTTCCAATAGGTTGTAGAATTGGTGGGCCTCAGGCCGTCGGATAAATGGGTCCACATGGGGCGTAAACGGGCGTAATTGGTATCAGGCCAGCACAGTAATGTGTCTTTAATAGGCCGGAAGACAGCAAAGGCTTAATTCCGTCACAGGCTAACGGGTCGTTAATGGGCCAGAATATAGGACGGGATGGAAACGGCACAACGGGTTAACATGCCACGAACGGGCCGATACTAACCACGGGCCAAATTTGGCCCATTAGGGGAATAGGCCACTAACGGGCCAGAAGTAATCAAGGGCCGAAAAGAAACCCAAGAACGTATGGGCCGTCAGTAGGCCGAAAGCTAACACGGGATGGAAACGGCCCATGGAAATCATGGGCCATTAATGGGTGCAAAGAATTTACTGTTCATTATGGGCCAGAGTCACCGTGGGCCACTGAAGGGCCTAAAGATATGGAAGGCCTCATATGGGCCAAAAGATGTCGTGGGCCATACATGGGCCAAAAGTGAAACGGGCTGGTATTATATTCGACGGCCCACACGATGTTGTGGGCCGATTTTGGGAAGGCCCTAACAGGTCGTGAGTTATGGGGCCGTAAAATGGGCTATATGCAAACAGACCGTTAACGGACTTTTCATGGGCCGGCCCGCTAACTTTTGACCAAGTCAAACGGGCCGGCCTTTGTAAGCTAAATGGGCCAGTGTTGGCCTTTCACACGTGTCGACATATCATAGGCGCCTATCTGACCCAATGACAAGCTGACACGTGTTTCCTTCGGCCAATGAGAATTTTACACGTGGAAAATCGCCATTGGTCCCGGCTGTTAACGGGTTATCGGATCAAAAACCAGACTCGATAGCTTAACGGCGACCCTTTACGGTGATGCCACATGTTGGCCACCCTTGACGAAAGCACTTCTATGACGCACAATTTATCATCATGGAAGTGGACACTTCCATGATGATAATTTTGGTAATGTCATGGAACACTTCTACGACAGCAAAGGTATGGCTATCTTGATTTTGTCATAAAATCTTCATGGATGTACATGCAAGACAAAAAACGTGACCTACTGTGACAAACATGTATCATCACGGAAGTGTTTTTTTTTGTAGTGCAACAGTCATACATCTTTGAAAGGTAGCAGGTGCATTGCGTAAACCAAAAGCATACATCTATAAGCATAAGTTCCAAAAGGACATATAAAAGTAGTTTTCGCTTGGTCCTCTTTTGACATAGGTATTTGAGAAAAAACAGAATATCCATCAAGGAAACAAAACTGTGTATGCTTAGATTACCTTTTAAAATTTGACCAATAAAAGGCAAAGGGTAATGATCTTTTCTAGTAGCTTTATTTAGTTTCCTGAAATCAATTACCATCCTACAGCCAGTTACAATTATTTGTGGGATAAGTTCCTTTTTATCATTAGGAACTACAGTAATACCCCCTTTCTTAGGGACACAATGAACAGGACTTACCCATCTACTATCAGCTATAGGATAAATTATACCTACCTACACAAGCTTTAATATTTCAGTTCTTACCACGTCCTTCATTTTTTCAAGCATCGTTGATGATCAACGACAGGCTTAGCATCAGGTTCCATATTAATCTTGTGCTAACATAGAGTGGGACTAATGCCCTTCATATCATCAAGAGTATAACCAATAGTAGCACTGTGCTTCCTCGGAGTTTGAAGTAATCTCTTTTCCTCATGCTCTAAAAGGTTAGCATTGATAAAAACAGGATATATCTTATTTTCGTCAAGATAAGCATACTTTAATGTATCAGGCAGTTTCTTTAATTCAAACACAGAATCACTCTTAGGTGGGAGAGGATCTCCCAAAGTTTCAACAAGCAAATTGTGTTTAAGGATAGGTGCTTGTCTAAAGAATATTTCATCTATTTCATTTTTTTCATTCATATGCATATCATTTTTATGGTCTAGCAAATATTGTTCTAAAGGATCGGTGGGAGGAACAAAAATAGAAGCAAGACCGATAATTTCATCTTTACTAGACAATTCTTTATCATGAGGTTGTCTATGAAACTTAGCAAAATTAAATTCATGAGATATATCACCAAAATTAACACTGACTGTTTCTCTAGTACAATCAATCTTAGCATTAATTGTATTCAAAAAAGGCCTACCAAATATAATGGGACAAAAATCATCTGGTGGAGATCCAATAACTGGAAAATTAGTAGGGTATTTGATCTTACCACACAATACTTCAACATCTCTAACAATCTCAAGCGGTAAAATAGTATCTCTGTTTGCAAGCTTAATAGTAACATCAATGTCTTCTATCTCAACAGGTGCAATATCATTCATGACTTCTTGATATAGAGTAAAGGAATGACACTTACACTAGCACCCATATCACATAAACCATGATAACAAAGATCTCCTATTTTAACAGAAACAACAAGCATACCAATAATAGATTTGTTTTTATCTATAGTATCGGGTTTAGCAATCCTAGTTGCCTCATCACAAAAATATATGATATGTCCATTAATATTATCAACCAAAAGATCCTTGATCATTGCAACATTAGGTTCCACTCTAATTTGTTCAGAGGGTTTAAGTGTCTTAGTACTACTCTTATTAACCATAGTTGAAGCTTTAGCATGTTCCTTAATCCTAACAGGGAAACGAGGTTTCTCAATATAAGCAGTAGGCACAACTGGATCAACATTATAAATAATTGTTTTGTCTTTAACTATAACAAGTTCCTCACAATTTTCTTCGATAGGTGTACGAAATTTAAACCACTTCTCCTTAGGGAGATCAACATGAGCAGCAAATGATTCATAGAAAGTAGCTACGATCTCAGAGTCAAGTCCATATTTAGTACTAAACTTATGAAAAGCATCAATTTACATAAAAGATTTAACACAATAGAACTCAAAATTTATACCTGCCTCTTTACCTTTGTCAATTTCCCAATCTTTATATTTGCGTTTAATTCTTTCCAGAAGATCCCATTTGAATTCAATAGTTTTCTTCATAAAGGAGCCAATGAAAGAAGTATCGAGCATGGATTGATCATTATGAGAAAGCCTAGCATAAATTTTTTGAATAATAATTTCTCTTGAAAGATCATGATTGGGGCATGTGTGCATAATATATTTAGTCCTCCCCCAAGCTTGAGCGATACATTCTCCTTCACGAGGCCAAAAATTATATATATATATACGTCTGGGCTATTCTGTTACGCATAACAGAATATTATTCTGTTACCCTTTTTGAACTGACGGTTTCAGTTGGTTGTACTGATGTTTCCAAAGCAGTTGAACTGATTCTTTCAGTTGTGTTTAACAGATCGTTTCTTTAGTTCAAAAACTTTTTGTAATTTTTTTCTCGGAACGGGGCGTGTAATACATCGTTGGAAAGCTCTTGACAACTATATTTCAAGTATATTGAACGTTTTTGTAAAATCATTATGGTTTAAGAGCAGTTTTGAAAAAACCGTTTTTTTCAAAACCGAAAACGTGAATCGTATTTTGGACTGAATTTTGAAATGGTTTGTCGGAATTGAGCAAATAAGATGGCGTTGGAAAGCTGGTAAAAATCTGCATCTTCCATATATGTATTGTTTTTTCTAATTGTATATGATTTAAAAGTAATTTGAAAAACGGTGAAATTCTGGGCGAAACGTATTTTCGCGATTTTTTGCAAACGGTTTGTCGGATTGACGCAAATGATACGGCGTTGGAAAGCTGTGGAAAATGTGCAACTTTTTCATATAGAAATGTTTTTATAATCCTTACGGTTTAAAAATGAATTCAAATACGGTCAAATTTGATTTTGAATGTGATTTTTTTAAAAGTTTGTCGAAATTTGGCAAATAATATACCGTTGGATAGCTATCAAAAATGCGAAACTTAGTCATGTTGAACGTTTTCTGTACTTCGCAACCGTTTAAGAGTAATTTTGAATATGGCATGACGGATCATGTTGTTTTCTCGTCTGAAAAAACAGAATACTCGTACTTATATATCTGTATGTTTGTACTGAGCTATTATTTATAGAGTAATTTTGAATGGTTCCGAAAAAGGGTACTTGTACTGATGCTTGCATGGGTTTGTACTAAGCGTGTTTTCACTAACTAGACTTTGCTCTTTATTTTTGGGTAATAGTTTTCTAGTAAGTTTTCAACGGTTTACTGTATCGTCGCCCATGAACTTGTATGGTTTGTATCATCGAACTGAATGATATTTTATTTAAAAAGAAAATGTGTTTGTGTTGTTTCTTTTTTTTAACTCAACATTTTTTTTGACAACGTTGTTCTGAACTTCTCTCATTTTACGACTTGTACTGAGGTACTTACTAAGCAGGATTTTCATGGGGTTTCTTTTTTTGCTTGAACTTTACAATTTGAATTTCTGCCATTTCTTTTATTCCGAATGGACCATCATTTTTAACTCGTACTGAGGTACTTACTACAGCCGAACTGGGGTGGTTGTTGCGTGTCTCGGCGTGTTTTGAACTCGATGATATTTTTTCATCAATTTACTGCCCATTATTTTCATCACACTTGAGAGAGTGATTAATAGGTTTACAACGATGGTTTATATCGTTGAACTGAATGACTTTTTAAAAAAAATATTTTGTGTGATTTTAAATAACATTTTTTTAACGTTGTTCTGGACTTCTCTCATTTTACAACTTCAACTTTTACCATTTGAATTTCTGTGGGGTTTCTTTAGCTTTTTTCCGAACTTATCTCGTACGTCGAGTTGAACTTAGTATTTTTCATAGAGTAATTTTGAAAGGTTCTAGAAAAAAAGTACTTGAACGGATGTTCGTATGGATTTATACCAAGCGTGTTTTCACATACTAGACTTTACTTTGTTTTCTCGGTATGATTTTCCTCATAACTTTTCAACGATTTATTGTATCATAGTCCCGAACTTGCGTGCTTTATATCGTTGAACTGAATGGTATTCTTTCAGATAGAAATTTTTCGTGTGTTTATTTTGTTAACTCCTTTTTTGCAATTATGTTTTGGACTTCTCTCATTTTACAACATGAACTTTTATCATTTGAATTTTCGTGGGGTTTCTTTTTGTTTGAGATTATTTCCTAGATTATCTGGGACGTCGTGTTGAACTTACAACATCCTCACCACAAGAAATAGAAGCAACAACCGTAATATATTTTTGCACATACAAGCATACATAAATTTACAACATAGTATATCCTGATACATAGTTGGACGGATGCTCTGAGATTTTTAGAAGTGATGAGGAACAAACATTAAAAATCAACTGGGATTTCTAGAGAAGTTCCATGCTGTAATGAGAAAGTCCAGCACAGCTCTCAGATAGTCACTCTGTAGATCTCCAAAACATAAAGAAGCCTGAGCTACCAAAACTGCTTTATACTTTTTAACATGAGGGTTCTCTCAAGCTGGGCCAAGAAGCAATGCATACATCTTATTTTTATTCTGCAAGAACGAAACACTCCAATAGTTAACAACTAATCTATCAGTACATGCAGAACAATTTCAGTTTTGAGAACAAACTTCCATTTGATGTGTTAAACTCTAGAATCTGTATAGAGGACAGGATGGGCCTGGGGTACTTCGAAAATCTTGGCACGCTTTTACCATGAGGCACCTTCTCCCCGATGTTGAATAGAAGAATGTAGATAAAGAAACAATTCATTTTTTTCTAAAATAAGAATTGAACTGAACAAAAATTAGATATTGAACTAAACTAAAATAAGAAACTTGACTAAACTAAAATAAGAAATGAAACTTAACTAGAATTGGAATTTGAAATGAAATAAAATAAGAGTTTTTCTTGCATATCCTGACTAACTTTTCTCCTAGTGAATTTTTTGTTGATATTTTTGTGTTCTTTATTTTCTACGCTCTTGCCTCTGAACTTTCTCGTAGTGCAAAATTTGTATGCCATGATTAAAACAGAGAGGTATACGTGAACTTTGTAGCATTGGAAATCTGAACTTATGTGCTTATCACATTTGAGCTTCAATAACCTTTTTTGTATATCCAAAATGAAAAAAAACAGAAAATGCAACCACATGGGCCAACACATTTGGAGGGAGAAATTAGAGACGTACATCACGGGGTAGCAAATAATATGAACTCCGGGCACAACATTTTTTTAACTTCTTTTTGTTTCTCGCAAGCTGAAAATAAGAAGAAAGCAAATTAGAACACAAAGTAAGAAGAAAGCAGAGCACCAGTGCTTGTGCGGCATGGATCCGTCAACCCTCTTACATCCTACATAGGCAGAGGCTTCGTGTACTGTAGTCAAATCAAATAATATTAACCTAAAATCATTTGTATGCACATTACCCTGATATCCCATAAGCCATTTGTGTACAACATCATTATCAGGCATAACAACAAGCACCTGTTCGTGCTATAGGAACATAGAAACACCTCTTCGACCTATGATCCGACGTCGTTGGCTCGTTGTCCTCGCCATCAGTGGGCAATGCCCCTGAACTTGGCACTTGGCGTAGACTAGTAGTAGAACTTACCAGCCCTCCAACTTGCATTGAGGACTTCTTAAACGAACATCAAATGAACCTCCTAGCATTTATTCTATGAACTTCTCTCAAGGTACACATGTTTCCCTAAATTTGCAAGTTGATTTTGTTCTTTCTTTTATCAGATAACTTACACATATAGATCTTCTTTACAAAATTATATAAACGACACCACACGTGTGTACTATTTTTATTTGAACATCCTAGCACTCTTGTGTAATTTTTTCTCAGGACAAAATATATTGTAGGTGGGCATTGGAGCTTTCCATTACCTCGTATTGTGCTTGTCCGACAAAGCATAGTTGTTCTTTTAGCACAGAATAGTTTTTCACTAAATTTTCTAGTCCAACATCAGCATCTGGTCAGGTCCCATCGCATCTCACTCATATCTTCTGGAAGTAGGACTGTAATTTTCCATCAGTTCAAAGTGTAGTAGTACAAATATCCGTGGAACTGAAGATCTTACAAGTATAGAGTAACCAAAATTATGTAACTTTTTTTGTTAATTCAAATCCAGATGGGCATTACCATTAGAGGAGTATCTCCATCAAAGTCCATGCTGAAGATCTGCATCAGCAGTCACGACACTTTGACTCGGTCTCTATCAGCAGTTGCCCCCACGCCCCCAGATTACTGTGCTTGAACTTCTGATTCACCATTATTATAACTTTTTGGTTCTCCACACCTGCACTGAGAATTTGCATGCTTCTTCACAAAATGAAACTTCTGAACTCGTGCTATGATACAGATTGAACTTGCAAAGGAACACTGCAGTACATGATGGTTGTATCCATGGCGAATGAGGGAGTCGTAGGAGCCAGTGAGAAGAGCCGCTTGAGCACTGTCGATGTAGGGGATGGACAACGACGGTCGTGGTGGCGGGTGGTCTCCAAGGCTGGCTGCATGCAGGGCAGCAGCTGGGTCGAGAATGGAGCCGCCGGCGACCACCCCCTGTGCTCGGCAACGGCAACAGGAGAGCAACAATCAGGCACATCAACAATCCCCTGCTTTATCTCCTCTGACTCCCTGCACACACACACATCAGAGAGAGGATGGGAGGGAGATAACTGAGCCGGATCGAGGATGGAGCACTGGGTGGCCTGCACGTAGCTTTTCTCATGACCGACTATGGAGTGTGCTGTTGTACTAACGAGGCAAAGGTCCAAATATACCACCTAAATAAGTTCAAAGAATTTTACAAAACAAGTAGGCAAAAAAGAGAAAAGCCATGTATGGCTATCAGGCACAACTTCTATATATAAAGGACTAGTAAGGGTCTCAGGAATCGACTACATTATTTCAGTCAACTCGATCTCCATCAGTACTAGAATGACTGTACAATAAGTTTAGATCTTTAGCAGGACACGCGCCAAACTTACAGAATTTTTTGTCAACTTATTTAGGTGATTGCATCAGTACTAGTATGATTGGAAAAATAGTTCATATTTGTAGCAGCACACACATGAAAGTTACAGAATTTTGTGGAAATACATGAGTTCTGATTTTTTTGAACTCCTCCAACGGTTGCACATGAACTGACCCAGGCAACCAACAACGGCCCTGTCCCCCCCCCCCCCAACACATAAAACTTACAAAAAATTTCTTGTTTTCTTGTTCAAGAGTGAAATCCCTGAGTTTTGTTTTTGCTTGAACTTTCCTTTTTCTTTTTCTTGAACTTCACACAATATGAACACATCACACCATTTTATTGGTACATACATGCCATCCTGTTTAACAATTGTTCTGTGATATCTCCATGCAACTTATTGATTCCAAAAGATAGCAAGATGGCACATGTGATTCAATATGAACTCAAACTGAAACATTTCTGTAGTAACATTCCTGGAGACATTGCAAGTTCAGAACTGAACCTCTGGGTATTTAAAGTTCTGAACTGTACCTCTTTTGAAGCTTCGCATGGGTTGACAGCGGCGTCATTGACGCGCGGGATTCTGGGGCCGGTGTTGAATGAGAACTGGTGGCGGTGGTGAATGGCCTCGGGTGGAAGAGGTGAACGGAAGGGGATGACCGGATCCGGCGGGTGCAGGAGGCTAACACCTCCCATGTGAAACAGCAGGACAACAGAGACCGTGGTGTTGGGCGTTGGATCCCGAAGGCGGACGCCCGGCAGCAGGGTGGGGTTGGCGTCCGGCAAAGAAAAGGCACGCGAGGAGGGGGCGGCGCCAGCCGGCGAGAAGGGGGCGGAACCCGGCGGTGAGAAGGCTTGTGGAGGAGGGGGCGGTGCCCGACGACAAGGAGGTGCGTGTAGGAGGAGCGGCGCCCAGCGATGAAAAGGCACGCTCTGGAGAAGGCGGTGCCCGGCGGCGAGGAGGCGCGCACTGGAGGGGGCAGCGCCCGACGGCGAGGAGGCTAGCTGGGAAGGGGCTGGCACCCGGCGCCGAGGAGGCGCGCTCTGGAGGGGGCAGCGCCCGGCAGCGAGGAGGCACGCGGGGAAGGGGGCGGCGCCCGATGGAAAGGAGGCGTGCGGGGAAGGGGTGGAGCCCGGTGGAGGAGGGGGCGGGGCATGGGCAGGGGGTTCGTGGGGGATACGGGGAATAGGAGGTGGGCTTTTTCTTTTCTTTTTCGTGCACATCGATAGGGTCTACGAGAAAAATGGAACGGACCCTATGTTATTCTGTTACTAACACTATTCTAATCATGGTATTAAAATAGTTATTCTGATCGCAGCAACCCCCTGTAAGGCCCCATAAGGCCGCGATCAAGATGCTCCCGAACTTCCGAACCAGCAGCTAAAAAAAGAAAAAAGCCCACCCCCACCCCCGACCCCAACCAACCCCCTCTGCCGGCGGCGCGACCTTCCCAGATCCTCCGACGGCGCGACCTCTCCAGATCCTCCGGCGGCGCGGCCTCCCATATCCTCGCCGCCGCGCCCAAGCTTGGGCGCCGACCTAGCAGCCCCGTGCGCCGCCCTGCCACTTCCCTGCGCCGCCGCCTGCGCACAACCGCCGTCGCGACCCACCTCCCCGCACCGCCACCTTCCCACCACCGCAGCCACCGGGATCCACGCACCTCCACGCGTCGCCGGTGCATGTGCTCGTCGGCGTGCCCGCGTTCTTCCCCATTGACGAGATCGAGCGAGTGCCTCCGGTTCCTCCGCCAAGTCTCCTCCCCCACGCGATGCAGGCCTACCCAAGGTGTCGCGCGCCAGAAACCCACGGCTGTGTCTCCCGCCCTCCGGCTCTTCCCGACTTCCCCCGGTGGGGCTCCACATCCACCACACCGCCTCATCCCGGTGGGGCTCTTCCACCGCGGTGCCTAGGCCGTTTAATGACAAAGCCCAGGTAAGTTCATAGGCGCAATGTCCCTCGGATCCCGCTGCAACCAGTGGCGGATGTACAGGGTGGCCAGGGTGGGCCGCGGCCCACCCTGGGATTTTGAGACAGCCTACTATATACTTATACATTTTAATTGGGCCTGAAAAATACCCAGCCCAGTAAACACACCCAGGAGTCCACGACGAACGCAGCCATCTGCTCAGACCCAGTTGTCCTCGTCCTGATGCCCTCGCAGTCTCGCACTGCCGCCCGACCCCGACCCCGGCGCGGCAAGCCAGCAGCCGCCTCCCCATTCCTTGCCGCCGGTCGCGCCCCCTCCACCGTAAAGGAAGATCCCGCCTCTCGTCCAGCCCGCCCGTGCGGCCCTCAGGTCCAGCCGACGCCTCCTTGTGTGCAGCCCTGCTCCAGCGAGCGGCTGCGCCCCTGCCGTCGGCCGGCTGCCGGGACTGCTGGCGCCCCTGCCCTCGCGGCCTCGCCCCCCTGCTGCAAATCTGGCCAAAACCAGAATACCCTGCCTGATTTAAGGTACCGAAATACACAAATTTCTGATTTAGAGTTTGCTTTTTTGAAGTATGCTATCCACTACATGAAGAACATATACATAATTCTGCAAATCATTTAGGCCTCAATTAGCTTTATTGAGAGAAAGTCGTTTTCTTGCAGATTTGTTGTAAAATGAAGAGGGCCGGAGATCACTTTAGAAGAGAATTTTTTTGGAGTCATTGATCAAATTAGTCAAGAGCTTGAAAATCGGTTTGATGAGATTAACATGGAGTTGTCATCTTCTATATCTGCTTTGAATCCCGCCAACTCATTTGCTGCTTTTGATGCACAAATGGTATGCAAGGTACAAAGACTTGTTGAGTTTTATCCCAAAGATTTTTCAAGTGATGACTTGATACACCTTAAACTACAAGTTCATAACTATATAGATGACATGAAAAAAGATGACAACTTCTGAGGCCTTGGAAATCTTGTTGATCTCTCGGTTAAGCTTGGTCAAATAGGGAGACATATAGTTCATCATTTGGTGTACTTGCTTCTAAAATTGGTATTTATTCTACCGGTGGCAACAACAAATGTTGTGAGCGCATTTTTTGCCATGAGCATAGTCAAGAGCAAGTTGAGAAATAAGATGGGCGATAGTCTTTTGGATGATTGTCTAGTCACATGTGTTGAGAGAAATCCTTTCTCCAAGGTGAATGAACATGATATAATTGATACCTTCATGACAATGCAAAAGCGTAGGCCGAAAACATAGTGTTTTTAAACTTCTCAAGGTATGTCTATGATCCATGTAGTATATATGTACTATGTAGGTTTCTTTATGCAAAACTTAGTCTTAATTGAGAATTCTAGTTTGTTTGTAAGACCATATTGATCTATTTCTATGTGATACTGTGAACTAGTTAGAACGTTCACATGTCGCATTTTTTGTCAAAAAAAATTTTGGGGGGCGGACCACCCTGATGTGAAAAGCTAGCTCCGCCACTGGCTGTAACCATGCTATTCTCGCCAGCGCACCATCCATGACGGGCGCCATTTTCTGTTTCTTCACTACATGTGTGAATCCTCTCCTCAAATAGCCAGTTGATGTAGACCGCATCATCTTAAAGGAAAGCCAGTGACAATCTGTCGAGTGAAACCAGTGCACTGTCAAGCGAACATACCTATGCAGCTGACAATTTGGTCGGCGGCAGCAACATTTCTTGGCACGTGGGTGTTGGTTTTGGCGGGCAAGCAAGCAGCAACAAGCAGCTGCAGGCAAAAGGTACTAGCAGGTGAAAAAATAATTCTAGATCAACAATGTTTTACATCGCGACCTCACTTGTTTATAATTTGATGGTAGGCTGTTAGATTTAGTCGACAGTTGATGGTGTCATGTTGTTCCTACTATTGAATGCACTCTGAATTTGTATGGTCAAATGCTATGAATTATTGAAGCGGATGGACAAGTTTGTAGAATACTCAACTAGATGTGTTAGTCTTCAAACATCAGCAGAGTTCGTTTTCAAACAGCAATACCAATGTACATCTTCTACAAATAAACAAAAAGGGGAAATATGCTAGTCTTGCTCCTTATCTACTCTTAATTTTGAACTGACAAAAAATTATTGATCTAAACTGGCAGGTGTTTGATTGGCTCCTCTGACTCCCTTCGCCATGCCACTCACCTTGCGTCGCTGGACCACCGCGGTCATAGGCAGAATCCTTTAGTTTAGTATCCAGCGCAAGCAAATCTGAATCCGCACGCGCAAGCCTTCCGTTGCCGAGTCAGCCTTCCTTCTGCTGACTGCTTCTGCAGTAGCAAGTCGCGCCACCTGCACCTGTTATCACCACAAGACGTTCTACTACACCTATATGTTCTACTACGACTAAACACCGGTGGTGGTGAAGTTCTACTACGGCTATACGCTACGTTGTACTACAGTTGTATGTCAGCGACCATGAAAATTCTACTACAGATGTACGCCAAGTTGTACTACAGTTATACACCGGCCGTCACAGTGGTTCACATAACTCCTGTGTGGTTACAGGACATGTGTGTGCGTGTGTGTGCTTGTAGGATTGTTGGACGTGTGTTGGCCAAAGCAATAGGCTTGCTCTCAACACCATATCCTTATATTTTTATCTCTTGCTATTTACTTCACAAAAATGTACGCATACTTTATTCTCTCTCTAAAAAATGTGCGCACACGAGTGAAAAACCTAGAATTTCGAATTAAAAAATGATCATTTCAAAAACTATAAAAAGAAGGATTTCCTCGTTTCAAGAAAAGACCTTGAGGTTCAAATTTAAAAGACAAAGAAATTCAAAGTTTATTAGAAACCCAAGGAGATAGAATAAAAAAAGGCATCTCATTTTTTAAATAAAAACGGGATATATTCTCCGTTAGAAAAAAACCCTAGAAGTTCGATTAAAAAATGGAGCAGTACGATGTTTATACAAAATTCAAAATTTCCTGCTTATTAAAGAATGAAAACAAGAAGTTCAAAATAAAATAACGCAGTATTTCCAAATCTTAAAATAGAACAGTTCAAAATTCATAAAAAGGATTTCACCATTTCTAAAGGAAAAAACTTTCAAAGTTCAAATTTAAATAACAAACCGGTTAAATACTTATTAAAAAACTAGGAAACCAAGAGGTCCAATTTACAAAAATAGAGCAGTTCGGTATTTATAAAATATATATTTCCTTGCTACCAAAGAAATAAAATCATGAAGTTAAATTTAAATTAATATATAAAAAATCGATGTATATGAAAAATCCAAAATTCTTCCCATTTCTAGGGAAAATAAAAGTATGAGGTTCAATTTAAAAAAAATGCTTGATGCTTATTTGAAAACATATTTTTTTCGAAGAAATAAGACAAAGAAGTTCAATTTAAAATAACATAGAATTTTGAAGTATATAAAAAACTCAGACTTGTTACAAGAAGTTCACGTGCACCTTCGTGAACGGTTCAGAATTTATATTGCGGGACGTCCGACCTCCAATTACATGTTTTCAAAAATGGCAAAAAATGACGTCTGACCTTCAATTGTGTGTAATTCGACGTATACACAAAAATGTGACAGAAGTTCATGATGAAAACAACGAGAAGTTCAAGTACTGCAAAAAATGCATTTCGGGTGAGAATAAAAATATAAAAAAATAAAAGCTTAAAAGGTTTGTTGAAATAAGTTCAAGTGCTCTATCTCGGGAGGTTCAAAAATTCTTACGAGAGAGGTTCACCTTGTATTTCCATGTTCAATTTTTTCATATAAAAACCGAATACAATTCTTTACTCAAAATATAGAAAGGTGAAGTTCAAATTGAAATAACAAAGAAGTTCGGAGTTTATTAAAACATAGGATCTACCTGTTCAAAAAATAAAAAACACAACACCATTTTTTGCACTTGTAGAAACAACTCATAAACGAAAAAATGGTTGCTAGAAGTTCAAGTGCTCGACGAGGAAAAGTTGAAAAATTCTTCTAAGAGAGGTTCACTGTGTATTTAGATGTCCAAAATACAAAAAAAATATGTTATTTTTTGTGTTTTAAAATAATTCTCTCAAACCAGAGAGAAGTTCAAAGTGACAACAACCGGAAGTTCACGTACTACATGGTGTGTATTTCATATAAGAAAAAATACAAAAAAGTGAAACAGGGCGAAGTTCAAAAGAGATGCCACAGAAGTTCAACTACTTCACATAGTGCAAAAAACACCACGTAAAAAATCAGCACGTCAAAAACAGAGTGAAGTTCGAACAGACACGTCCTAGAAGTTCAACTACTTCACGAAGTGCAAAAAACAACTCGTTAAAAACAGTGTGAAGTTCGAACAGACATGCATGAGAAGTTCAACTACTTCACGCAGTGTATTTCCATTCGCGATGAAGGCAGAAATCATGATCTCGTCATTTTCTAATTTACTTCAAAACAGTAGGAAATCATTTGTGTAAGTTCAAAGTCCTCGGTCGAAGAAACTTAAAAATTATTGTGAGAAAGGTTTGTACAAAAGAAATATCATTTGTGTGACATTGACGAATGTATAAGAAAATTACAAATGAAAATACGTCACAGAAGTTCAACGTGAAAACAGCTGGAAGGTCAACTATTACATCGAATAAATTTCAGATGGAAAACTTTTAAAACCGTTGCGAGTATGAAAAAATGATCAACACGGGAAAGTTGCGTGTCTACAGAAGCTTTCCATCGGTATATCACTTGCTCAATTCCGGTGAGTGTTCCGATGCGTGGATGGAGAGCTATGGGCAAAAAAAGCACGTGAAAAACAGAGTGAAGTTCAAGGTTTCATACTGAGAAGTTCAGGTACTTCATTCGATGCATTTTTCACGAATCTGTTTTGCGATAAAGGCAGAACGAATGATCTCGCCATTTTTGAAATTACTTGAAAACGGTTGGAAATCAGAGAAAACTGTCAACAGGAAAAAGTTTCGCATTTTCTGTAGCTTTTCAACGGTATATTATTTGCATCATTCTGACAAAGTTTGTACAAAATACGGCGAAAATACGTTTTTCTCCATTTTCGAAACTGACTTAAAACCGTAAAGAATCGGGAGAAATAATACATACCAAAAAGTTTCGCATTTGTTCAAGCTTTCCAGCGCCATATCATTTGCTGTAGTCGGACCCACGGTTAAAAAATTAGCTTAAAAATACAAACTCGGTAGGACTTGTACCATTTTCTAAATTACTCTTAAACCGTTTAAAATTAGAAAAAACTTTCAACATGCAAAATTTGTGCATTTTCATAAGCTTTCCAACGCCGTATCATATGCCTCAATTGGATTAGAAGTTTAGGAATGACGTCGAAAATACGGACTCGGCTGTTCGGTTTGCGGAATTTTACGTTTTTTGAAATTACTCTTTAACCATAGAGAATTAGAGAAAACTTTCAACATGTGGAAGTAGCGGTTTTGCAGCAACTTTCCAACGCCATATTATATGCCTCATTCCGATAAACGGTTTAGAAATGCGATCAAAAATATGATTCACGTTTTTTGTGTGAAGAAAAAACGGTTTTCAAAACTGCTCTTAAACCGCTTACATTTTGCCAAAAATTTAAGTTGGGTCATGATACTGATGTCCATAGCTTTCCAACGGTATATTGCAAGCCCCATTTGGGCAATGTTGGAGGAAGTTCAACCTAGTTCACAGGGAAGTTCAACGTACTACTAGCAGGGCAGGTCAGGTTGTGATCAGAATATTATTCTTATCCCGTGATCAGAATAGTGTTTTATGTGTGTGTGTGTCTATATATATATATATAATTCTGATTATGATGAACCAAATAGGATAAAATTTCGGGTGAAATTCCAGTTGCAACCGGTTCCAATCCCATGTTCCAGTATCATCCAATAACCTATACCATGTCAATGCCTTTCCCTCCAAAGATAAAGGGAGTACCTTCTTCTTAACTCCATCATTGGATAAACCTGCAAGCTTAAACAATCCACAAATTTCATCCACATAGATTAAGTGCATATCAAGATGTACCGTTCCATCTCCTGCATAAGGGTTAGCTAGCAGTTTCTCTAACATACCCAAAGGAATCTCATAAAAAATATATTCAATAGGTTCAGTAGGTTGAGGGGCAACTCTTATTGCTTCCGGTCGATGTTAAGATACCCCGAACAAACCCCTCAAGGATTATTTTCCATAGTGACAAGTGACAGAAAATTTGAGCACGTAATATAAATGTTTCCTTACCAAAGGCACTTCACTCCCCGGTAACGGCGCTAGAAAAGAGTCTTGATGACCCACAAGTATAGGGGATCAACTATAGTCCTTCTGATAAGTAAGAGTGTCAAATACAACAAGGAGCATAAGTACATGATAAGAGGTTTTCAGCAAGGTAGTCTCTGCAAGTACTGAAAGTAGCGGTGATAGATAGTTTTGTAGCAAGGTAATTCGTAACAAGTAACAAGTAGCAATAGTAACAAAGGAGCAACAAGGTGGCCCAATCCTTTTTACAAAAAAGGACAAGCCGAAACATTATCTTATAATAAGCAAAGCATTCTTGGGGACACATGGGAATTATCACCTAGTTACTTTCATCATGTTTTAGTTGATTCACGCTTGCTACTTTGATACTTTGATATGTGGGTGTAATGGTGCTTGGGTGCTGTTGTTACTTGAACAAGCAACCCACTTATGATTACCCCTCCCGCAAGCATCCGCAACTACGAAAGAAGAATTGATATAAATCTAAACATAGCATGAAACATATGGATCCAAATCAGCCCCTTACAGAACAACACATAAACTAGGGTTTAAGCTTCTGTCAGTCTAGCAACCCATCATATACTTATTACTCCATAGTGCTTTCCCTTAGGCTCAAGTATGGTGAAGTGTCATGTAGTCGATGTTAACATGAAACCACTAAAGGAATAACAACATACATATCATCAAAATATCGAACGAATACCAACTTCACATGATTATTTATAACAATACTTCTCCCATGTCCTCAAAAACAAAAGGAACTACTCACAAATCATATTCATGTTCAAGATCAGAGGGTTATTGAATATGATTAAGGATCTGAACATTTAATCTTTCACCAAATAAACCAACTAGCATCAACTACAAGGTGTAATCAACACTACTAGCAACCCACATGTACCAATCTGAGGTTTTGGGACAAAGATTGAATACAAGAGATGAACTAGGGTTTGAGATGAGATGATGCTAGTGAAGATGTTGATAAATAATGTTCCTCCCACGATGAGAGGATTGTTGGTGATGACGATGGCTTCGATTTCCCCCTTCTGGAGGGAAGTTTCCCTGGCATAATCGCTCCTCCGAGAGCAAAAGTGCTCCTACCCAGGCTCCGCCTCAAGACGGCGGCGCTTCATCCCGAAAGTCTTCTTATTTTTTTTCTAGGGCAAATGGCTTCATATAGTAGAAGATGGGCACTGGAGGCCTGCCAGGGGCCACGAGCTCATAGGGCGCGCCCTGGGGGATAGGGCACGCCCTTGAGCTCGTCGCTCTTCTTTGCCCCTCTTCTAGTAATTCTTCTTCCAGTATTTTTTATATATTCCAACATAATTCTCAATTTTTAGGTCATTTGGAGTTGTGCAATCTATTTTTGCTGTAGTTTTTTCAGGTCCAGAATTCCAGTTGTCAGCAATCTCCCTCTTCATGTGAAACTTGCAAAATAAGAGAGAAAAGGCATTAGAATTGCATCATAAAGTGAAATAACAACCCAAAACATAATAAATAATAGTAGGAAGACATGATGCAAAATGGACGTATTAGTGTTCAGTGCCAAAAATACTTAAATATTACAGAAAGAAAACCATACTAAATTTTCAGGTCATTCCGAGAACTTTTATTTTCTGCACATATTTTTATTGCACGGATAATTCAGAAAATAGGATAATCTCATGGCATTCTACTTTGTTAAACTTTAAATAAGAGAGAGCAAATAGCAGGTATAGTAGGTTGTGCTTACTAAATTCATCGACCACGTGCCCCTCAAAAAGAATCCATTAATAAGGTTGATCAAGTCTTATTAACAAACTATTTCCAAGTAACATGAAACCGAAGAATTTTTGTATAACACTGAGTTACCTCAACGGGGATATGCATCTCCCCAACAATAAGAGTTTCATATTTCTTTTTGATGGTCGGAAGATGGAACTTGAAACCTCAAATAGTAATTGTCGCAATTTTTTCAATAGTGTTGATACTATTCACTAGGAGTTGTTTCCTCGGAAAATATACCGTACGCACATTACCATTGACATGAAAAGTAACATTGATTTTGTTGCAATCAATAACAGCCCCTACAGTATTCAAAAAGGGTCTACCAAGCATAATCGACATGTTGTTGTCCTCAGGCATATCAAGTATAACAAAGTCTGATAAGATAGTAACATTTGCAACTGTCGGCGTTCTAGATACGGGGGTACCCAGACTCGCCTGCCTGCGGCCCACTGTGCAGCTCCATTGATGGCCTGGTACGGCCCAGCTTCAGCATCGACAACTCAAGACCCTCGCAAGGGGCCAAGCCTCGCGAGGCGGATGACGGCAAGACCCCCGAGGGGATCGGCCTCCTCAGGCGGGCTCCCGAGGGGAAGAGAGTTCTATGCAAGGTGCACCTCACGAGGCTCAACTGACGTGAGCCATGATGACCAAGGCCAGGAGGGCGCCAGCGGGCGCAGAGCATCAGTTTCCCCTTTGGTGCAAAGGAGGCAAGTGGCAGGTGCGGAGTCCCGAGGAATCAGCCAAAGGTTTCCATTCTTGGTGCAACAAGACCAAGACCGCCAGGATGGCAGGACAGAGGTCATCGCCGAGCCCATCGCAACCTCACGACCAGAGGTTGTTCGCAGGCGAAGACCACTTTAGTCAGGATAGGATGTACTACTTGTCCCCCTTCAAATCTGGCCGTTGTGGGATCCCTTCCTGCCAACATTTGGGAAGAGAACCAAGGCCACTATAAATAGGACTTAGCCACCACCAAAGAGGGGGGCGAACAGATCAGATCCCCTCTCATCCAACCACCTCACCAGCTCTACTAAGCTCAAGAACACCTCACCTCCTAAGGCCAGTTCATCCACTGTACTAGTTCATCCTCAGCCCTTCGAGGCAATCGACCAAAAGGCTGGAGTAGGGTATTACACCGCGAGGTGGCCCGAACCAGGATAAATTGTTGTGTCTCTCTGTTCCTTTGAGCTCGACGCGCTAGGATTAGGAAGATCGCGAGTAGGTAGGCTAGGTAGGTTGAGATCTCCGCATGCACCCCAGAGTTCGAACCTATCAAGGGTTTGCTGAACCCGAAATCTGACATTTGGCGCTAGGTAGGGGTGCGTCAGATCCTCTCTTCCGTTGATTGATCCACCTCTACTCCGACACTTCCATGGTTGACGCACGTCTGTCACACACTGAGTGTCGGGCCGCGCTTGCCGCTCGTGTCGCTCAGATAGCTCCGGCGGGCGACGGCTATCCTTGCCGTCCCCTGTCACCGGCAGCCAACGCTGCCACGAGACCTATTGGCCATGAGCAGCAAGCTTCATCGCTGCAACCCTCGGTGCACCGTAACGAGCGCACCGCCACTCCATCGCTGACCCCGGCTACTTCATCCTCCCACGCACGTCGCGTCCTGGCGAACACGCAAGCTGCTCTACTCATGGTGCGGGAGCTCCTCTCCTACCGCCCAGTCGACGACCACTACGAAGAGTGGCTCGAGCGCATCGTTGAACTCGTCAGCACCGCTGGAGACTCCACTGCACCGGCCCGCTCGCTGCCTCAGCAGCCACCAGCCGTGGGCGAGTGGCTCACTGGGCACCTCCACCACCTCCAGCCCAGGGCGCTATCGTCGAACCAAGGCAGGTGGCACCGCGGCGCGACCCGCCGTGCTAGGCACCTGCGCGCGAAGAGGCGAGCTTCCAAGTGGTGCAGCGGCCCCAAGAAGATGCACGTGTGCTTCCAGCACCCCCGCGCCAAGACCGTGTGCCGCATGTGATGGTGGTGGCATGCGGGCACCAAGACCAGGCTCCACCTCCTCGACGAGCTCCCGTGACCACAGCAGGGCGAGTTCAAGCCTGACCTACCCCTACGCTACGACGGCACCGCTGACCCCGCCGAGTTCCTGCAGCTCTACGAGCTGAGCATCGAGGCGACCAGCGGCGACGAGAAGATCATGGCAAACTAGTTTCCCATGGCCCTCAAGGATGCCGCGCGCTCCTGGCTCCTGAGCCTCCCCGTGGGATCTGTCTCCTCCTGGGACGAGATGCGCGACCGCTTCATCGCCAACTTCCAGGGCACTCGCGACCGCCCACCGGCCGCGGGTGACCTACGACGCATCAAGCAGCAGCCAGGAGAGACCCTGCAGAAGTACATCCAGCACTTCAACAATGTTCGCCTCAAGATCCCCAAGGTGTCAAATGAGGCCATCATCTCGGCGTTCACAGATGGTGTCTGCGACGTCAAGATGAAGGAGGAGCTCGCCATTCACGAGGACCTCTGCACAGCCCTGGAGATGTTCAACATGGCAAACAAATGTGCTAGGGCTGAGGAGGGACGCCTATCCCTCCTCGAGCTCCCCGATGCTGACCCAGAAGACAAGAAAGCCAAGGCCAAGGATGTGAAGCGCAAGGGACCAGTTGTGCTTGTAGCCGAGCCAGAGATGAAGCGCGGCTGCGACCACCCCGAGTCATCCAAGAGCAACCGACCGTTCTGCGTCTTCCACAACGTCCACAGCCACAACACCAACGACTGCTAGGAGCTCAGGGCCCTCCGTGATGGGTGCCTCGGTCGACGCCTCGAGCGCAATGATCGAGGCTACGGTCGTGGAGGTGGCCGAGGTGGAGGACGCTGGGACGGCCGCGACCATCGCCAGGAGTGGCGCGACCAGCCTCGGGAGGATCGCTGGCAGGGCCAGCCTCGCGAGGGCGCTTGGAGGGATCAGCCTCGCGAGGATCGGCCTCAGGGCAAAGCTGCTCTTCCTCCACTGCCTCCACCACCAAGAAGGAACGAAGATCATCACCAGGACGAGGGGGCTGGGGGCTTCCAGGAGCCTTGAGCCATCGCCTGCATCCTGGGCGGCTCTCAGGCCCCAACCTCTCACTGCATCTTCAAACAGTTCGCATGTGAGATGAATGTCGCGCTCCCCAAGCCCGAGGCAACTCGCCTGTTAAGGTGGTCCAAATACGCCATCACCTTCAACTCCTCTGATCAGCACAAGTGTGCGGCCACAGCTGGCGCACTCCCAATGCTCTGCTCGCCTGTCATTAGCAACATGGTCATCACCAAGACCCTCATCGATGGTGTAGTAGGGTTCGACGTTCTCTTTGTCCAGACGTTCAACAGACTCCAAGTGCCATATCACCAGATTCAGCCTACCAAGCCGTTCTCGGGAGTGACCGACGGTTCCACGCATCCGATAGGGCAGATCTGTCTCCCTGTCACCTTCGGCGAGCGCGACAACTACCACACTAAGCTCATCGACTTTGACATTGCTGACATTCGTCTGCCATACAACGCCATCCTCGGGTACCCAGCACTGGCCAAGTTCATGGCAGCAATGCACCACGGCTACAACGTCCTCAAGATGCCAGGGAGCGGCGGAATCATCACGATTGCCTGCAAGGAGAAGGACGTGGTGTGCTCCATCGAGCGTGCCTACCAGGCCGCAGCGGTTGAGAACCTTGAAGACAAGGGCAGTGTCCTCCCTCCTGAGGTCGCCCCCAAGACGAAGAAGCTGCAGCTGGGCCAGGGATCTCACGATAAGGCATCACCCGATAGCACCGTGTTGAGCCTCGCGTCCCTGGATGGGGCGCCTTCACCTATCGCATAGGAAGGCGCGCTCGGCGCCCCTCTCAGGCTGGGCACGAGGGCTCTCCTCTGGAGGGCCTCAGACCTAGCCAGCCTCGTGAGGGACGTGCTCGGGCACCACGTGGAGGCATGCTTCAGCGCACGCTTCCCAGGAGAAGGCGCAGGGCGTAAGGCGTCAGGCGCTCAGGAGTTCATCAGCAAGGCAGTCTAGGAGATTCAAGAGGCAAGGGTTCTGCAGGGCGATCGCCGCCCACCATGGGGCACGGCTCATTGCCCTGGAGAGGGTAAGGAGTTCCGCGTCTACATCGACATCCCAAGGCTCAACAGGGCCGCATCTCGGCAGCTCTTCTGGTCGTCTCGTGTCGGCCGATGCGAGGGTCCACCTCACAGCTACGTTCGCATGCCCTTCGGCCTACCGAGCGCGGCTGTGGCGTTCTAGCACTGCATGCGGGACGTCCTGACGGCTCGGGAGACTAGGCATCAGGCGATCCTGGCGAATATGGACATGCACCTTCAGGAGCCCCCCAGGCCCCCGGAGCCTCCCGAGGCTCGGGGCCAAGGCGGCTCGTGAGGGACGACCTTAGCAGTGCGCGTCTTCTGCTACTCCAACATCTCTTCAGCAATGGTGCCAGCTGACATCTTTTTAGTTCGTTCAGTTTGGGGACGCCCCTCAGGCTGCATTATCCCCAAGTCGTGTGGGTCCGTCCCTGCGGCATGTATCCTTTTGCATACGTCGGAGTTGCCTAACTATCTCTCATGAACTTACCTATGATCATTGCCTGCTCACTTCAAATCTTAACCGCCTTGCTGTCTCCTTACGTTTGTTGGCTTGTCCTTTGCCCGCCCCGCAATGGGGGCTACCCACGCCATGGTGCTTGTTCTTGGCTCCGTCCCTCCAATGCTGACAAACCCGAGGACCGAGATCTGGCTCGCGGCCCGCCTCACGCACGCCACCTCACCAGGTCCTCGGTGCCTTCGTCTTCCTACGAAGGGTCCAGGGACAGGCAGTCTACTCCTTAAGGAATTGCAATCTCTCCTGCCAGCTAACCTGCAGGTTCACCCCAGGCCAATTTACTGGCAGACCCCGGCAGTCACCACTTTACCCCACGAGTCGCTGCGCGTTAAAGGGGGGCTCCTGAGCATCGTGCCTCAGGAGCTCCTACTTGCTCTCCAGCCCTCACCCTCTGGCCTTGACCACGACATCGCGACCTGGCATACCAGCGGCGGCTGAGCCTACTCGAGGGCCGGGACCCGAGGACGTAGAGCACCTAGGCAAGCAAGGGAAAAGGGTGATCATCGTGGGCCCCGTCTGGTGATGTTACCACAGGTGCATGAATGGGCACCACTCAGGGAAATCACGACGAGTCTACTAAAAGATAAGTCGTACGCGTCGTGATATGAGACTGGAAACCCGCTCGCCCTAGTCTCGCACTCCCACTCCGGCAGTTTTACTCCCCTTTCCGTTTCTTGGGCAGCTGCTTGCACGCCAAGGGGGACCTCGTGAGCATCGCGCCTCTCGAGCTCTCACTGGACCTTGGGCCACTCACCTCCTAGCCTTGACCATTGCATCGCGACCTGGTATACTAGTGACGGCTGAAGCGTGCCTTGGGACTGGGTCCCACCGGCACAGAGCGCTACGCTACCTAAGGGGAAGAAAGAGGGGAATCATGCCAGATTGGGACACGCGATTTCATCATAAAACCAAAGGAGCGACACTGGAATTAAAACATGTCAATCCTTACATGCCCAGCGGGGCTAGTTCTAATTCCGCGCAAGGAAACAAAAGGAGAAAGGTTTCAACTAGGCCAGCGCGCATCACCAATGACGCCGAGCCGCAGGGCAGCCGCTACCGCGCTCCGACCGCGGCTGGAGCTTGGCGGCACGTAGCTGTCGTCGCTGGACTCTGGAGATTCGCTGGATACCCAAGAGTCACCGCTGCTGCCGGAGGAGGTGCTGGCAGGGACGGAAGCAGATCTGGCGCCCTCGGTTGCGTTCCGCAAGCTGCTTCCCCCGGGGCAGCACTCCAGCCGTCGGCCCTCCTTGTCAAAGACCTTGAAGAACAGAGTGGAGGTGCCGTCATATTCAAAGTGGATCGTGAGGGCCACCACTGCTTGGCAGGGGGCACCACCTCGACCTCAGCTCCGGTGGCCAGGCTACAGCACTCGGTGTGCTACAGCCACAACTCAAGCGTCCCCCTTGGAGATAGCTTGTCGGCGAAGAACCTCGGGAGCTGGATCCATGAGTCGGGCGGCATCACTGCCCACACCATGAACTCGCGCGAGCTACCCTCAGCGTGGGTCCGCGGCTCGGCAGGCAGGACAGCGACGACTCGACCTTCGCCGCCTGGAATAGCTCAACGGCGCACATCCTCATCCCGGGCGCGGGCGTACAGAGGAAGGGGAAGTCGGGCAGAGGCCTCGATTGCCAAGGCTTGGTCACCTCCTGCCTCACGCCAGCGTCATGATGAAGGCGGAGCCGCTTCTTCAGTGGGAGAGGATCAGGCCCCTCCTGAGGGGCCTTTCCCTTTTTAGCCGCAGAAAACCTCCTGGTCGGCGCCTAGAAGCAGGAGCAAGACGGAGTAGGAGAAGAAATGGGCAGCGAGAAGACGAGGGAAGAAATGAGCAAGGGGGGCTCTGCCCCTCCCCCTCATTTATAGCCAAAGGGAGGCCAACCGCCGGCCTCCATGACCTCGCGCCATGATGATCTTCTACATGATGCATTGACCGTCAAGTCGAACAGTTGCCGAGGCAGTGTGGGGAAGTGGAGACGCCCACGTCCTATCAATCGCCACGCGTCATTCAAGGCCGCAGGCGGTTAGGGACCGCCGCGCTCCGCATTTGCCCACTGGCTTCGCCTAGAAGCCAAGTCCGAGCGCGCCTTGGGCCCGGGGGCTCCTATCGGTGTTCTGGATACGGGGGTACCCACACTTGCCTGCCTGCGGCCCACTGCGTGTCTCCATCGATGGCCTGGTACGACCCAGCTTCAGCATCGACAACTCAAGACCCTCGCGAGGGGACAAGCCTCGCGAGGCGGATGACGCCAAGACCCCCGAGGGGATCGGCCTCCTCAGGCTGGCTCCTGAGGGGCGGAGAGTTTTATGCAAGGTGCATCTCACGAGGCTCAGCTGACATGAGCCATGACGACCAAGGCCAAGCGGGCGCCAGCGGGCACAGAGCGTCAGTTTCCCCTTTGGTGCAAAGGAGGCAAGCGGCAGGTGCGGAGTCCCGAGGAATCAGCCAAAGGTTTCCATTCTGTTGCAACAAGACCAAGACCGCCAGGACAGCAGGACGGAGGTCATCGCCGAGCCCACCGCAGGGTCACGACCAGAGGCTTTTCGCAAGCGAAGACCACTTTAGTCAGGATAGGATGTACTACTTGTCCCCTTCAAATCTGGCCGTTGTGGGATCCCTTCCCGCCAACATTTGGGAAGAATACCAAGGCCACTATAAATAGGACTTAGCCACCACCAAAGAGGGGGATGAATAGATCAAATCCCCTCTCATCCAACCACATCACCAGCTCTCTTGAGCTCAAGAACACCTCACCTCCTGAGGCCAGTTCATCCACTGTACTAGTTCATCCTCAGCCCTTCGAGGCAATCCACCAAAACGATGGAGTAGGGTATTACATCGTGAGGTGGCCCGAACCAGGATAAACTGATGTGTCTCTCTGTCCCTTTGAGCTCGATGCGCTAGGCTTAGGAAGATCGCGAGTAGGCAGGCTAGGTAGGTTGAGATCTCCACACGCACCCCAGAGTTTGAACCTATCAAGGGTTTGCGGAACCCGAAATCCGACAGCAACTACAACGGGCACATCCTCACAGATACTGATAGGTATAGCAGTTATTCGCCCTTTACAAAGATATTTCAATAGGTGTGAGCTTATTCAATTCAAGTCTTCTATATAAAGAGAAAGGCATAACACTAACACTGGCTCCTAAATCACATAAAGGGTTTTTGACATAACTTCTTTTAATGGGGCATGGTATAGTGGGTATTCCTGGATCACCTAACTTCTTAGGTACTCCACCCTTAAATGAGTAATTTGCAAGCATGGTAAAAATTTAAGCTTCGGGTATCTTTCTTTTATTAGTTACAATGTCTTTCATGTATTTAGCATATGGCGACATTTTCAAAATATCCGTCAAACATGTTCACAAAAAGACGGGTCTAAGCATTTCAACAAAGCGCTCAAAATCCTCCTTGTCTTTGTTTTTAGGAGGCTTAGTAGGAAAAGACATAGGTTTTTGAACCCATGGTTCTCTTTCTTTACCATGTTTTCTACCAATAAAATCCCTTTTATCATATCTTTTATTCTTAGGAGGTGGGTTATCAAGATCAACAATAGGTTCTATTTCTACGTCATTATCAGGTTCTTTATTATTATCAGGTTGAGCAACAACATGAACATCATTATTATCATTATCACTACGTCGATGTTCATTACCAGATTGTGTCTCAGCATCATTATGATTCTCAGAAGGTTTTTCTACCACAGGTTCACTAGAAGCATGCAAAGTTCTATCATTTCCTTTTTCTTTTTCTTCTTAGAGGAACTAGGTGCGTCCACATTAATTCTCCAAGAATCTTGCTCAATTCTTTTAGGATGACCTTCAGGATATAGAGGATCCCGAGTCATTTTACCTCCTCTGGTCATTACTGTAACAATATGATCATTCATTTTATTATTCATCTCATTAAGCAAATCATTTTGTGACTTAGCAACTTGTTCTAACTGAGTATGAAACATGGATGGATGTTTGCTTAAACCTTTAACATCATTAGCAATTATAAACATCAAATCACTCAAACAATCTATCATGATAGCATTTCATTTCAATTGTTTGCTAACATACATATTAAAGTGTTCTTGCTTAACGTTGTAATTATCAAATCCATCTAGGCATTGATTAGCAGATTTATTATAGGGAATATCACCCTCATCGAATATGTAAAGAGAATTTACCTTTACTACCTGTGTTGGGATATCGAGTCCATGAACTTCTTCAATAGGTGGTAAATTCTTAACATCTTCAGCTTTAATACCTTTTTCTTTCATGGATTTCTTTGCATGTTACATATCTTCTGGACCGAGGAATAGAATACCTCTCTTATTCAGAGTTGGTTTTTGTGGTAGTTTAGGAAGTATCCAATCATTGGCATTCTTTAACATATTACTCAATAGTTCTTCAGCATGTCCAATAGTTCGTTCCCTGATAACACAGCCAACACAACTATCTAGGTAGTCCCTAGAAGCATCGGTTAGTCCATTATAAAAGATATCAAGTATTTCATTTTCTTAAGAGGATGATCATGCAAAGCATTAAGTAACTGGAGAAGCCTCCTCCAAGCTTGAGGGATATTCTCTTCTTCAGTTTTCACAAAGTTAAATATTCCCTGTAA
Source organism: Triticum dicoccoides (assembly GCF_002162155.2). Taxonomy (NCBI): domain Eukaryota; kingdom Viridiplantae; phylum Streptophyta; class Magnoliopsida; order Poales; family Poaceae; genus Triticum; species Triticum dicoccoides. The sequence goes on along the minus strand of NC_041389.1, from coordinate 145,913,326 downwards.
GGCAGCTTGCTTCTTATGGGCAGGAAAATATTTTTCAGAGAAGTAATATATGATATCCTGGGGACTACGCACAGAACTAGGAGCAAGAGTATTAAACCATTTCTTAGCATCACCCTTTAACGAGAAAGGAAACAACTTAAGGATGCTGTAGTAGCAATTTTTTTCCTCATGGGCAAATGGGGTGGCTATATCATTTAATTTGGTAAGGTGTGCCACAACAGTTTTTAGTTTCATGACCATGAAAAGGATCAGATTCAACCAAAGTAATTAACTCTAGATCGACAGAGAATGCATAATCCTTATCGGCAACAAAGATAGGAGAAGTAGCAAACTTAGGATCATATTTCATTCTCTCTATCATAGTTTTTTTCTTTCAGCTTACTCAGTAGTTTCTTAACATCATTTCTGTCATTACAAGCAAGAATTTATGTAGTTGTCTCCCCATCTATAACATAACCATCAGGTATCTTAGGCATTTCAACTCTAGTAGGAGAGCTAGGCATAATAGGTGAATCATAGTTTTCATCAGTTTCAGCATTTTCAAGTTCTTTAGCTTTAGCAAGTTGTTCATCAAGAATTTCACCTAGTGGCATAGTTTCATCAAGCAGAGTACTAGCATCATCACAAGTTTCATTTATAGCAGAATTAGTATCATCAATTAATTGCGACATATCAAAATTAATAGTAGGTGGTGGTGTCACGAGCCTACTCAAAATAGAAGGTGAATCAAGTGCGGAGCTAGATGGCAGTTCCTTACCTCCCCTCGTCTTAGAGGGTATGATCTTAGTCTTAGCATCTTTCAGATTCTTCACAGTGTAAAATCCCAAGTGAACTCAATAAATAGAGCTATGGTCTTGACAACGGCGCCAGAAAAAGGTCTTGATAACCAACAAGTAAATGAGGTCGTGATAGTCTTCGAGGGTAGTATTTCACCCAAATTTATTGATTCGACACAAGGGGAGCCAAAAGAATATTTATGAGCCTTAGCAGTTGAGTTGTCAATTCAACCACACCTGGAAAATTTTATTTCTGCAGCAAAGTGTTTAGTAGCACAGTAGTTTGATCGTTTTGATAGTAACGGTAACAGTATCAATAGTAACAGGAACATGAACAGTAGCAGATTGTGATGATTGTAAAGTAGCAACAATAGTAGCTTAGCAAAGACCAATATGAGAAAAGCGTAGGCATTGGATCAGTGATGGATATGTGGGTTGGATGATATTCATCGTATATCAGTCACAACCTAGAGCGATACACAATATCTCCAATTCATCAATGTAATGTAGGAATGCATTCCGTATATAGTCACACGTGCTTATAATAAGAACTTGCATGACATCTTTTGTCCTACCCTCCCGTGGTAGCGGGGTCCTTAAGGAAACTAAGGGATATTAAGGCCTCCTTTTAATATAGAACCGAAACAAAGCATTAACACATGGTGAATACATGAACTCCTCAAATTACTGTCATCCTCGGAGAGTATCCCAACTATTGTCACTTTGTGGTCTACGGATCAGAAGAATAACAAGTGCATATAACTAGCAGATAGGATCAGGAACTCCAATATATTCATGAAAACATAGAGGGTTCAGATCTGAAATCATGGCACTCAGGCCCTAGTAACAAGCATTAAGCATAGCAAGGTCATAGCAACATCAATCTCAGAACATAGTGGATACTAGGGATCAATCCCTAACAAATTGACTCGATTATATGGCAAATCTCATCCAACTCCATCACCATCCAGCAAACCTACGAAGGAATTACTCACTACCGGTGGTGAGCATCATGGAATTGTTGATGGAGAAGGGTTGATGATGATGATGGCGATGAATTGCACCCTCCGGAGCCCCGGACGGACTCCAGATCAGCCCTCCCGATGAATAACAAGAGGTGGCGGTGGCTTCGTATCGTAAAAGGCGATGATTCCTTCTCTCTGATTTTTTTCTCCCTGAGAAGGTACTGAAAGAGTTGGAGTTAGGGCTAATGGAGGCCTGTGGGACCCACAAGCTCACGGGGCATGCCCTAGGGGGTGGGCGCACCCCCTGAGCTTGTGGCTCCTGGGTGGCCCCCCCTCTAGTAGTTCTCTTCGCCAATATTTTTTCTATATTCTGGAAATATTCTCCATAAATTTTTAGCTCAATCCGAGAACTTTTATTTCTGCACAAAAATAGCACCATGGCAATTCTGCTGAAAACAACATTAGTCCGGGTTAGTTCCATTCAAATCATGCAAATTAGAGACCAAGACAAGAGCAAGAGTGTTTGGAAAAGAAGATACGTTTGGCACATATCAGTCTATAGCGACCGAACATCCGGCAGCTCCCAATGGACCGGACATCCTATCCACAACAGAAACCTGGTGCCACTATCCAGAAGATCCAGAGAAGAAATCACAGAAATTCGATGACTATCGGATGTGCGGTCCCCCACAAGACATGGGACATCCAATACCCCATGAACGATCGAACATCTGGTAACCACCGGACACTCGGTGACTCTCCGTGCACAAATTTGGGTTTCGACCCTTGTATCCCTCTCTCGCCCCTAGACTATAAATACCCCTTCCCTTGGATGAATTAGGGTTAGCAAAGCATAGATGAAGAACTAGAGAGAGCTTTGCTCCTATCTACCCCTCTCCTTTGGAGATCAAGGCCTCCTTTCGAGAAGAATCCCTAGTGGATCATCAAGACCTCCTCTTGTGGAGAAGAATCCCCATCATAGGATTGCCAAGCCCTCACCTCCTCTTGGATTTGAGATGAACCTTCCTCTTGTTAATTCCCTTGGATTGTTTGTGTATGCCTATGGTTGCCCATCTAGTGGGTGTGTGATTGGACTTGTCTTTGAGTGCACCCCCTTGTGATTTCTGTGTTCCTCTTGGTCCCTCTCAAAGTTGTTAAAGAAGGCCACCAAGGGTTCTACCCTATGTCACAGGGTGGATCTATACACCTTCATCACTATCAATGGCGAAGGGGGAGCACGAAGAAGAAAGAGAAGGGGCAAAATGGTGTACTCAAGAAAAACGGTCCCTTTCCTCCTTTTTTATGAGTACGACGCAGGATGCCAAACGACAGCTCGCGCTGTAGAACATCAAAAATTGGTTGCTGTGACTCCCGGGCACGGGAAGCGAGGCACAATGATGGAGGTCACAAGACCTTTGGTGGCACTAGACCTGCTATGGGACCAACGCCCAATTAGGGTAAGACCCTGGCCTGGCCCAAACTGCTGGGATGCCCGAAGCATTGGAACCCTTACCAACATTCAGCTTGGTTAAATCAGAGTAGCAGAGGCTGGACTATTCAATGGACTGCAATAGAAACTGACAAGCGCTATGACCAGGGTCCAAGGTCGAAGAGGGAGCTCGTCAAGATTTCATCACGGCCACTCAAAGCGAATCTCCCACTAGGCAAGAAGTCCAGATGAGCTCGAGGGTTACTGACTGTGTACACCACCGGGGTGGCCCGTCAATGTGCAAGTCGGACGATGGGTCAGCCTCAAGGCCCTATACTATAGGTTTTGTGTGTCTCAAGGGCCTCAGGTCGGGCAGGGAACCCTCCTTCTAGAAGAACCTTACAGTGACGTACAAGTCAAGGCCCCCTCCAGGCTAAGACTATAAGCCGGTTTATATGTCTTGTGACCCTAAGCCTCGCCCCCCTTATAACGCGAGACTCATGGGTAGTTCAAGATTATTTGTGTGGGGAGCTCATATCCACGCATATTATAACTGTTGGAGAACAGAAAATAAAAAATTTCTACACTTCACCAAGATCAATCTATGGAGTCATCTAGCAACGAGAGAGAGGAGTGCATCTACATACCCTTGTAGATCGCGCGCGGAAGCGTTCAAGAGAACGAGGTTGAGGGAGTCGTACACGTCGTGATCCAAATCACCGGAGATCCTAGCGCCGAACGGATGGCACCTCTGCGTTCAACACACGTACGGTTGGGAAGACGTCTCCTCCTTCTTGATCCAGCAAGGGGGAAGGAGAGGTTGATGGAGATCTAGCAGCACGACGGCGTGGTGGTGGATGCAGCAACAATCTCGGCAGGGCTTCGCCAATCACTACGAGAGGGAGAGGTGTCACGGGAGGGAGAGGGAGGCGCCAGGGGCTAGGGTGCGCAGCCCTCCCTCCCCCCTCTTTATATAGGGGTCCAGGGGAGGCGCCGGCCCCTCTAGATCCCATCTAGATGGGGGGGGCCAAGGGGGTGGCTTGCCCCCCAAGCCAAGTGGGTGCGCCCCCCACCCCTAGGGTTTCCAACCCTAGGCGCAGGGGGGCCCAAGGGAGGGTGCACCAGCCCACCAGGGGATGGTTCCCCTCCCACTTCAGCCCACTGGGCCCTCCGGGATAGGTGGCCCCACCCGGTGGACCCCCGGGGCCCTTCCGGTGGTCCCAGTACAATACCGGTGACCCCCGAAACTTTCCCGATGGCCAAAACTGGACTTCTTATATATAAATCTTCACCTACGGACCATTCCGGAACTCCTCGTGACGTCCGGGATCTCATCCGGGACTCTGAACAACTTTCGGGTTACTGCATACTAATATCTCAACAACCCTAGCGTCACCGAACCTTAAGTGTGTAGACCCTACGGGTTCGGGAGACATGCAGACATGACCGAGACGCCTCTCCGGTCAATAACGAACAGCGGGATCTGGATACCCATGTTGGCTCCCACATGCTCCTCGATGATCTCATCGGATGAACCACGATGTTGAGGATTCAATCAATCCCGTATACAATTCCCTTTGTCAATCGGTACGTTACTTGCCCAAGATTCAATCGTCGGTATCCCAATACCTCGTTTAATCTCATTACCGGCAAGTCACTTTACTCGTTCCGTAATGCATGATCCCGTGACCAGACACTTGGTCACATTGAGCTCATTATGATGATGCATTACCGAGTGGGCCCAGAGATACCTCTCTGTCATACAGAGTGACAAATCCCAGTCTCGATTCGTGCCAACCCAACAGACACTTTCAAAGATACCTGTAGTGCACCTTTATAGTCACCCAGTTATGTTGTAACGTTTGGCACACCCAAAGCACTCCTACGGTATCCGGGAGTTGCACAATCTCATGGTCTAAGGAAATGATACTTGACATTTGGAAAAGCTCTAGCGAAATGAACTACACGATCTTGTGCTATGCTTAGGATTGGGTCGTGTCCATCACATCATTCTCCTAATGATGTGATCCCGTTATCAATGACATCCAATGTTCATAGTCAGGAAACCATGACTATGTGTTGATCAACGAGCTAGTCAACTAGAGGCTCACTAGGGACGTGTTGTGGTCTATATATTCACACATGTATTATGATTTCCGGATAACACAATTATAGCATGAATAATAGACAATTATCATGAACAAGGAAATATAATAATAACCATTTTATTATTGCCTCTAGGGCATATTTCCAACCGTCTCCCACTTGCACTAGAGTCAATAATCTAGTTACATTGTGATGAATCGAACACCCATAGTGTTCTGGTGTTGATCATGTTTTGCTCTAGGGAGAGGTTTAGTCAACGGATCTGCTATATTTAGGTCCGTATGTACTTTACAAATATCTATGTCTCCATCTTGAACATTTTCACGAATGGAGTTGAAGCGACGCTTGATGTGCCTGGTCTTCTTGTGAAACCTGGGCTCCTTGGCAAGGGCAATAGCTCCAGTGTTGTCACAGAAGAGTGTGATCGGCCCCGACGCATTGGGTATGACTCCTAGGTCGGTGATGAACTCCTTCACCCAGATAGCTTCATGCGCTGCCTCCAAGGCTGCCAAGTACTCCGCTTCACATGTAGATCTCGCCATGACACTTTGCTTGCAACTGCACCAGCTTACTGCCCCACCATTCAAAATTTACACGTATCCGGTTTGCGACTTAGAGTCATCTAGATCTGTGTCGAAGCTAGCGTCTATGTAACCCTTTACGACGAGCTCTTCATCACCTCCATATACGAGAAACATATCCTTAGACCTTTTCAGGTACTTTAGGATGTTCTTGACCGCTGTCCAGTGTTCCATGCTGGGATTACTTTGGTACCTTCCCACCAAACTTGCGGCAAGGTTTATATCAGGTCTGGTATAGGTCATGGCATACATGATAGACCCTATGGCTGAGGCATAGGGGATGACACTCATCTTTTCTCTATCTTCTGTCATGGTCGGACATTGAGCCGAGCTCAATTTCACACCTTGCAACACAGGCAAGAACCCCTTCTTGGACTGATCCATATTAAACTTCTTCAATATCTTATCAAGGTATGTGCTTTGTGAAAGACCTATGAGGCGTCTCGATCTATCTCTATAGATCTTGATGCCTAATATGTAAGCAGTTTCTCCAAGGTCCTTCGTTGAAATACACTTATTCAAGTAGGCCTTAATGTTGTCCAAAAGTTCTATATCATTTCCCATCAAAAGTATGTCATCCACATATAATATGAGAAATGTTATAGAGCTCCCACTCACTTTCTTGTAAACGCAGGCTTCTCCATAAGTCTGCATAAACCCAAACGCTTTAATCATTTCATTAAAGCGAATGTTCCAACTCTGAGATGCTTGTACCAGCCCATAGATGGAGCGCTGGAGCTTGCATACCTTGTTAGCATTCTTAGGATCGACAAAACCCTCTGGCTGCATCATATACAGTTCTTCCTTAAGATGGCTGTTAAGGAATGCCGTTTTGACGTCCATTTGCCATATCTCATAATCATAGTATGCGGCAATTGCTAACATGATTCGGACGGACTTCAGCTTCGCTACGGGAGAGAAAGTCTCATCGTAGTCAACCCCTTGAACTTGTCGATAACCCTTTGCGACAAGTCGAGCTTTATAGATGGTAACATTACCATCCGCGTCCGTCTTCTTCTTAAAGATCCATTTGTTTTCTATTGCTCGTCGATCATCGGGCAAGTCTGTCAAAGTCCATACTTTGTTTTCATACATGGATCCTATCTCGGATAGCATGGCTTCAAGCCATTTGTTGGAATTTGGGCCCGCCATTGCTTCTTCATAGTTCGAAGGTTCACCGTTGTCTAAAAACATGACTTCTAGGACAGGGTTGCCATACCACTCTGGTGTGGAACGTGTCCTCGTGGACCTACGAAGTTCAGTAGCAACTTGATCCGAAGTACCTTGATCATCATCATTAATTTCCTCTCTAGTCGGTGCAGGCACCACAGGAACATTTTCCTAAGCTGCGCTACTCACCGGTTCAAGAGGTAGTACTTCATCAAGTTCCACTTTCCTCCCACTTACTTCTCTCGAGAGAAACTCTTTCTCCAGAAAGGACCCGTTCTTGGCAACAAAGATCTTGCCCTCAGATCTTAAGTAGAAGGTATACCCAATGGTTTCCTTAGGGTACCCTATGAAGACGCATTTCTCCGACTTGGGTTCGAGCTTTTCAGGTTGAAGTTTCTTCACATAAGCATCGCATCCCCAAACTTTTAGAAACGACAGCTTAGGTTTCTTCCCAAACCATAATTTATACGGTGTCGTCTCAAGGATTTAGACGGTGCCCTATTTAAAGTGAATGTAGTTGTCTCTAGAGCGTATCCCCAAAATGATAGCGGTAAATCGGTAAGTGACATCATAGATCGCACCATATCCAATAGAGTGCGATTATGACGTTCGGACACACCGTTACGCTGAGGTGTTCCAGGCGGCGTGAGTTGTGAAACGATTCCACATTTCCTTAAGCGCATACCAAATTCGTGACTTAAATATTCTCCCCCACGATCTGATCGTAAGAACTTTATCTTTCAGTCACGTTGATTCTCTACCTCGTTCTGAAATTCCTTGAACTTTTAAAAGGTCTCAGACTTGTGTTTCATCAAGTAGACATACCCATATCTACTCAAGTCATCAGTGAGAGTGAGAACATAACGATAGCCTCCGCGAGCCTCAATGCTCATTGGACCGCACACATCAGTATGTATGATTTCCAATAAGTTGGTTGCTCGCTCCATTGTTCCGGAGAACGGAGTCTTGGTCATTTTGCCCATGAGGCATGGTTCGCATGTGTTAAATGATTCATAATCTAGAGACTCTAAAAGTCCATCAACATGGAGCTTCTTCATGCGCTTGATACCAATGTGACCAAGGCGGCAGTGCCACAAGTATGTGGGACTATCATTATCAACCTTACATCTTTTGGTATTCACACTATGAATATGTGTAACATCACGTTCGAGATTCATTAAGAATAAACCATTGACCAGCGGGGCATGACCATAAAACATATCTCTCATATAAATAGAATAACCATTATTCTCGGATTTAAATGAGTAGCCATCTCGCATTAAACGAGATCCAGATACAATGTTCATGCTCAAAGCTGGCACTAAATAACAATTATTGAGGTTTAAAACTAATCCCGTAGGTAAATGTAGAGGTAGCGTGCCGACGGCGATCACATCGACCTTGGAACCATTCCCGACGCGCATCGTCACCTCGTCCTTCGCCAGTCTCCGCTTATTCTGCAACTCCTGCTTTGAGTTACAAATATGAGCAACCGCACCGGTATCAAATACCCATGAGCTACTATGAGTACTGGTAAGGTACACATCAATTACATGTATATCACATATACCTTTAGTGTTGCCGGCCTTCTTGTCCGCTAAGTATTTGGGGCAGTTCCGCTTCCAGTGACCACTTCCCTTGCAATAAAAGCACTCAGTCTCAGGCTTGGGTCCATTCTTTGACTTCTTCCCGGCAACTGGCTTACCGGGCGCGGCAACTCCCTTGCCGTCCTTCTTGAAGTTCTTCTTACCCTTGCCTTTCTTGAACTTAGTGGTTTTATTCACCATAAACACTTGATGTTCCTTTTTGATCTCTACCTCCGCTGATTTTAGCATTGAATATACCTCAGGAATGGTCTTTTCCATCCCCTGCATATTGAAGTTCATCACAAAGCTCTTGTAGCTCGGTGGAAGCGACTGAAGGATTCTGTCAATAACTGCGTCATCCGGGAGATTAACTCCCAGCTGAGTCAAGCGGTTGTGCAACCCAGAAATTTTGAGTATGTGCTCACTAACAGAACTATTTTCCTCCATCTTACAACTAAAGAACTTGTCGGAGACTTCATATCTCTTGACCCGGGCATGAGCTTGGAAAACCATTTTCAGCTCTTCAAACATCTCATATGCTCCGTGTTGCTCAAAACGCTTTTGGAGCCCCGGTTCTAAGCTGTAAAGCATGCTGCACTGAACGAGGGAGTAATCATCAGCACGAGACTGCCAAGCGTTCATAACGTCTTGGTTCTCTGGGATGGGTGCTTCACCTAGCAGTGCTTCTAGGACATAATCTTGCTGCAGCTATGAGGATGATCCTCAGGTTCCGGACCCAGTCCGTATAGTTGCTGCCATCATCTTTCAGCTTGGTTTTCTCTAGGAACGCGTTGAAGTTGAGGGCAACATTAGCGTGGGCCATTTGATCTACAAGACATATTGTAAAGATTTTAGACTAAGTTCATGATAATTAAGTTCATCTAATCAAATTATTCAATGAACTCCCACTCAGACAGACATCCCTCTAGTCATCTAAGTGAAACATGATCCGAATCAACTAGGTCGTGTCCGATCATCATGTGAGACGGACTAGTCATCATCAGTGAACATCTTCATGTTGATCATATCTTCTATACGACTCATGCTCGACCTTTCGGTCTTCCTTGTTCTGAGGCCATGTCTGTACATGCTAGGTTCATCAAGTCGACCTAAGTGTATTGCGTGTGTAAATCTGGCTTACACCCGTTGTATTCGAACATTAGGATCTATCACACCCGATCATCACGTGGTGCTTCGAAACAATGAACCTTCGCAACGGTGCACAGTTAGGGGGAACACTTTCTTGAAATTATTACGAGGGATCATCTTATTTAAGCTACCGCCGTTCTAAGCAAATAAGATGTAAAACATGATAAACATCACATGCAATCAAATAGTGACATGATATGGCCAATATCATATTGCTCCTTTGATCTCCATCTTCGGGGTGCCATGATCATCTTCGTCACCGGCATGACACCATGATCTCCATCATCATGATCTCCATCATCGTGTCTTCATGAAGTTGTCACACCAATGATTACTTCTACTTCTATGGCTAATGCGTTTAGCAATAAAGTAAAGTAATTTACATGGCGTTATTCAATGACACGCAGGTCATACAAAAAATAAAGACAACTCCTATGGCTCCTGCCGGTTGTCATACTCATCGACATGCAAGTCGTGATTTCTATTACAAGAACATGATCAATCTCATACATCACATATATCATTCATCACATCCTTTTGGCCATATCACATCACAAGGCATATGCTACAAAAACAAGTTAGACGTCCTCTAATTGTTGTTGCAAGTTTTTACGTGGCTTCTATAGGTTTCTAGCAAGAACGTTTCTTGCCTACGTAAAACCACAATGTGATATGCCAATTTCTATTTACCCTTCATAAGGACCCTTTTCATCGAATCCGCTCCAAGTAAAGTGGGAGAGACAGACACCCGCTAGCCACCTTATGCAACTAGTGCATGTCAGTCGGTGGAACCTGTCTTACGTAAGCGTACGTGTAAGGTCGGTCCGGGCCGCTTCATCCCACGATGCCGCCGAAGCAAGATAAGACTAGTAGTGGCAAGAAAATTGGCAACATCTATGCCCACAACAAGTTTGTGTTCTACTCGTGCATAGTAACTACGCATAGACCTAGCTCATGATGCCACTGTTGGAGAACGTTGCAGAAAATAAAAAAATTCTACGCTTCACCAAGATCAATCTATGGAGTCATCTAGCAACGAGAGAGAGGAGTGCATCTACATACCCTTGTAGATCATGCGCGGAATCATTCAAGAGAACGGGGTTGAGGGAGTCGTACACGTCGTGATCCAAATCACCGGAGATCCTAGCGCCGAACGGACGGCACCTCCGCGTTCAACACACATACGGTTGGGAAGACGTCTCCTCCTTCTTGATCCAGCAAGGGGGAAGGAGAGGTTGATGGAGATCCGGCAGCACGACGGCGTGGTGGTGGATGCATCAGCAATCTCGGCAGGGCTTCGCCAAGCACTACGAGAGGGAGAGGTGTCACGGGAGGGAGAGGGAGGCGCCAGGGGCTAGGGTGCGCAGCCCTCCCTCCCCCCTCTTTATATAGGGGTCCAGGGGCGCTGGCCCCTCTAGATCCCATCTAGATGGGGGGGGCAAGGGGTGGCTTGCCCCCCAAGCCAAGTGGGTGCGCCCCCCACCCCTAGGGTTTCCAACCCTAGGCGCAGGGGGGGGGCCCAAGGGGGGGCGCACCAGCCCACCAGGGGCTGGTTCCCCTCCCACTTCCGCCCACGGGGCCCTTCGGGATAGGTGGCCCCACCCAGTGGACCCCGGGACCCTTCCGGTGGTCCCGGTACAATACCGGTGACCCCCGAAACTTTCCCGATGGCCAAAACTGGACATCTTATATATAAATCTTCACCTCCGGACCATTCCGGAACTCCTCGTGACGTCCGGGATCTCATCCGGGACTCCGAACAACTTTCGGGTTACAGCATACTAATATCTCAACAACCCTAGCGTCACTGAACCTTAAGTGTGTAGACCCTACGGGTTCGGGAGACATGCAGACATGACCGAGACGCCTCTCCGGTCAGTAATCAACAGCAGGATCTGGATACCCATGTTGGCTCCCACATGCTCCTCGATGATCTCATCGGATGAACCACGATGTCGAGGATTCAATCAATCCCGTATACAATTCCCTTTGTCAATCGGTACGTTACTTGCCCGAGATTCGATCGTCGGTATCCCAATACCTCGTTTAATCTCGTTACCCGCAAGTCACTTTACTCGTTCCGTAATGCATGATCCCGCGACCAAACACTTGGTCACATTGAGCTCATTATGATGATGCATTACCGAGTGGGCCCAGAGATACCTCTCCGTCATACGGAGTGACAAATCCCAGTCTCGATTCGTGCCAACCCAACAGACACTTTCGGAGATACCTGTAGTGCACCTTTATAGTCATCCAGTTACGTCGTGACGTTTGGCACACCCAAAGCACTCCTACGGTATCCGGGAGTTGCACAATCTCATGGTCTAAGGAAATGATACTTGACATTTGGAAAAGCTCTAGCGAAACGAACTACACAATCTTGTGCTATGCTTAGGATTGGGTCTTGTCCATCACATCATTATCCTAATGATGTGATCCCGTTATCAATGGCATCCAATGTCCATAGTCAGGAAACCATGACTATCTGTTGATCAACGAGCTAGTCAACTAGAGGCTCACTAGGGACGTGTTGTGGTCTATATATTCACACCTGTATTATGATTTCCGGATAACACAATTATAGCATGAATAATAGACAATTATCATGAACAAGGAAATATAATAATAACCATTTTATTATTGCCTCTAGGGCATATTTCCAACAATAACCCCCTCACACGACAGTGGTTTTCCTATAATTTGTTAAACCAAAACTAGAAGTAGGGTGATACCTCAACCACGAGGAGTCAAACCTGGGTAAAATTTTCGTGTGCGATTCCTTTTGAAGCTTCCGATTACACGCTGCACCCTATTGACGGTTTCGAGTACCACATCACTAGGCACCCTTACACATTTCATGGTTTCTACTCTGCTAAAAAGATAAACACAAATATGTAGCTTGAAAGCAACTATAGCTGGGCACTTACACTAGTAGAAAAGGGGCCATTTGTCCCGGTTCATACGAGCCTTTTGTCTCGGTTGTTGAACCGGGACAAAAGGGTCGTTACTAATGCCCTGGCCCTTTAGTCCCGGTTCTTACACAAACCGGGACAGATGGGCCTCCACGTGGCTGGTGCGCCGAGCCCAGGCAGGAGGTCCTTTGGTCCCGGTTGGTGGCACCAACCGGGACCAAAAGGCATCCACGCGTCAGCATTTCAGGGGCTGGGTTTTTTTTTGAAAGGGGGGGGGTGGGGGTTTTGGGGGGTTAATTTAGGTGTTTCATATATTGTGTTAGCTAGCTAATTAATAGGGAGAAGTGTCCTCTCTTATCTCCGTGCTTGGTCGACGCTACGTACTATACATAGAGAGGCCCTCGACACGCTAGCTAGTAAGAAAATGAAGGAAACCATTAAGTACATAAGTTCGTCGTGCATACCGAGACAAGTGATTGATCGACCTCTCCTTCTCCGAGAGATTGGTCGAATAACAAGTTTTCTTATTATCTATCCGACGCTACTGGCTACAAACATATACAATATGTAAGATCTCTTACAATCCCCTAGCAATTGAAATCAACTTCCACATGGTATTCTCCGGCTTTATTGATGACGTGGTCAAGAAAGAATCCCGCCAATTCCTCTTGAATTGCTTTCATGCGATCTTGTGGTAGGAATTCATTCCGCATCTGCCACGTCTAATTTGAAGAAGGGGGTTAATAAATATATATGAATGAAACTCAACAGAAATGATGGTGTAATAAAATGAAATTGTGAATATTATTGCTTACGCACTTCATATTGTCTTTTAGAGTAGCCCCGCTTATTTTCCAAAGTCGCGATGTAGATGAACTCGCACACGTAGTATCCATAGAAATCATTCCCTTGTTCCTGCCACAAGCACTTTACGAGAAATAGAGGTCAATCAAACTGATAATGAAGCATTATAAATGGCATTGATGAAAGTATAGCTATAGAATCAACGGGAGATGCGCGCAACTAGCTAGCCAGTAGTACTTACTTTCGGGGATGTATATTGCAGCTCCTTCGGCAGTCCCGGAGCTTCTGCGGTGAACTGTTTCCAAACCCTGCAAGACAAAGAAAATAATTATTATTACTTGAGATATCAGGAAATGAACAAAAAGTTGTCGATATGGTGCGATAATGATCGATTGAACTTACTTGTTGAGCATTTTAGTCATGTCCGCATAGGTTTCGGGAGCTTTTCGTCTCGAGTCTAAGACAGTTACTAGTCCCCGCTCAAGCTTAATCTCCAGAAGAACATAGCGGAAGCTGCGCACGCATGCATAACTCATCAATTACATTACTATAACCTCGCTCGAGTAATAAGGGAAACCGAATATGCACACGACAGTAACACTCACTCGAAGTTGTAAGGAAAGAGTATGGTATCTTTGTTTTGATTTTTGATCAACGATTGTAGCAAGTTGGCCTCGGCCTCTTCGGCGTGCTTTTTAACCTGAATTTCATCTATGATATTTGTGTTAATGAACCCAATATCATACATTTCTTGTTTTCTGCACTCGAGATCTTCAATCTGCATAATATATTGAGGATAATTAATTATAAATACATGCAATGAAAGAGCCGAGCTATATATAGAGACTTAATGACAAAAATAGTACTTACAGACAGTAGCAAAAGACCGTTAATTTATTGAGGGCCTTTTGATTGAAGAACGCGAAGAACTCCTCAAATGGAACAGGCAACAGATCAGTTCCAACGAGGTCGTGCTCCTCTTTCATTCTCAGATACAAACTATTCACGCCCCCAGACTCTCTGCAGGTTTTCATGTACCAATTATGGAATCTTCGCATCATCGTTGTTAAAGATTTTTCATCTTTGACGAGATGCTTCCCGTACTCGTATCTGTGTTCGTCCACCTCCATGAAATCAGGAAGTTGATCGTCAGGCAGGTAATCTGCAAGATTGCAGTAACCGGCCACCGTCCCCGGAGCATTAGCGACGATGTCGCCGCTAGACACATTGAGCGGGGGGCACGATTGATTCTTGTTCGCCGAGATGGGCAATTTTTTTCGCAGCTGCTCGTTCTTTTGACCTTTGATGTCTGACAGTACTTCCCGATCGCTCCGCTTCAAGATATGTCTGTTCAGTAATGCGCTCATAGTTGGTTCTCGGCGGAGACTTTGGTGGTTTCCTCAGGGCATCGGTAGTGCGCTTTGCTTTCATCGGATCTACCTTCTCCTCCGGAGGTGGATGTCTCTTTGCTTTCAACCCTTCAAAGAAGTCGTCCACTTTGGCCCGCACGATCTTCACGTTTTCCTCCTCGGTCCTCTCGTACGGTAACTTCTCTAGAGGCTTGAGAGAAGGACCGTATCTGTATTGCCTCACACCTCTGGCTGTACTGCTAGACGCCAGAGAAGACGGAGCGGCTGCGGCGTCTGTCTTCTTTCGTGCTAGCTTACGAGGTGGAGGAGAAGGACTACGACACGTCGGAGCAGCCGGGGCGGCGGTGGGTCTCTTCCGCCCTTGCTGGCGAGGCGGAGAAGGAGGAGGCTGCTGGCTGCTCGGGCGCGCTGGCGCAGGCGGAGAAGGAGCGCGGAGTGCCGCCACGTGCCGGAGAAGGAGGCCGAGTGCCCTGATCGTCACTCGCCGGAGGAGGAGGCGGTGGAGGAGGCGGAGTGCCCTGACTCGCCGAAGAAGGAGGAGGAGGCGGAGGCGTCCAGTTCGGAAGGTTGATGAGCTCCTTCCGCCATAGGCATGGAGTCTTCAGAGCATAACCCAGCGTAGTCTCCCCTTCACCATTAGGGTGGTCAAGCTGGAGGTCCTCAAATCCCTCCGTTATTTCATCCACCATCACCCTAGCATATCCTTCTGGAATTGGCCGTCAGTGAAAAGTTGCGCCTGGTTCAGTAGGATAAACAGAGCCAACAACCGCCTTGACCTTCAAATTCATCCATTTCGTCATAATGTGGCAATTTTGAGACTCCGTGATAGCATCCACGGGATACCTGGCAGGAACCGTCAAGACATGCTCCGGAAAGCAGCTCGGTGGAAGCCACGCTGCTTCTCCGCTGAGATGGCGGGGTAGCTTCGGGGGAAGCTTCGGCAGGTCGTTTGTTGCGATCTGCTTCTCGTTCCTCTAGCCCCATTACCCTTTCGTGCAGCGCCTGCAGTTGCCTATGCTCCAGTTTCTTCCTCCTCTCCTGGGTTTTGTAACCCCCTGCGTCCAGAAAACCAACCTTCCACAGAATGGAGCCTGGCGTGCCTCGTGTCCGTCCAGGGTGCTCAGGATTCCCGAGGGCCATTGTGAGCTCGTCTTTCTCCATGTCTGGAACGAACATCCCTTGCTGTGCTGCATTGATATAGTGCCGAAGCCTCTTGACTGGTATTTTCAGTTGCTCATCCGTCCAATGGCACTTCCCTGATATAGGGTCCAATGTTCCGCCAGCCCCGAAGAACCAAGTCCGACAATGGTCTGGCCAGTTCATTGTCTCTGGTTCGATCCCTTTATCAAGCAGATCATTCTTAGCATTGGCCCACTTAGGCCGGGCTTTGAGGTAGCCACCTGACCCCGTGCGATGGTGAAACTGCTTCTTTGCAGCATTTTGCTTGTTTATCGCCGACATCTTCTTACTCTTTTCCGATGTCGTGTGGGCCACAACTGTGGGCCAGTGATCTCTGATCTTCTCATATTTGCCGATGAATTCTGGTGTCTCTTCTTTGTCGACAAACTTTTTCAGCTCTTTCCTCCACCTCCTGAATAGGCCTGCCATCTTCTTAAGAGCAAAAGACTTGATTAATTGCTCTGTAACTGGCTTCTCCGGATCCTCCTCTCGCGGTAGGGTGAAATTTGCCTTCAGCTCAGTCCAAAGATCATCTTTCTGCATATCATTGACATAAGACACCTCATGGTCTTCGTTCTTAGGCTTATACCATTGGTGGATGCTGATCGGGATCTTGTCCCTAACAAGAACCCCGCACTGAGCAGCAAATGCGTTCTTTGTCCGGATGGGTTCAATCGGTTCGCCGTCGTGCGCGATTGCTGTGATCTCAAACCTTTCATCCGAGCTCAACTTTTTCTTCGGGCCTCGTCTCCTTACCGAAGTTGTGCTCGATTCGGAGGGCTAGAAAAAAGAAGAAAGACGAGAGTTAATTAATATGTGTACATATACCAAAACAATGAATGCATCAATTAGCTAGTCAGCACAGGCTTAACTAGTATATATACCTGGCCAGACTCGGTTCGGTCACCGGAGCCGTCATCATAGTCTCCTTCTTGCACCGTCAATGGGTCACCGGAGCCATCATAATCATGTCTTCCCTCCTCCATTCTTCGATCACCGTAGCCTGCTTCTTCACCATGTTCTTCTAGACCATCATTGTCATTAAGATACGACAAGATATCACCTCCGGCTAAGATTATGTCCCCCAACACCTCTTCTGCTTCCTCGTCTCGTATGTGCTTCATTGTTTCTGCAAATATTACAACATGGCAATTATTACACAAACATGACAGCACGTGGATATATTAGTGGCAAACATAGACCGAGCTTATTCCGGGTTTGGGGTGGCCTCGGCAACGCTTCAAGGGTAGGGGCGCGGCGAGAGGGGTAGGAGACCGACATCGTTTTTTTCTAGGGCTTGGGTGTCCTCGAGAGTTTTGGTCGAGCGAGAGGGGGTGGCCTCGAGAGATTTTGTCGGGTAGGGGCGCGGCGGGAGGGGGTAGGAGACCGACATCGTTTTTTCTAGGGTTTGGGTGTCCTCGAGAGTTTTGGTATAAGTTATCACAGTCAAGAGGGGGTAATATCGACAACGATGACATACATACACGGGAAAATAATGTTATTGGGGAGGGGGTATATCGACCCCCCCCCCCACGTGTTGAAGTTATCGGGAGGGGGTTATATCGACAATGACGACATACGTACATGGGAAAATAATATTATCGGGGAGGGGGTATATCGAACCCCCCCCCCTCGTGTTGAAGTTATCGGGAGGGGTATATCGACGACGACAGACCCGATAAAACATAAGAAAATGAAGAAGAAATAAAAAGAGGAGAAGAAGAAAGAAATAGAGGAGAAGATCGAAGAAAAAAAAGAAGAAAAAAAGAGGAGAAGAAGAAAGGAATAGAGGAGAAGAAGAAAAAATAGAATTTCTCCTCTTCTTCCTCTTCTTATTTCCTTTTTCCTCTCATTCATTTTCTTCTTCTTCCTTCTTAAAAATACATGAAGTAGTATTGCTTGTTTTTTTTAAATAATGTTCAAATAGAAATTTTAGAAAAAAAGTAAAGGTTTTGCCTAATTCATTGTTCATATGAATATACAAACATTTGCATATTTACAATAATTAATATCACCAAAAAAATCTACGAACAGAAAAAAATACTATTTTTTTTCTTAAAATCTATCTTTTGCATATATACATGAACATATATATACACAGAGAACATATATACATACATATATACATTTTTATAAAAATGCAAAAAACAAAAATCTAAAAAAAGGACATATAAACAGATATACGCACATACATATACTCATACATATACATATAATCAGGAATAAAACATCTATATATGTGCAAAAAAATAGGGGGAAGAGGGGGGCGGTGCC
>NC_041389.1:145894033-145895012 GCF_002162155.2 Triticum dicoccoides | reverse complement strand
CGACGACGTGGTCGGGGCAAGGGCGCGCGGCGTGGTCGGGGCGGGCCGCTGGCGGCGTGCTTAGGGCAGGCGGCTGCGCATCGACGAGGCAGCAGAGGGCGGCGACAGTGGCGACGGGGCGAGCTCGGGCAGCCTGGTGGCGTCGTCGGGGCGGGGGAACTGATGCAGATGAATCTGAAAAACGCCAAGTGCTTTCTTATATACTGAGAGTATTGGTCCCGGTTCGTGGCACCGGTTGGTCCCGGTTGGTGGCACCAACCGGGACTAAAGGGAGGCATTGGTTCCGGTTGGTGTCACGAACCGGGACCAACCGGGACTAAAGGGAGGCATTGGTCCCGGTTGGTGCCACGAACCAGGACCAAAGGGTGGCATTGGTCTCGGTTCGTGCCACCAACCGGGACCAATGGCCTTGCACAGCAGCGTGGTGGTGGGAGATTAGTCCCACCTTGCTAGTTGAGAGCGTCGACCACCTACTTATAAGCACTACTGCCTCCTCTCTCTCGAACTCCTCTGAACTGCAGGCCTATGGGCCTAATCTGACACTGCTTTGCCTGTGGGCCTGTTGGGCCTTCTGCGGGCCTGAATCCTGGCCCATGGTAGGGTTTCTAGTCGTATTCAGGCCGTGGGGGGCCAGTAGGAGGCACTTTTTTTTGTTTTTTGTTTTCTTTACTTATTGTTGCTATTTTTATTTTTTTCCCAGTTTTTTTGTTTTGTTTTCTGCATTATTTATTTTCTTTTTTTTGTTTTATTTTTTAATTATTTTTGCTTTTAGTTTTAGAAAAATTATAGACTTTCTGTTAGTGCCATTAGTTTTCAAATTTGAAAACACTTTTTTTGTTTTTTTGTTTTCTTTCTTGCTTTATTTATTTTATTTTGTTTCTACTTACAATAAAATACTTATTGTTGCTATTTTATTTTTTTCCAGTTTTTTTGTTTTGTTTTCGGCATTATTTATTTTCTTTTATTTTTTGCTTTATTT
>NC_041389.1:145856484-145893717 GCF_002162155.2 Triticum dicoccoides | reverse complement strand
TTTATTTCTTTGTTGCTTTATTTATTTTATTTTGTTTCTACTTACAACAAAATACTTATTGTTGCTATTTTATTTTGTTTCCAGTTTTTTTGTTTTGTTTTCTGCATTATTTATTTTCTTTTGTTTTTTGCTTTATTTTTTAATTCTTTTTGCTTTTAGGTCAGCAAAATTATAAACTTTCTGTTAGTGCCATTAGTTTTAGAAAAATTATAACTTTCTGTTAGTGCCATTAGTTTTCAAATTTGAATAGTTAAATTTGAATTCTTTGAAATTTGTGTGAATCACAAGTTTGTGATTAACTTTACTAAAAAAATGAACATAGATGCGCCTATAGAGAAAATTCAACCTAAATTCATAATAAATTTCTATGAATTTCAGAGAAATTCACTATGAATTTAGGTCAAATTCCCTGTATAGGGGCATCTATTTTTACTTTGAGAGGAGCTCAACAAGGCAGAGAGGGACGGGCTTATAAACCGGTGTAAGCGCCCTTCAGTTGGCGAGGTGGGACTAAACTCTGAGTCCAACTTGGACCAACCCTTTAGTCCCGGTTTGTGGCCAAACCGGGACTAATGGTCATGGGCCAGGGGCGAGGCGCATGGGTCCCGGTTCATGCGTGGAACCGGGACCAAAAGGTCCAGACGAACCGGGACCAATGGCCCACATGGCTGCCCTCTTGAGAGTGTTCTTGGTGAGAACATAGTTGACAAGGAGCAAACCGGGATTAATGGTATTACGAGGGCCGAACCATAAGACATTAAAGCATTTCAAATGAACTCTGAAAAAGTTGAAAGTTGGCATGGTATCATAATTTCACCCACATAGCATGTGCATGTACAAAACGGACAATGGTATCATACTCGTCTGTTACAAAGTTGGCATGGTATCATCATAATAATTGCGGGAGAAAGTCTTCACTTTTTCTTCGCTTGTGTCATTTGCTTATTGCGCCGTAACCATGGATAATCTTCATCGTTTATCAGGATGCTTGGGTCAGCCTTGACTTTGAAGGGAGGAATTTCATGAAACTTTTCATAATCTTCAGACATGTCTGTCTTGCCCTCCACTCCCAAGATGTCCCTTTTTCTTGAAAGAACTATGTGGCACTTTGGCTCATCGTATGATGTATTCGCTTCCTTATCTTTTCCTTTTCTCGGTCTGGTAGACATGTCCTTCACATAGATAACCTGTGCCACATCATTGGCTAGGACAAACGGTTTGTCAGTGTACCCAAGATTTTTCAGATCCACTGTTGTCATTCCGTACTGTGGGTCTACCTGTACCCCGTCTCCTGACAGATTGACCCATTTGCACTTAAACAAAGGGACCTTAAAATCATGTTCGTAGTCAAGTTCCCATATGTCCACTATGTAACCATAATATGTGTCCTTTCCCCTCTCGGTTGTTGCATCAAAGCAGACATCGCTGTTTTTCTTGGTGCTCTTTTGATCTTGGTCAATCGTGTAAAATGTATTCCCATTCATCTCGTATCCTTTGTAAATCAATACAGTCAAAGATGGTCCCCTGGACAACAAGTACAGCTCATCACAAATAGTGTTGTCACCTCTGAGACGTGTTTCCAACCAACTGCTGAAAGTCCTGATGTGTTCACATGTAATCCAGTCGTCGCACTACTCCGGGTGTTTGGAGCGCAGACTGTTCTTGTGTTCATCGACATACGGGGTCACCAAGGTAGAGTTATGTAGAACTGTGTAGTGTGCTTGAGACTAAGAATATCCGTCCCTGCATATTACTGAGCCCCTTCCAAGCATGCCTTTTCCAGTCAGTCTCCCCACATACCGTGATTTAGGGAGACCTATCTTCTTAAGGCCAGGAATGAAGTCAACACAAAACCCGATGACATCCTCTGTTTGATGGCCCATGAAGATGCTTCCTTCTGGCCTAGCGCGGTTACAAACATATTTCTTTAGGACTCCCATGAACCTTTCAAAGGGGAACATATTGTGTAGAAATACGGGCCCCAGAATGACAATCTCATTGACTAGATGAACTAGGACGTGCGTCATGATATTGAAGAAGGATGGTGGGAACACCAGCTCGAAACTGACAAGACATTGCGCCACATCACTCCTTAGCTTTGGTACGATTTCTGGATCGATCACCTTCTGAGAGATTGCATTGAGGAATGCACATAGCTTCACAATGGCTAATCAGACGTTTTCCGGTAGAAGCCCCCTCAATGCAACCGGAAGCAGTTGCATCATAATCACGTGGCAGTCATGAGACTTTAGGTTCTGGAACTTTTCTCTGGCATATTTATTATTCCCTTTATATTCGACGAGAAGCCAGTCGGGACCTTCATACTGAGCAGGCATTCAAAGAAGATTTCTTTCTCTTCTTTCGTAAGAGCATAGCTGGCAGGACCTTCATACTGCTTCGGAGGCATGCCGTCTTTTTCGTGCAAACGTTGCAGGTCCTCCCATGCCTCAGGTGTATCTTTTTTCTTTCCATACACGCCCAAGAAGCCTAGCAGGTTCACGTAAAGGTTCTTCGTCACGTGCATCACGTTGATTGAAGAGCGGACCTCTAGGTCTTTCTAGTAGGGTAGGTCCCAAAATATAGATTTCTTCTTCCACATGGGTGCGTGTCCCTCAGCGTCATTCGGAATAGCTAGTGCGCTGGGACCCTTTCCAAAGATTACGTGTAAATCATTGACCATAGCAAGTACGTGATCACCGGTACGCATGGCGGGCTTCTTCCGGTGATCTGCCTCGCCTTTGAAATGCTTGCCTTTCTTTCGACATTGATGGTTGGTCGGAAGAAATCGACGATGGCCTAGGTACACATTCTTCTTGCAGCTTCCCAGGTATATACTATCGGTGTCAAGTAAACAGTGTGTGCATGCGTGTTATCCCTGTTTGTCTGTCCTGAAAGGTTACTAAGAGCGGGCCAATCGTTGATGGTCACGAACAGCAACACCTTTAGGTCAAATTCCTCCTGTTTGTGCTCATCCCATGTACGTACACCGTTTCCATTCCACAGCTGTAAAAGTTCTTCAACTAATGGCCTTGGGTACACATCAATGTCGTTGACGGGTTGCTTAGGGCCTTGGATGAGAACTGGCATCATAATGAACTTCTGCTTCATGCACATCCAAGGAGTAAGGTTATACATACATAGAGTCATGGGCCAGGTGCTGTGATTGCTTCTCTGCTCCCCGAAAGGATTAATGCCATCCGCGCTTAAAGCAAACCATACGTTCCTTGGGTCACTTGCAAACTCATCCTAGTACTTTCTCTCGATTTTTCTCCACTACGACCCATCAGCGGGTGCTCTCAACTTCCTGGTCTTTCTTACGGTCCTCTCTGTGCCATCGCATCAACTTGGCATGCTCTCCGTTTCTGAACAGACGTTTCAACCGTGGTATTATAGGAGCATACCGCATCACCTTCGCAGGAACCCTCTTCCTGGGGGGCTCACCGTCAACATCACCAGGGTCATCTCGTCTGATCCTATACTGTAATGCACCGCATACCGGGCATGCGTTCAGATCCTTGTACGCACCGCGGTAGAGGATGCAGTCATTAGGGCATGCATGTATCTTCTGCACCTCCAATCCTAGAGGGCATACGACCTTCTTTGTTGCGTATGTACTGTCGGGCAATTCATTATCCTTTGGAAGCTTCTTCTTCAATATTTTCAGTAGCTTCTCAAATCCTTTGTCAGGCACAACATTCTCTGCCTTCCACTGCAGCAATTCCAGTACGGTACCGAGCTTTGTGTTGCCATCTTCGCAATTGGGGTACAACCCTTTTTTGTGATCCTCTAACATGCGATCGAACTTCAGCTTCTCCTTTTGACTTTCGCATTGCGTCCTTGCATCAACAATGACCCGGTGGAGATCGTCATCATCGGGCACATCGTCTGGTCCCTCTTGATCTTCAGCAGCTTCGCCCGTTGCAGCATCATCATGCACATCGTCTGGTTCCTTTTGATGTTCAGTAGCATCACCGTATTTAGGGGGCACATAGTTGTCATCGTACTCTTCTTCTTCGCCGTCTTTCATCGTAACCCCTATTTCTCCGTGCCTCGTCCAAACATTACAGTGTGGCATGAAACCCTTGTAAAGCAGGTGGGCGTGAAGGATTTTCCGGTCAGAGTAAGACTTCGTATTCCCACATATAGGGCATGGATAACACATAAAACCATTCTGCTTGTTTGCCTCAGCCACTTCGAGAAAATCATGCATGCCCTTAATGTACTCGGAGGTGTGTCTGTCATCGTACATCCATTGCCGGTTCATCTGCGTGCATTATATATAATTAAGTGTGTCAAAAACCATTACAGAAAATCATGAATAGATAATTAAGTGACCAAATTAATAGAAGTTCATCATCACATTAAAACCAAAGTACATACATAGTTCTCATCTAACAACTGCAGAGCATCTAAATTAATTAAACCATACATTGAAACTATGTAAAACATTTCAATGCGAAAACAAATGCGATCATAATCGCAACCAAGGTAACAACTGATCCAACAGCATAATGATACCAAGCCTCAGTATGAATGGCATATTTTTTAATCTTTCTAATCTTCAAGCGCATTGCATCCATCTTGATCTTGTGATCATCGACGACATCCGCAACATGCAACTCCAATATCATCTTCTCCTCCTCAATTTTTCTTATTTTTCCTTCAAGAAATTGTTTTCTTCTTCAACTAAATTTAACCTCTCGACAATAGGGTCGGTTGGAATTTCCGGTTCAACAACCTCCTAGATAAATAAAATCTATGTCACGTTGGTCGGCATAATTGTCATAAACAATAAATGAACCAATAGTTATGAAAAGATAATATATACCACATCTGAATCATAGACAGGACGAGGGCCGACGGGGGCGGATACCAAAACCATCGCACTATATAAGATGCAATAATAAAAGTAAGAAAATAATACAAGTATCTATCTAAACATACAAGTAAGAATATTTTCCTTTAAGAAAGAAGATAAGAACAAGAGGCTCACCACGGTGGTGCCAGCGATGAGATCGACGCGAGTGATCGACGGCGGTGAAGACGGGGACGGCGCGTGATGGACCGCTAAACCTAGACAAATATTGAGGAAAATGAAGAAAGCTTAAGTAGTGTGGCTCGGGCATTCCATCGAACACCTTATGTGCATAGGAGGTGAGCTAGAGCACCACCAAGCCCTCTCCCCCTCGACGGCCAGAAAAAACAGAGCAGTGTGCTTTGCTCTTACACAAGGGAGTATATATAGGCACATCATTGGTCCCGGTTGGTGGCATGAACCGGGACTAAAGGGCAGCATTTAGCCCCGGTTCAAGCCACCAACCGGGACCAATGGTGGTCAAGCCACCAACCGGGACCAATGATGATGGGCCAGGAGCGAGGCCCATCGGTTAGTCCCACCAACCGGAACCAAAAGGTCCAGACGATCCGAAACCAATGACCCACGTGGCCCGACCGGCCCCCGGGGCTCACGAACCGGGTCCAATGCCCCATGGATTCCGGTTCTGAACTGAACCGGAACTAATGGGCTGACCCGGCCTGGATCTTTGCCCTCTTTTCTACTAGTGTTACCCTATAGTTTCAACTAGACAGCAACGAACAAGGGTCACCACCACCGTCCACCGGAGTATATTCAAGTAACACCAATGATGTTTAGATAAGGATGATGGAGTAACATCAATTCCAGCGTCCGTACGAGCGTTGAGGAAGCTGCAAACACCAGGTGGATTGTGTGCTTTTGAAGCAACAGATTTTTCTTCCGTTTTAAATGTGACGTGGAAAATGGCAAAGGACATCACGCCGCTTTTCAGTTCCTGCGGCCGGTCGGGTCAGAGTTTGAATCCTTCGCATACCCTTTTGCACGTCGCCCCTTCTGCGTTCAAAACTATTTACACTTGGCTCCTCCACACTCCTCCTTCCCCCCTCATTAATGCTTCTCTGAGCTCACCACCTCACCACCGCAGAGAGAAACAGAGAGAGAACGGCATTTTGTGCAGTTCCAACTTCCAAGAAGCGGAGAGAGAGAGGGGCTTGAGCTTCGATCTATGTGTCCGCAGCCGCGATTTCGAAAGGGAGTGCAAGAGGGGGAGGCGGCGAGTCCAAGATTTTAGTTGGAGTGAGGGGAGAAAGCTGCGCGGCGACGACGCCCATGCGCGCGAGCTCGGCCGCTGTGTGAGGAGGGGTGGTGGAAGCAACCCAGGAGGAGAGAGGATGACGGGGGTGGTGGTGGTCTCCACGGGGTGCAAGGGCGGAAGCGTGGGGAAGAAGAGGGGCGGCGGGGAGGAGGCGGAGGAGCGGGAGAGGCAGCAGCTGTCGGTGCTGGCGCTGCTGCTCGCGGCCGTGCGGAGGTCGGTGGTGGCTTGCCGGGTGGAGCGGGGGCCGGACCGCGTCGCCGGTGGCGGCGGCGGCTGCCGCTGGGGGGAGAACGACGAGGACGCGGCCGCCCCCGAGCTGGCGGAGATGGAGATCGGCTGGCCGACCGACGTCCGCCACGTCGCGCACGTCACCTTCGACCGCTTCCACGGCTTCCTCGGCCTCCCCGTCGAGTTCGAGGTGGAGATGCCTCCCCGCGTCCCCAGCGCCAGGTACCCTTCCTTCCATCCATGAGATCTCAATCAACCTTCCTAGCTTCCTTCAATGTTCGACAAGATATATATCTTCAGCTTCTGCAAACTGTCCCAAATTAAGGTTGAACATTTTGTGTGAAGTAGAGAAAAAAATCTACGGAGGTTGCTGATTTGGAACTCGGTCTTGAGCAACTCGTGCTGGTTGCTTGATGTGGGGGTCTGAGAATTGCTGTCATTTTTGTTAAAATTTCTTGACCTGTTCAAGCAACTTTACTTCCTGATAGGTAGATAGATCTGGAAATACGGCAGGAGTTTCTATTCGTATTAATTCAGAAGTCCCAGTAACGGTGGGTGCCTTTAATAGCTTCCTTTATAAAACCAAGACTTTAAATGATCTAGAATGTGTTTTGGTTCAGTGGGATGATAGAACAACTTTTCTGGAAATGTCATAAAGAATTTTGATTTTTAGCCAACTATGCTTCTTTTATTTCAGAATGTCTGTTATCATAAATTTGCCCTTCAAGATTCAATATGGACATGGAGTTTACAGGACGTCTAAAACTGATATTTAATATGCACATGGAATTAACTGCATGACTACAGAATGGTATTTAATGGTGACTTTGTCCAAGATTCCGTGTGCACATGGAATTAACTTGAACACTAAAATTGATATTCAGATATGACTTTGTCCAAGATTCTATATTTGAACGCAATTCACTCAACAAAGCGCAAACAAAGATGATTACAATTTTTTTCCTGCAGTGCGAGTGTTTTCGGTGTCTCAGCTGAATCAATGCAATGCACCTACGATGGTAAGGGAAACTCGGTCCCCACGATACTGCTGCTTATGCAGGAGAGGTTGTATGCTCAGGGGGGGCTAAAGGTCAGACATCATTAGTCATTAGTTGCTCCATACCAGAAGGCCTGAATCAGCATGAATTTACTCATCCGAGTTTTGTATCTTCAGGCTGAAGGGATCTTCCGCATAAACCCGGAGAATGACCAAGAAGAGCATGTGAGGGATCAACTGAACAAAGGAGTTGTTCCTGAGGACATTGATGTTCACTGCTTGGCAAGCCTCATTAAGGTACATTTGTCCTTCACTCGTATCAACATATGATGACACAATAAGGACAGTGTGTTCACACGATCGATAGACTGTAATCATAAGGCTACAATCAAATGTTAAATAAGGACTATTGGTTTTACAAGACGACATAACTACAACTTGTATGTATTGGTCAGGCATGGTTCAGGGAACTTCCTGAAGGTGTGCTGGATAGCCTCTCCCCGGAGCAGGTTCTGCAATGCAATTCTGAAGAGGAATTCCTAGAGCTTGTGACGCTACTGCGCCCCACTCCAGCTGCACTCCTCAATTGGGCTGTTGAGCTAATGGCTGATGTTGTGGAGGAGGAGGAGCTAAACAAGATGAATGCTAGAAACATAGCCATGGTATTTGCCCCCAACATGACTCAGGTAATCACTGCATTTAGTCTTCTTGCAGGGTAGCACATGTCTGTACTTACCTGACCTCCGGAAAAAGAAAAAACCAACTGGCAAGTTGCCCATTACTGCGGCTAATCTTTAAACTTCTTATTCAATTCTAGATGTCAGATCCTTTGACAGCCCTGATGCATGCTGTGCAAGTCATGAACTTTCTCAAAACATTGATCTTGAGGACGCTTCGAGAGCGTGATGATGTAGCTCCTGGAGATTACACTCCATACTCATCTCCAGCATCTTCCGGTCGGCATTCTGATGCCGAATACTATGGCAGTGAGCGGGAGATGATGGACAGAAGCTGTGAGCTGAGCGATATGCACAGCCAGATCAGCAAGTCCGGGGGGCAGGTGGATTATTTGGTGAGGTACAACACCTGTTTCGACAGCGAACAGGAAGGCGACCATCCCCTAACCGAAGCTGAAGAGGTATTCTTGGATCGGCTGGAAAGCCAACTCGAAGACGACAGACCAGAGGGAAGCACAAACAAGCAGCGCGAAGTAAGCTCCGAGATTGTGGAAATGGAGGACGATCAACCTGAACTGAAATCTGAAACCAAGGCACTGGAGGACATACATGAAGAAGAAGAAGAAGGTGCAGAGTTATTGAAATGATAAAGAGTCTTGTGTTCTTGGGCAGGTAGATCTTGTGGTTTTTACTCTCTGGTGGATTGAGTTTGTCAACATCTGGTTGAAATGTATTGCTTGTAGTGTCTGAACTTAACTCTGCTGGTGCTTTGATATGGCCATGTGGGTCATTCATATCTGTCCTGCCGTAGGACACCACCAGGATTCACTGCTGTATGGTCAAACAGTGTTGTATGGAAATGACTGCATTAGTGTGCACTCGATGTTATTCTATCTGTACAAAAAATCTTCTTTTATTTTTTCATATGTGACTTGATTTCTAATTGTTCATGGTGGTGTCTGCCAAAATATGGTGCTAACGAGACGCTAGAATTTAGCAGTGAGATGGCTTCAGTAACAGTTACTTTCATGTTCAACTTCATCCCACTCTCACCAGCGAAACACGTTGCTAAGTCTGAAATCGCAGTGAAAAATTTCAATATATATTCCTAAACAAAGAACACATTTTTGTTGTAGTGGAGGTGTAGAACTCGTCATCTGTAATAGTTACCTGATGTTACTTTTCCAGTTAACACAGAGTTACAGGCATCAATCAAGAGTTCAGAGTACAGCAATAAAACTAACCACACGTACATTTATCAGCGTTAGAAGTGATATTACAACGAAGTGGAAAACTGTGATATCCCAGTTACTTTCCCCTCGCAAGAGTATTATAAGAAATAATATCGATCATAAGAAATAATATCGATTAATGACATAGCTTAGTACACAAACCAGTGTTATGTTTCCCCTTGCAAAGAATATTGGATACTAGTATACTGGTGTTGTTTAGTATTTGCCTATCCAGATTAGTGCCATAGCTTAGTGCAGAAACCAGTCCTTGGCCTTTTACTGGCAACAATTTCTTCAAATGAATCCAGGAGCTGCCCTGCCAAACTACCGGGCTCATCAACGAGGGTGTGGATGAAGGTCAAGACAACCCTCCGCTCCTGCTCCGTCGATCTCAGGCTAAACCAGGTTAGGAATCTCATCCTAAATTCTTTCTCGATGTGGCCACAACATTCCAACCATCGAATAGTCTTCACACAGTACTCATAGTTATTATCTAGCTCACCTAACCTACGGGAGAAGTGCCTCTGTGAACCGATGACCAAATTGCCATCCTCTGCACAGGTTTCCTGCTCCAAGTCTGATGTCTGCTTCCGACTTTGTGATCGGGATTCCATTGCAGGTGCCTCGCCGACATGCCCCTTCGTGCAGGTCGCAAAATCACCACAGCCATTGGACTTCCTCAAATCATTCTTTCCTGAACTATACCCGTTCTCATTCCGGAGGCACTCTGTTGGCATGACTACCTCAGCGTTTAAATCTGGGACTGAGGTTTCATTAAGATCAAGTTTGCGTGAAACAACATGTGCAACTTGACCCTTCTCTAGTATCACTGAATCACTCTGATTGCAGGAATCTTCAATCTCATCTTTACAGAACTCACTGGGGAAACCATCCTCTTCCCATGCCCTCCGTAACACTTGACCCAGCTGGCGCACCTTGAAGCCTGATGACCTGCCATTTTGCCTCTTGACATTTCTCTTGGCAGTAGATGAGCAACCTTCTGCGCCGTGCTCTATATTCTTGTGCATGATCTCCACACTCCTTGTAAAGCACTTAGACTCGGAGTGGCCAAGTTCACCATCCTCAATAAATGAAATGATCCGAAAGGCATACTCCGTGCAGGGCTGCAGACTGGAAATCAATATCCTTCTTTGGTCTTTGGGGAAAATAACAGGCTCCCCAGTGGAAGGCGGTTCTCTGCTGTTCCAGTACCAAAGCTTGTAGCCTTTGATAGCATGATACTGCGAGGAAGCAGTTTCTTTCAGAACAATCACTAATGATGAAGCTGTAATATCTTCAAATCTAAACCTGCAGGCAGTAGGAAGTGTATCTGCACCATGAAAAGAAGTTTGTAAGATTCATAAAAGAATTAAGTTCCACATGAACCCACTAGAAAGAGGTAAAACTTAAAAAAAAAATGAAGTACCAATTTGTTTAGTTTCTGCTTGAGAGTTTGACTGCAGCCAGTCATCTGCCTTCTCCATTGCTAGAGAGCAAAGTTTCTGCACATCGGCAGCAACAGGAAGCCGGCCCACAATGCACCGGGCCATCTTAGAAGACCCATCAAGGGGACCAACCTCAGTTTCCAGCTTTGCCTTTGCATCCTGTACAATCTGATGCAGCTCTTTAAAACGGGTTGTGCCATCCAAAAGCCTATGACTTAGGTATATACGAGAACAAAGAATATCAACCCGACGAGCATCTTTAGCAACCGCTAGCTGCCTTTTCCAGAACCTGCTCAATCCAAAGGTACCATAAATAAGCAAAACTAAAAGGAAATAAACAGAAGGGTTCACTATAACAAAGCTCATGTCAATAAGGTATGGATAAAATCTACAACTGTCATACTTCTAATGTATGTTTCAGGCAAAACTAACAAATAGGTTAGCTGACGTTTGGAAATATCATGACTTAAATATTTAAAACCCAACGAAACCTATCATAGAAAAGTTCTGAGACAGCTAGCAAAAATGAGACGAAATCAACATCTCAACAATTGCAACCTTAACTGATAAAACCAGGAAAAATGCAACATAACAGAAACTGCAATGTAGAAAATGCATAGCAACATTCCCATACTGAAAATATATGCCAATGCATCAGCAAGAGGCCAAACTACTCACCCAAGTATTCCAATAACCTTCCCGCAGGCAGCACAGCAATAGTTACCATCTAGGTGCATAGATTGCCCAAGATCGATGCGCCCTGCCTTTCGGCGCTGGAGTGCGCACTCAACGTGGCAGGACGACTCACAGCAATCTGTGTCACCAGTCTCCGATGAGCAGACGAGCCAAAGGCTAGGATCTTTGTTGTCATCGAAAAGGTGACATATACAACACGAACACCGTTTACAGAATGTATTCTCTGAGGTAAGCACAGCTTTGCAGGCTGCATTTTTGCATATCCATGTGGAAGGAGGCTTTTTGTCTTGAAACATTTCGCTCTCACGAAGTTGAATAGGATGGCCCCCCTTTCTTGGCGGCTTTCTGAGAGCCTGAATACCAGTGAGGCTTGGACTATTGTTGTTATTTGAGAAGAGCTTCTTGGAATCGATGTTCTTGCACCTTTTTACGGTTGCTTCTCTTGGAATTTCTTCCACCGACTTGCATTTGGATACCACAGACTGTTTCTTTTCTGTACTAACACTAGCATCGTTTGATTCTTGTTCCGGAAAAAAATTCAATGGTTCCTGGGCATAGTCTGAGATGGTGTTGCTGTCATCAGCGGGTTTAATCTCTTCATGTTCGCTCGCATCACTAGAAGCATGTAAAGCTAGCAAGGGAAAAGACAAAGTAGAAAAAAGGAACAAAAACATTAGTATGGACAGAAAACAACAAATCTTATGAACTAAATACCACCCATCTCCCGGCAATTAAAAACTACTTGTAGATACTAGCATGGTTTCACTTGTTGAGCACTTGGAATATGCAATCCTTAGCCTAAACTCCCCGCCATTAAATATCACCTATCGCCCGACATGCTGCTAGTCAATTAATTAAACCGCTAAAAGAGGAAAGTGGTAACTAGTAAAACACGCGTGGCTAAGAAGAAAGCAAGCATCCATCCATGCTTGACTTGGCCCAGTACGCGGGTTCACACGCAGCATGGGACCCACCAACCAGGAAGCTAAGATCGAGCTTGCGCGCGCGCTCGCGGGAGAAGAATGATCGGATCGGATCGGATCGGATGGAATCACGCACGGATGCATTCAGGGGAGCTGAAAGCGTAGGATTCGGGTTTGATTGCTCACGGCGAAGAAGAAGAAGAAAAGGTAGCCTAATAAGCGAGCTGCTAGGTAGGGCCGGCTCACCCGCAGCGGCGAATCCGGACGGATCTCCTCCGGTCGACTTCATCCCCGTGGAGGGCCGCGGCCGCCGCAGTGGAGCGCGAGGGGAGAGCGGATGGTTCTGCTCCGGCCGGACGGCTGCTGCGGCTTTGGTGGAAGGAGAGGAGAGGAGGGTTTTGTTCCTCTCCCGGGATGGTGGTGCACGAGACCGACAAGACAGAGGGTGGAGGTGGGCCGGCCCGATCATTGGGCTTCCATCTCATCTTCCCGTAAGAATACGTTTTTTTTTTCTATTTCCAAATTTTGAGTTTTCCAAACGTTCAAGTTGAGAGATCCACTTTGCCACCCGTCAACAAAAAAAAAGATCCACTTTTCTCTATCTCTATCTTTACTTCTCTACTTACTTAAAAAGAAAGTAAGGTTCTCATTTCAACTTTTTTTCACCACCCCTTCGTTCAACCTTCCTTGTCAATCAACTTAATTTACTTATCTTCTAAACCAATTTCACTTTAATTTACTTACCAAACTTCTAATCGAAATATAAGGTAATTATCTCTATTTTTTTTAAAAGAACGTAAGGTTCCCATTTCACCTTTCTTTTCACTGCCCCTTCGTCCAACCTTCCTTGTCAATCAACTTAATTTACTTACCTTCTGAAGCAATTTTACTTTAATTTACTTACCAAACTTTTAAGCAAAATATAAGGTAATTCATGGCCAGAATTTGATGAACACTTATTTACACAATCACACTATTATGAATAGGTAAATCACAAGCTAAAATATTAGAATATTTATATCTCGTTACAACGCACGAGCAATGTTCTAGTAAATAAAAAAGGTGAGAGATTCACTCGGCCATTAGACCAATTCTAGCAAATTCGTCATATCGACGAGGACGATCGTCGTCCGCTATATAAAGCACGTTTCATATGAACTTGGAGGTTGTGACCACTCTATGCAAACACATAGCAGCCATAATTGGCTTCCATATCTTCTTTTCCGTCATTTTCTTCAATTTTGCAGGTGTAATTTAAGCTTAAATTAGACATATCAAACGCAAGTATCACATAAATAACTTAATAGAAACTTAAGTTAATCATAACTTCACCCCTCGCGACACCTATCAGATCGCTAAAGCAGACCGTGGTTTTTGACTCCAAGACCAAGGAAAAAAAGGTGCTGCCACATCTTTTTTGGGGGGTTCTACCAGAAAGAAACCGCAGTTGATCTGACCCCACGTCGTCCCTAGGGTGGCACGAGGGAACCATACTTGCTCCGCCGCCCCCCCCCCCCTTCCAGCATGTATCCCCATCCCACCACCGCCGGATGAGTCCGCCGGGCGTAGCCCGTGCTGGAGGACGACAACGGAGGGGCTCTTCGCGTGCGGCCGCCTCGGCTTGCGGCGTGAGCCCGTGGTGGTGGGAGGCTCGTCCTCAACGTCTCTGGCCGGTGTGGCTGCCTGGCTCAGTGTCCTCGTCCTCTCTCGGGTGATGGTCTGTCGGCTGCTCGTGGTTGCCTCGACGCGACGACATCCCGAGGTGTCAGATTTGGCCATGGCGGGCTCGGCCTGATCTGGCATGTCGGCTCCAGCCGACGGTGAGGTTGGTGGTCGGGCCAGTGGGTTCACAAGTCGGCGGCTCTAGGGTTCTCCCATCTTCGCCCGACAGCGTGAGGGTGCGGAGGTACGGTGGCTCCGGGCAAAAGCTAATGACGCGGCATCTTCGGATGTCGCTCTCCTCCTGGGGGCCTTCGTGGAGCTCTCCGACCTCCTCCTCTCTCGGGCCACTTTTTTCGGGTGAAAGCCTAGGTCCTTCAGTGCAGGGCCGGATTATGCGTTGATCCATGCTGCTTCCCCTCCTGAGGGTGTCGTCTTGAAGATCGTGATTCCCTGCGTGCTTTCGAGGAGTTGGACTTGCACGGCATCGCGACAGGTGGCCGGCGATGCGAGAGGTGCTAACTGGAGGGCCCAGAGGTGGAGCGGTGTTACCTCCTTCG
Source organism: Triticum dicoccoides (assembly GCF_002162155.2). Classification (NCBI taxonomy): domain Eukaryota; kingdom Viridiplantae; phylum Streptophyta; class Magnoliopsida; order Poales; family Poaceae; genus Triticum; species Triticum dicoccoides. The sequence goes on along the minus strand of NC_041389.1, from coordinate 145,879,169 downwards.
CATCTATCTACTACTTAAAAATAACGTAAGGTTCCAATTTCACCTTTTTTTTCACCACCCATTCGTCCAACGTTCCTTGTATGATAGTCAATCAACTTAATTTACCTACCTTCTGAACTAATTTCATTTTAATTTACATACCAAACTTCTGATCAAAATATAAGGTAATTCATGGGCAGAATTTGATGAACATTCATTTAAACAATCACACTATTATGAACAGGTAAATCACAAGCCAACGTACTAGAATATTTATATCCCCTTGCAATGCACAGGCATTGTTCTAGTAAATAAAAAGGTGAGAGATCCACTCGACCATTAGACCAATTCTAGCAAATTCGTCATATCGACGAGGAGGATCGTCGTCCGCTATATAAAGCGCGTTTCATATGACCTTGGAGGTTGTGACCACTCTATGCAAACATATAGCAGCCATAACTGGCTTCCATATCTTTTTGTCATTTTTTTTAAATTCTACTACTTAAAAATAACATAAGATTCTCATTTCACCTTTCTTTTCATCATCCATTCGTTCAACGTTCCTTGTATGATAGTCAATCAACTTAATTTACTTATGAACCAATTTCACTTTATTTTACTTACCAAACTTTTGATCAAACTATAAGATATTTCATGGGCAGAATTTGATGAACATTTATTTACACAATTGCACTATTATGAATAGGTAAATCACAAGCTAACGTACTAGAATATTTATATCCCGTTGCAACGCACGGGCATTATTCTAGTAAATAAAAAGGTGAGAGATCCACTCGACCATTAGACCAATTCTAACAAGTTCGTCATATCGACGAGGATGATCGTCGTCCGCTATATAAAGTATGTTTCATATGAACTTGGAGTTTGTGACCACTCTATGCAAACACATAGCAGCCATAACTGGCTTCCATATCTTTTTTTCGTCATTTTCTTCAATTTTGCAGGTGTAATTTAAGATTAAATTAGACATTTCAAACGCATGTATCACATAAATAACTTAATAGAAATGTAACTTAATCCTAACATCACCCCTCACCACAGCTATCAGATCGCTAAAGCGGACCGTGGTTTTCGACTCCAAGACCAAGGAAAAAAGGTGATGCCACATCTTTTTTTTGGGGAGGGGAGGGGGGTCTACCTGAAAGAAACCACAGTTGATCTGACCCTGCGTTACCCCTAGGGTGGCTCGAGGGAACCATACCTGCTCTGCCGCGGCCCCCCCTCCAGCACTGCTGCCCCTCCCGCCACCGCCAGATGAGTCCGTCGGGCGAAGCCCATGTCGGAGGACGGAGGTGGAGGGGCACTTCGCGCGCGTGGCTGCCTCGGCTTGCGGAGTGAGCCCGTGGTGGTGGGAGGCTCGTCCTCTGCGTCTCCGGCACATGTGGCGGTGCCCGGCTCGACGTCCTCGTCCTCTCTCGGGTGATGGTCTGTTGGCTGCTCGTGACTGCCTCGACGCAACAGTGATACGTCTCCAACGTATCTATAATTTTTTATTGTTCCATGCTATTATATTACTTGTTTTGGATGTTTATGGGCTTTACTCTACACTTTTATATCATTTTTGGGACTAACCTACTAACCGGAGGCCCAGCCCAAATTGCTATTTTTTTTTGCCTATTTCAGTGTTTCGAAGGAAAGGAATATCAAACGGAGTCCAAACAGAATGAAACCTTCGGGAGTGATCTTTTTGGAACAAACGTGATCCAGGGGACTTGGAGTGGACGTCAAGCAACAGAGGAGGCGGCCACAAGGGTGCCCGGCGCGCCCCCTGGTGGTGGGCGCGCCCCCCACCCTCGTGGGCCCTCGAGTGTCCACCGACCTACTTCTTCCTCCTATATGTATCCACGGACCCCGAAAACATCCAGTGGCACCACGAAAAACTATTTCCATCGCCGCAACCTTCTGTATCCGCGAGATCCCATCTTGGAGCCTTCGCCGACACTCTGCCGGAGGGGGAATCGACCATGGAGGGCCTCTACATCATCTCCAAGGCCTCTCCGATGAGTTGTGAGTAGTTTACGACAGACCTTCGGGTCCATAGTTATTAGCTAGATGGCTTCTTCTCTCTCTTTGAATCTCAATACAAAGTTCTCCTCGATCTTCTTAGAGATCTATTCTATGTAACTCTCTTTGCGATGTGTTTGTCGAGATCCGATGAATTGTGGGTTTATGATCAAGTTTATCTATGAGAAATATTTGAATCTCCTCTGAATTCTTTTATGTGTGATTAAGTTATCTTTGCAAGTCTCTTCGAATTATCAGTTTGGTTTGGCCTACTAGATTGATCTTTCTTGCAATGGGAGAAGTTCTTAGCTTTGGGTTCAATCTTGCGGTGTCCTTTCCCAGTGACAGCAGGTGCAGCAAGGCACGTATTGTATTGTTGCCATCGAGGATAAAAAGATGGGGTTCATATCATATTGCATGAGTTTATCCCTCTACATCATGTCATCTTTCTTAATGCGTTACTCTGTTCTTCATGAACTTAATACTCTAGATGTAGGCAGGAGTCGGTCGATGTGTGGAGTAATAGTAGTAGATGCAGAATCGTTTCGATCTACTTGTCATGGACGTGATGCCTATATACATGAGCATGCCTAGATAATCTCATAATTATGCGCTTTTCTATCAATTGCTCGACAGTAATTTGTTCACCCACTGTAATACTTATGCTATTTGATTGAAGCCACTAGTGAAACCTATGACCCCTGGGTCTATATTTTATCATATAAGTTTTCCATCTACTTTTATTTGCATCTTTTATTTTCCAAACTATATCATAAAAATACCAAAAATATCTATCTTATCATATTATCTCTATCAGATCTTACTTTTGCAAGTGGCCGTGAAGGGATTGACAACCCCTTTATTGCGTTGGTGAGAGGTTCTTGTTTGTTTGTGTAGGTGCGTGGGACTTTTAAGGAGCCTCCTACTGGATTGATACCTTGGTTCTCAAAAACTAAGGGAAATACTTATGCTACTTTGCTGCATCACCCTTTCCTCTTCAAGGAAAACCAACGCAAGCTCAAGACGTAGCAAGAAGGATTTCTAGCGCCATTGCCGGGGAGGTCTTCGCTCAAGTCAAGACATACCAAGTACCCATCACAAACTCATCTCCCTCGCATTACATTATTTGCCATTTGCCTCTCGTTTTCCTCTCCCCCACTTCACCCTTGCCGTTTTATTCGCCCTCTCTTTCCCAATCTCCTCTCTCTTTCGCTTGCCTTTTTGTTTGCTTGTGTGTTGGATTGCTTGTCACGATGGCGCAAGATAATACCAAATTGTGTGACTTTTCCAATACCAATAATAATGATTTCCTTAGCACTCTGATTGCTCCTCTTAATGATGTTGAATCTTGTGAAATCAATGCTGCTTTGTTGAATCTTGTTATGAAAGATCAATTCTCTGGCCTTCCTAGTGAAGATGTTGTTACTCATCTAAACAACTTTGTTGATTTGTGTGATATGCAAAATAAGAAAGATACGGATAATGATATTGTTAAATTGAAGTTATTTCTGTTTTCACTTAGAGATCGTGCTAAAACTTGGTTTTCGTCTTTGCCTAAGAATAGTATTGATTCATGGAATAAGTGCAAAGATGCTTTTATCTCTAAGTATTTTCCTCCCGCTAAGATCATCTCTCTTAGGAATGATATTATGAATTTTAAACAACTTGATCATGAGCATGTTGCCCAATCTTGGGAAAGAATGAAATTGATGATTCGCAGTTGCCCTACTCATGGTTTGAACTTATGGATGATCATACAAAATTTTTATGCCGGATTGAATTTTGCTTCTAGAAATCTTTTAGATTCGGCCACGGGAGGCACTTTTATGGAAATAAATCTAGAGAAGCTACTAAACTCCTAGATAATATTATGGCTAATTATTCTCAATGGCACACCGAAAGATCTACTAGTAAAAAAGTGCATGCTATAGAAGAAATTAATGTTTTGAGTGGAAAGATGGATGAACTTATGAAATTGTTTGCTACTAAGAGTGCTCCTATTGATCCTAATGATATGCCTTTGTCTACTTTGATGGAGAATAACAATGAATCTATGGATGTGAATTTTTTTGGTAGGAATAATTTTGGTAACAATGCTTACAGAGGAAACTTTAATCCCAAACCGTTCCCTAGTAATTCCTCTAATAATTATGGTAATTCCTACAACAACTCTTATGGAAATTTTAATAAGATGCCCTCTGATTTTGAGAATAGCATTAAAGAATTTATGATCTCTCAAAAGAATTTTAATGCTTTGCTTGAAGAAAAGTTGCTTAAAGTTGATGATTTGGCTAGGAACGTTGATAGGCTTTCGCTTGATGTTGATTCTTTGAAACTTAGATCTATTCCACCTAAGCATGATATCAATGAGTCTCTCAAATCCATGAGAATTTCTATTGATGAGTGCAAAGAAAGAACCGCTAGGTTGCGTGCTAAGAAAGATTGCTTTGTAAAAGCGTGTTCTTCTAGTTTCCATGAAAATAATGATGAAGATCTAAACGTTATTGATGTATCCCCTATTAATTCTTTGTTTTGCAATATGGATCTTGATAATGATGGGACTGGAGATGAGTCAACTTTAGTTAAAAGGCGTCCCAATAATTCAGAGTTTTTAGATCTTGATGCTAAAATTGGTAAAAGTGGGATTGGAGAGGTCAAGACTAAATATCATTGAACCCACTATCTTGGATTTCAAGGGATTTAATTATGATAATTGTTGTTTAATAGATTGTGCTTATAATCAAAATAAAGGTTTTACCAAACATATTGTTGATGCCTTGATGCAATCTTATGAGGAAAAACTTAATTTGGAAGTTTCTATACCTAGAAAACTTTATGATGAGTGGGAACCTACTATAAAGATTAAAATTAAAGATCACGAGTGCTATGCTTTGTGTGATTTGGGTGCTAGTGTTTCCACGATTCCAAAAACTTTATGTGATATTTTAGGTTTCCATGATCTTGATGATTGCTCTTTAAATTTGCACCTTGCGGATTCCACCGTTAAGAAACCTATGGGAAGGATCAATAATGTTATTATTGTTGCAAATAGGAATTATGTGCCCGTAGATTTTATCGTTCTTGATATAGATTGCAATCTTTCATGTCCTATTATTCTTGGTAGACCTTTCCTTAGAACGATTGGTGCAATTATTGATATGAAGGAAGGGAATATTAGATTCCAATTTCCATTAAGGAAGGGCATGGAACACTTCCCTAGAAAGAAAGTTAAATTACCTTATGAATCTATCATGCGAGCTACTTATGAATTGAATGCCAAAGATGACACTACTTAGATCTATCCTCGATTTTATGCCTAGCTTGGGGCGTTAAACAATAGTGCTAGTTGGGAGGCAACCCAATTTTATTTTTGTTTCTTGTTTTTTGCTTCTGTTTAGTAATAAATATTTCATCTAGCTTCTGTTTATATGTGTTTACATGTTTTAAGTAATGTTTGTGCCAAGTAGAACCTATAGGATAACCTACAGTGATAGTTAATTTGATTCTGCTGAAAAATAGAAACTTTGCGCGCACGAAAATAATTTTAGTAATTCACATAAACGTGCTTTTGCGTTGATTCTTTTTGCTGTAGATCAATAGAAATTGCCCAGGACTTCCTATTTTGGTAGGGTTTTTAGAGTTCCAGAAGTATTCTAAAGTTACAGATTTCTACAGACTGTTCTGTTTTTGACAAATTCTGTTTTTCGTGTGTTGTTTGCTTATTTTGATGCATCTATGGCTAGTATCGGTGGGTATGAACCATAGAGAAGTTGGAATACAGTAGGTTTAACACCAATATAAATAAAGAATGAGTTCATTACAGTACCTTATGTGGTGGTTTTTCTTTCTTGCACTAACGGAGCTTATGAGATTTCCTGTTGAGTTTTCTGTTGTGAAGTTTTCAAGTTTTGGGTAAAGATTTGATGGACTATGGAATAAGGAGTGGAAAGAGCCTAAGCTTGGGGATGATCATGGCACCCCAAGATATTCAAGTATAACCAAAAGCCTAAGCTTGGGGATGCCTCGGAAGGCATCCCCTCTTTCGTCTTCGTCTATCGGCAACTTTACTTGGAGCTATATTTTTATTCACCACATGATATGTGTTTTGCTTGGAGCGTGATGTATGATATGAGTCTTTGCTTTTTAAATTTCCACAATCATCCTTGCTGTACACACCTTTTGGGAGAAACCCACATGATTTAGAATTTATTAGAATACACTATGTGCTTCACGTATATCTTTTGAGCTAGATAGTTTTGCTCTATGTGCTTCACTTATATTTTCTAGAGCACGGCGGTGGCTTTATTTTGAAGAAATTGTTGATCTCTCATGCTTCACTTATATTATTTTGAGATTCTTTTAGAACATCATGGTATTTTCTATGGTTATAAATTTGGTCCTAGAATGATGAGCATCCAAGTTGGGTATAATAAAAACTATCATAGAAAGTGCATAAAACACTATGATCAATTTGATGCTTGATAATTGTTTTGAGATATAAATGTGGTAATGTTAGAGTCATGCTAGTTGGGTAATTATGAAATTGAGAAATACTTGTGTTGAAGTTGGCAAGTCCCATAGCATGCACGTATGGTAAAAGTTATGTGACAAATTTGTTGCATGGGATGCTCTTTTAATTGTCTTCCTTATGAGTGGAGGTCGGGATTGCGCGATGGTTAACTCCTACCAACCCTTCCCCTAGGAGCATGCGCAGTAGTAATTTGCTTCGAGGGCAAGTAGACTTTTGTAATAAGTATATGAGTTCCTTATGACTAATGTGAGTCCATGGATATACGCACACTCACCCTTCCACTTTGCTAGCCTCTATTATGCCGCGCAACCTTCGTCGGTATTATGCACCCATTATTTACCTTCCTCAAAACAGCCACCATACCTACCTATTATGGCATTTCCATAGCCATTCTGAGATATATTGCCATGCAACTTTCCACCGTTCCGTTTATTATGACATGCTCCATCATTGTCATATTGCTCTTTGCATGATCATGTAGTTGACATCGTATTTGTGGCAAGGCCACCTTCATAATTTTTCATACATGTCACTATTGATTCATTGCATATCCCGTTACACCGTCGGAGGCATTCACACAGAGTCATATTTTGTTCTAAGTATTGAGTTGTAATTCTTGAGTTGTAAATCAAGAAAAGTGTGATGATCTTCATTATTAGAGCGTTGTCCCAAGTGAGGAAAGGATGATGAAGACTATGATTCCCTCACAAATCGGGATGAGACTTCGGACTTTATAAAAAAAAGAGGCCAAAGAAGCCCACCAAAAAATTGAGAGAAAAGAGAGAAGGGACAATGCTTCAAAATAGCACCATGATCTTCATGATAGAGAGTCTCCTATGTTGTCACTTTCATATACTAGTGGGAATTTTTCATTATAGAACTTAGCTTGTATATTCCAATGATGGGCTTCCTCAAAATGCCCTAGGTCTTCGTGAGCAAGCAAGTTGGATGCACACCCACTTAGTTTCTTTTGTTGAGCTTTCATATATTTATAGCTCTAGTGCATCCGTTGCATGGCAATCCATACTCACTCACATTGATATCTATTAATGTGCATATCCATAGCCCGTTGATACGCCTAGTTGATGTGAGACTATCTTCTCCCTTTTTGTCTTCACAACCACCATATACCACATATAGTGCTATGTCCATGGCTTGCTCTCATGTATTGCGTAAGAGTTGAAAAAGTTGAAGCACATTAAAAAGTATGAACGAATTGCTTGGCTGAAACCGGGGTTGTGCATGATGGGAATATTTTATGTAGTGAAAATGAAGCATGGCCTAACTATATGATTTTGTAGGGATAAGCTTTCTTTGGCTATGCTATTTTGATAAGACATGGTTATTTGTTAGTATGCTTCAAGTATTACTATTTTTATGTTTTATAAGCTTTTATCTTGAATCATTTGGATCTGAACAATCATGCCACAATAAAGAAAATTACATTGAGAATTATGCTAGGTAGCATTCCACATCAAAAATTCTGTTTTTATCATTTACCTACTCGAGGACGAGCAGGGATTAAGCTTGGGGATGCTTGATACGTCTCCAACGTATCTATATTTTTTGATTGTTTCATGCTATTATATTACTTGTTTTGGATGTTTATGGGCTTTACTCTACACTTTTATATCATTTTTGGGACTAACCTACTAACCAGAGGCCCAGCCCAAATTGTTGTTTTTTGCCTATTTCAGTGTTTCGAAGGAAAGGAATATCAAATGGAGTCCAAACAGAATGAAATGTTCGGGAGCGATCTTTTTGGAACAAACATGATCCAGGGGACTTGGAGTGGACGTCAAGCAATAGAGGAGGCGGCCACGAGGGTGCCCGGCGTGCCCCCCACCCTCGTGGGCCCCTCGAGCGTCCATCGACCTACTTCTTCCTCCTATATATATCCACGAACCCCGAAAACATCCAGGGGCACCACGAAAAACTATTTCCACCTCCGCAACCTTCTGTATCCGCGAGATCCCATCTTGGAGCCTTCGCAGGCGCTCCGCCAGAGGGGGAATCGACCACGGAGGGCCTCTACATCATCTCCAAGGCCTCTCCGATGAGTTGTGAGTAGTTTACCACAGACCTTCGGGTCCATACTTATTAGCTAGATGGATTCTTCTCTCTCTTTGAATCTCAATACAAAGTTTTCCTCGATCTTCTTGGAGATCTATCCGATGTAACTCTTTTTGCGGTGTGTTTGTCGAGATCCGATGAATTGTGGGTTTATGATCAAGTTTATCTATGAGAAATATTTGAATCTCCTCTGAATTCTTTTATATGTGATTAAGTTATCTTTGTCTCTTCGAATTATAAGTTTGGTTTGGCCTACTAGATTGATCTTTCTTGCAATGGGAGAAGTGCTTAGCTTTGGGTTCAATCTTGCGGTGTCCTTTCCTAGTGACAGGAGGGGCAGCAAGGCATGTATTGTATTGTTGCCATCGAGGATAAAAAGATGGTGTTTATATTATATTGCATGAGTTTATCCCTCTACATCATGTCATCTTTCTTAATGCGTTACTCTGTTCTTCATGAACTTAATACTCTAGATGCAGGCTGGAGTCGGTCGATGTGTGGAGTAATAGTAAGATGCAGAATCGTTTCGATCTACTTGTCACAGACGTGATGCCTATATACATGATCATGCCTAGATAATCTCATAATTATGCGCTTTTCTATCAATTGCTCGACAGTAATTTGTTCACCCACCGTAATACTTATGCTATCTTGAGAGAAGCCACTAGTGAAACCTATGGCCCCCGGGTCTATATTTTATCATATAAGTTTTCCATCTACTTTTATTTGCATCTTTTATTTTCCATTCTATATCATAAAAATACCAAAAATATTTATCTTATCGTATTATCTCTATCAGATCTTACTTTCGCAAGTGGTCGTGAAGGGATTGACAACCCCTTTATTGCGTTGGTTGCGAGGTTCTTGTTTGTTTGTGTAGGTGCGTGGGACTTTTGAGGAGCCTCCTACTAGATTGATACCTTGGTTCTCAAAAACTGAGGGAAATACTTACGCTACTTTGCTGCATCACCCTTTCCTCTTCAAGGAAAACCAACGCAAGCTCAAGACGTAGCAAACAGCGCCCCAAGGTGTCAGATCTGGCCACGACGGGCTTGGCTCGATCTGGCCCATTGGCTCCGGCAGACAGTGAGGTTGGTGGTCCTACATGGTGATGGCCCCGTCTTCGCGCAGGAGGTGCTTGGGCCAGTGGGTTCGCAAGCCGGTGGCGTTGGGGTTCCCCCATCTTCGCCCGACAGTGTGAGGGTGCGGAGGTACAGTGGCTCTGGCCAAAAGTCGATGGTGCGGCGTCTATGGATGTCGCTCTTCTCCTAGGGGGCATCGTGGAGCTCTCCGACCTCCTCCGCTCTCGGGTCACTTTCTTCGGGTGAAATCCTAAGTCCTTCGCTGTAGGGCCAGACGATGGCGTGGGTCCACGTCTCTTCCCCTCCTGAGGGTGTCGTCTTGAAGATCGTGATTCCCTACGTGCTTTCACGGAGATGGACTTGCACGGCATCGCGGCAGGTGGCTGGCGATGCAAGAGGTGCTGACTAGAGAGGCCCAGAGGTGGAGCGGTGTTACCTCCTTCGCATCAACGACTGCGGATCTCAGTGGCGTGGCGCTGTGCAGTCTCGGCATCCAATGCGTGTAGACAGACTCGCGCAGGAGGATGGCGCTGTCTGGCGTCGTGGTAACGTCGATGGCAAGCTTGTTAAAGTCGATGCGTCATTAAATGCTCTGAAGATGGATCAATGGAAGAAGGTGGCAGACGCCTCTGAGAGTGCACTGAACCAGCGTGTGCCCCAGACCCGGCAATGTGGCTTGGTTGGGGCCTCCAGTTTTAGATGTTAGGCTTTGCTGCGAGGTTTGTTTTGTATTTAGCTAGGACTATCAGCACCCCTTCATCAAGTGGATAGGAGCGACAAATGTTGTCAAGATGGTGGTGAGGGAGTCCTGGACTAAGGGCTCCTTGGACAACCGGACTATATACTTTGGTTGGACTGTTGGACTATGAAGATACAAGATAAGAAGACTTCATCCCATGTCCGGATGGGACTCTCCTTGGCGTGGAAGGCAAGCTTGGTGATTCGGATATGTAGATTCCTTTCTCTGTAACCGACTTTGTACAACCCTAGTCCCCCCCGGTGTCTATATAAACCAGAGGGTTTAGACTTCTAGGGTTACTCCACAACAATCATAATCTCATAGGCTAGACTTCTAGGGTTTAGCCATTACAATCTCATGGTAGATCAACTCTTGTAATACTCATATTCATCAAGGTCAATCAAGCAGGAAGTAGGGTATTACCTCCATAGAGAGGGCCTGAACCTGGGTAAACATCATGTTCCCCGCCTCCTGTTATCATTAGCCTTAGACACACAGTTCGGGACCCCCTACCTGAGATCCGCCGGTTTTGACACCGACATTGGTGCTTTCATTAAGAGTTCCGCCGTGTCGTCGAAAATAGGCTTGATGGCTCCATCAATCATCAACAATAAAGCGGTCCAGGGGAAGATCTTCCTCCCCGGACAGATCTTCGTATTCGGCGGCTTCGCACTACGGGCCAACTCGTTTGGCCATCTGGAGCAGATCGATAGCTACGCCCCTGGCCATTAGGTCAGATTTGGAAGCCTGAATTTCGTGGCCGATACCCGCGGAGACTTGATCTTCGATGGATTCGAGCCCATAACGGTTGTCCTCGGCCACCGCGATGAACACGACCTAGATCTATCATCTGGCCACATACAGGAGATAGCGCCTGTAACCGTCCAGGGCCTAGAGCCGGAGCGAACTGCTGCGTCCAAAGACGGGAAGCTCAACCCCGCCGCGGAGGACACAAACTCAGCGGCGATCGAGCTGCACACAAACCCAACATCAGGCTGGCCTGGTGTTATCAGAACCTCGGACTCGTCTCCGGTTATAGGCTTCGGACCGCGTGCATCCGCGTCCCTCAAACCTAATTGGGCGTCGGTCTTAGAGTTCAGCTCCGCAGACATCTTCCAGCACTCGCCTTTTGGCGACGTGTTAAACTCATTGAAATCCCTCTCCTTGTCGGGGGACTCTTGGCCGAACTATGTCCGGCTTGAGTGGGAAACGGACGACCAAGAGTTTCGTACCCCACCCACCACCCACTTCATTGCCACTATCGAGGACTTAACCGACACACTCGATTACGGCTCCGAAGACATCGACGGTACAAAAACCACCACCTTTAGGGCAGTGGACAGCTACATCGTCATACGATATATACATGGTGGACACACCAAGGGAGAATATGGCCAACGACAATAACAGCATGCCTGTCAATGAACCTCCTAAACGCCGGCGTCCCAAACGCCGACCTCAATCCGGCAAAAAGAAGAACAACAACATTGTCACAGACGATGATGACAATTTGAACCAAGCCGAAGACCCCGCAGACCCAGCGTTGGAGCAGGGTGTGCGAGAGGACGACAAACATAGTCGGGAGATGTTGTCCGACCACAGTGACGCCGAAGATAGCAATTACCAACCTGTCTCTAAAGAAGAGATCAGCCTGGGCGACGACGAATTCATCATCCCAGAAGAACCATTAGAACAAGAACGCCTCCATCAAAGGCTTATCGCCACTGCAAGGAGCCTGAAGAAGCAGAAGCAGCGGCTTAAAGCCACACAGGATACGCTCAATGACAGATGGAACGAAGTGCTAGACCCTGAGGAAAAATACGGTGGTAATCGCCAACAAAGAGCTATCCCAAACGTAAGCTGCTGCCTGAATTCGACGACGAGGCTATCGTGCCTATACCGCCAAATAACAATACGGCCAACTGGCCGGACCGACCACCTCACAGTCGCGACAGAGCGGCTAGCAATGCCGTACACAAGCCTGCGCCCCCTCCCCTCAAAGGAAGGAAGGCTGCGGCCAAGGACCAGAAACATGATTTACGTGAGGACCTGGACAAAAAAGCTGGCAAAACCAGATCCATCTATGGATCCAGGGAACGTGCCCCCACAAGGGATCACAATTATCAAACAAAGCAGGCCGGCCACTTACCAGTTTGGAACCAGTACCGACCAATACAACCGTCAGACCCAATCCACGACACAGTCAGATATAGGGGTGCTGCACACCCCCTGTGCTTCACCGATGAGGTGCTGGAACATGATTTTCTAGAGGGGTTCAAACCTATAAACATCGAGGCATATGATGGAACGACGGACCCCGCGGTTTGGATAGAAGACTTCATTCTTCACATCCACATGGCTCGCGGAGATGACCTCCACGCCATTAAATATTTACCCCTCAAGCTAAAAGGACCAGCTCGGCACTGGCTGAAAAGCCTCCCCGAAAACTCCATCGGAAGCTGGGAAGAACTTGAGGATGCTTTCCGGGCCAATTTCCAAGGGACCTATGTCCGGCCTCCGGATGATGACGATCTAAGTCACATAATCCAACAACCCGGAGAATCAACCTGTAAGCTTTGGAACAGGTTTCTCACTAAGAAGAACCAAATTGTCGACTGTCCGGACGCCGAAGCCTTAGCGGCCTTCAAACACAGTGTCCGGGATGAATGGCTGGCCAGACACCTCGGCCAGGAAAAGGCAAGGACGATGGCCGCCTTAACCACACTCATGACCCACTTTTGCGCGGGCGAAGATAGCTGGTTAGCCCGTAGCAGCACCAGTGATCCTAGCATATCCGAAGTCAGGGATGGCAACAGAAAACCATGACGCAACAAAAACAAACGTCGGAACAATGAAGAAAGCCCAGATAATATAGTGGTAAACGCCGGATTCAGGGGCTCCAGACCCGGCCAACGAAAGAAGCCATTCAAAGGCAACAAGGATGGTCCATCCAACCTAGATAAAATTCTAGACAAGTCCTGCCAGATACACGGCACTCCGGATAAACCAGCCAATCATACCAACAGAGAATGTTGGGTTTTCAAGCAGGCCGGCAAACTCAATGCCGAATACAAAGGGAAGGGACCTCAGAGTGAAGATGAGGATGAACCTCGCTAGCAGAACACGGGGGGACAAAAGAAATTTCTACCAGAGATCAAAACAGTAAACATGATCTACGCCACTCATATCTCAAAGTGGGAGCGCAAACACGCACTCCGCGATGTCTACGCCATTGAGCCTGTCGCCCGCAAGTTCGACCCATGGTCGGCCTATCCGATCACCTTCTATCGCAGGGATCACCCGACTAGTATCCGTCACGGGGGTTCGGCTGCCCTAGTGCTCGACCCAATAATCGACGGATACCACCTCACTCGAGTCCTTATGGATGGCGGCAACAGTCTCAATCTGATATATTAGGACACTATCCGCAAGATGGGGATAGACCTGTCAAGAATCAAGCCAAGTAGCACTACCTTTAAAGGAGTTATACCGGGCGTGGAAGCCCGCTGCACGGGCTCTCTAACATTGGATGTTGTATTCGGCTCGTCGGACAACTTTCGAAGCGAAGAACTAATCGTCGACATTGCTCCATTCCTAAGTGGCTATCATGCGCTACTCGGAAGAACGACCTGCACCCGCTTTAATGTAGTTCCGCATTATGCTTATCTAAAACTCAAAATTCCTGGACCTCGTGGCAGTCAGTGGAAATATGAAGCGCTCTCTTCACACAGAGGAATACACGGAGGCTCTAGCAGTCGAAGCACAAAACGGCCTATTCAAGCCGAACAGCTCATCGATCGTTAGGACCGCAGACACAACTAAACATGTCTGGCGCACACATCAGTGCGGCAGCTCAGATAAACCTGAGCATGATTAGCAGCTACGCCCCCAACGACCGCGCCATAAGGAGATATACTCAAAATCCCTTGGGCGGCTTCGGGGGCACTCTGCACACAAAAGGTCCATAGTTCGGCTTGACCCTATTCGGACCCTAGATGTTATCCTTCCCGGTTCATTAAAACGAACCAGCTCTACTCACGGCCACACCAGTTTCTTTTACCTGGTTTCTTTCTTCTTTTTTTACAGATGGCCATCACACTATACCCTTCAAGGACACTTCACAATGGAGACAAAGGCGCAGACATGCAGCAGGGCCCCGCATTAAGGTTTCTTTTTAGATTAAGACCCTGTGTAAACCTTTTTTATCTCTTGTTGTTTTATACTTTCCTGGCATGTGAAATGTCCAAGAAAGATACCGGCATCATCTGTAAACATACGGCTCGCCGTACTAAAGTGGATGTTATAGAAGTAGCCCGGTTTGTACTGTGTTTTGAGATTTATGCTCTCACCACCCGCGATCTTTCCCCATGTCGGATTGCCACATGTGCCTTGATACCATGGGTTTATCACCAGGGGTTGTATCCAGCCCGGTGTATATTTTAAAGTCCGAACACCTATAGGGAGTGTTCGGCGTCGTGAATTTGGCCTTATGTGCATCAGCTCCGAATCATGTCCTTGGTCAATAGTTGGGTTGCCCGACTCCTGTGCTTGCTACCTTACGTTCCGCTATATCGGCTAAGGTAGTAAAGGGAGAACTACTGCGATTGTGTCCCGGCTAGCCCGGACGAGCACCTCAGTAGAGAAAGCCGAAAACTGACTGTCATGATGCGGCGAGAGCTGGTCAACCACTCGACGACTCATCAAGATCTTCGCGATTTCATCCATGTTAAACGAAGGACAATTATTCTGGCCACGTATGTAATCGCACTGTACACGGATAACCGCAGACATACCAGGGGCTATATAGTAGCCCCACCGTCAAACTCCTATGGCTAAGTGAAAGTGTTAAAGCTCTATAGTCCGTTTGCCTTGCACTACAAAAAAATACACTTCCGTGATGATACGTGTTTGTCACAGTAGGTCGCGTTTTTTGTCATGCATGTACATCCATGACGATTTTATGACAGAATCAAGATAGTCATACATGTGCTGTGGTAGAAGTGTTCCATGACATTACCAAAATTATCATCACGGAAGTGTCCACTTCCATGACGATAAATCGCGCGTCACAGAAGTGCTTTCGTCAAGGGTGACCGACACGTGGCATCCACCATAACGGAACGCCGTTAAGCTATCGGGTCGGGTTTTGGATCCGATAACCCGTTAATAGCCCCAATCAATGGGAAATTTCCACATGTAAAATTCTTATTGGCTGGACGAAACACGTGTCAGCTCGTCAGTGGGTCAGATAGGCGCCTATGATATGTCAACACGTGCCACGGCCCACCACTGGCCCATTTAGCTTACAAAGCCAGCCCGTTTGACTTGGTCAAAAGTTAACGGGCTGGCCCATGAAAAGCCTGTTAAAGGTCTCTTCGCAAATAGCCCATTTTAAGGCCCGGCAACTCACGGCCCGTTAGGCCCTAAAGGAAATCGACCCAACAACGTCATGTGTGCCGTCGAATATAACACCAGCCCATTTCACTTTCGGCCCATGTATGGCCCACGACGTCTTTCGACCCATATGAGGCCTTCGTATCTTTCGGCCCTTTACAGGCCCACGGTGACTCTAGCCCATAATGAACAGTAATTTTCTTTGTACCCGTTAACGGCCCATGATTTACATGGGCCGTTTCCAGCCCGTGTTAGCTTTCGGCCTATTGATGGCCCCATATGTTCTTGGGCTCCTTTTTGGCCCTCGATTACTTCCGGCCCGTTACTAGCCTGTTCCCCTAATGGGCCAAATTCGGTCATGACAAGAGTCGGCCCGTTTCTGGCCTGTTAACCCGTTGCGCCATTTCCAGCCCGTCCTATATTCTGGCCCATTAACGACCCGTTATGCCTGTGACAAAATTAAGTCTTTGCTGTCCTACGGCCTGTTAACGGCCCGTTACCATGCTGGGCCGATACCAATTACGCCCGTTTACGGCCCATGTAGAGCAATTTATCCGACGGCCCGAGGCCCACCGATTCTACGACCCTGTTGGAGGCCCATTTATCGACGACCCGTAGGAGACCCATGGATCCTACGGCCCATAGGAAACCCATGGATCCTACGGCCCGTATATGGCACATGGTTGTTGCGGCCACTAGCAAACCAGGGAAAAAGAAGACTAGGAAATAAATAAGGCCGGAACTAATGCTAGGCTATTAAGGCGATTGCACAGATTACATCCACTCGGCATCAAAGATCGCCACCAGTGCGAATATAGGGAACACCCTACACTATACAAAAATGGCTTGCTATTTTCTTCAGCCGGTGGCTGCACGTTAAGAATAAATTTTGTATCGCACCAAAACAAATTACAACTATATAACAAAAGGAAGGTTGGCATAAAATTTAACAGTCTAGCAGATAAATGCACCACCAGAAGTTCAGAAGCTCAGTTCATTTGACCTGACTGATACGTTTTCATGTTGTATTGTCCGATGGAGCACCATAACCCTCGCCTTCATTTCCCCTAGGCTCCTGAACAACACAGCAAATGTCTGATATTCTGCTTTCAAAACCATGCATATCTTGACGACATCGAACAATGTCTCTCCTTGTTTCACAAAGGGTCTCTGTTAGGGAATGGACTTGTGTCTAGAGCGCAGATGCAACATTGCTTTGAGCTTGCATATCTTGATCATGAGGCAGTTTGGACGATATTGCCGTAACAACTAACCCAGTATTATGCAGGAACGTGCTTTTGGCATTGTTAGTGGACATGTACTGACCCACTATAGCAAGAGCTGACATTGCGGTTATAGTGCCTCACCACCTTCAGAAGGTGGCGGTTCCACCATTTTTTTCATAGCTCGCTGAAAAGTTGAGGTTTTACATTAGTAGTACTAGAACAGAAGATATTAAGGAGGCAGCAAAACCAAACAAAATAGCTTTGCTCTATATACAGAACTTATTCTGGTGAACCCATGTAAAATATTAGTGTATTTTATTGCAAAGTACATAATAAAACCATGTTCCAAACATATGACCATGTACCATTGCTAATGTATTGTCTATTTCTTCACATTGTATTGAGGGCTAAGGATAAAGATACAAAGTTTATAATACGGTAAGCATAGTATGACATCATTCATATCACAAAACAACTGAGAACAGACAAACAGACAATTGTAATGTTGTGTGGGCAAGTCCAGCACAGAACTAGATTACGGGTCAAGATCAAAGGAACATCACTCCTCTCTTTTAAACCTTGTAAGGTGCAATGATACGCTAAGACAATTGTGTATAAAATTGAAAAGAGTAATAGACATTGGCTGCAAACCATGCAGTTCAAGGCACAAGTCAGAGTAAGTAGTAGTTAAAAGGCATGAGGATTAAGGACTTACAACAGCGGCTTTGACTGGTGTAGTCATGCCCTTCTTCTTGCTGGCGTGACAGGCTTGAAGATTTCCACATCATTTGGTTCAGGTACTTTTTGGTCCTTGCGGGCTTTCCTCTGCATTTCGAACACGTCAATATAGATCTGATAATATGGTACGGCGAAAAGAGTGAAACATCAGCTAATTACAAGAGCCTCACAGTGTGTAATATAGCTACGAGATCCCGTCGTCTGTTGGAATTTCACTTTCGTACAGTTGGCCTTGTTCTTTGAACAATTCACCTACAAGAAGATGAGATTTGTGTGGCACATGCGTAAATAGGACTTCAACATGTGATCTGATCACATATATATAATGTACCTGATACTTCAGATCAGACTAGTGTTTAACAAGGCCCCTCCAGTCTTCATCCGATATATTTTCCACTCGAGACGTTTGGGAAAGTTCACTGATAGCCTTGCCTTCAAAGTGAGTTTTCCTCAAGTTATACCGATACTGTAGCAGAGCAGACTTGAAAACATGGGTGCAAGCTTGTCTGGTTGCATCATCTTGGCTATCCAACTTGAACCTCATCTGTTGAAAATTATGGGAGTCTCGTTATCAGCAACCTAGAAAGTATGAGACAGAGCAAGACGATATTACTAGTTTCCATACATAACCATACTTACAGATAAATGGTCGAGGAAGGTGTTGAACTGTGTTTCGTCTTTGTCATTCCTGTACTGAATCCATGTTGGGAGGACACATACATGACACCTAACGGCAACCGCTGCCTCTGATACTAACTTGGCTGACTCTGTAGCATCACGTGGCCTTTTTAAACATGCCTCAAAACGGATCTCCATTCTTCCTCCTCTAGATTTAGTTAACCTATCGAGCATTATCCCTGATGTTTGTTTCCTCTTGTGCCTAGGTCCTAGTCCAACAACGAACATAGGAAGTGTTAGTGTACATCAAACTGTGAGACTACATATAAAGAAGCATGTAACTGCAACTTAGCTCCAGCAACTACCTTCTTGCTGTTGAAGCTCACAAGGTTCATCTGATATTGCCAACTCGTCTTGTGTCAAGAGTGCTTGGGAAGTAGTGTCAGGTGCCAAGGGAGCTTGGGAATGTGCTGCTAGCTCAGTTGACGCACGAGTAACTCGTGCAGCTGGTAGTACTTTGGTAGGTGTTGCAAGAACTAGGGCTATCTCTGCTTCTTTGGTGGCAACTATTTGTTTCTGTTTGGCTTTTTTTCCAGCTCGTGTAGCATGGGATGGCGTGTTTGTAGAATTTTCCACTGGACTTTGACCTTCTATTGCACCATCAGTACCAGCAGAATCTGCATGATTCATCCGCTTCTCATTCCCTGCCATTCTGTGTTTCTTCCTTTTTCTCTGTGCCACGTTAAGTCAAGCCAACAAGAAAAACGAATAACAATTTAGTTCTTCAGAACAAATTGATGCGTGATGCAGACAAACTGAACTTTGATGTTAGACAACCACATGATAGGAGGATGTAATATGTATGAAAAACAGGACGGAAGAGATAACCAGAACTATGATGTGTAAACTAAGAAGAAGACATTTCACCAAATTAGAAGCAATGCAATGGAAGGTAGACACCATATGAAAGATGCTACAAATATCGCTCCCAAGTTAACAGTGTCTCATCATAAATGGCATTTAAACAAATGTGAAGCAGTACAAGAAATAAATCATATGCAAGATGCAAACAACATCACACTACCATGTTAGAGGTCTCTCGTCATTAGTGCCATTGCATATTCACAGCTTATGATGTGTAAACTAAGGAGAAGGCATTTCAACAAATTAGAAGCAATGAAAGCTATACACCATATGAAAGATGCAATGAATATCACTCTACCAAGTTAAAATTGTCTCGTCATAAGTGCCATTTCAACAAATTAGTAGTACAAGCTAGAAAAGAATGCGAGATGTAACTTATATCACACTCCGAAGTCAAATGTGTCTTATGATAAGTGATTGTTGTAGGTTACACAACAGTAGTAATTTGATGTAAGAACATGGTGTGATAGACAGATATTGTATGTTCTAGAAACAGGAACACGTGTCTTATTCAAGTATAATGTGTAAAGTAAGCAGATGGAATTCAACAAAATTAGAAGCAATACAAGCTAGACATCACACATAACATGCAACCACATATAACAGTGCCAAGTTAGAGGGAGCACTGGTGATGGTGCACTAGGGGAGACGTGCTCATCATAAACACATCTTTGTTGAGTGTCTATGCATGTGTTGTCTTGGAAATCATCTTGGGGGTGTGGAGGAGTAGAAACTGTAGAGGCCCTCCGTTCGGAAGGAGCACCTTTATCCGCTGCCTTGCTAACTTCCTTCCGCTTTATTGATTTTGAATTGTCAAGTAAAACCGACAAGAAAAAGCAATAAAATTCACTCTTCAGAACTCATTCATGCATGATACTGACAATCACTACTTTGATGTAAGGCAAACACATGATACCAGGATGGAATATGTATGAAAAACAGGACGGCATGGCATGTTCACAACTGTTTGTGTAAACTAAGCAGAAACCATTCCAACAAATAAGAAGCAATGCAAGCTAGACACCACATGAATTATGCAACCAATATGACTCTGCCAAGTTAAAAGCGTCCCATCATAAATGGAATTTCAACAAATTAGAAGCAGCGCATGCTATAAATCATATGAAAGATGCAACTAATATAGCACTGCATATACTAAAGGTGTCTCGTCATATTGATTGATGCGGGATACAAAAAAACAATAGTTTTATGTGAGGACATGCTTAATAGACAGATGTACTATGTACTAAATACATGAAGGCATGTCACATTAACAGGTATAATGTATAAGCTAAGCAGACTAGCACATGCAGTTTAACTAGATTGGAAGAATTACAATCTAGACACCATATGCAACATGCAACCACATATCACGCTGCCAAGTTAAAGCAAGCACCTGTGATGCTAGTGTAGGGGAAATGCTGTAATCAACTATAGAGCTACGTTCACTATCTTCATCTAGCATTTCTATTTCTTGAGAATCATGTCGGGAGGCTGACGCTGCATTCTTTAAATGAGGAGTAGTCCCCTTGCCTGCCTGCCTCATCATAAGTGATTGATGAGGGATACACAAGAACATTAGTTTGATGTAAGAACATGGTTAATACACAGATGTACTAGTATGTACCAAAAACAGAAAGGCATGCCATATTCAAAGGTATTATGTGTAAGCTAAGCAGATGCACTTTAACCAAATTGGAAGAAATACAATCTAGACATTCGGCTGGAGTGGTGAGCATGATCATCTAGGACCTGAGAGCCTGGTGGGAGGCGGGCTTCTTCGCCACCATCGCAGCTTTTTAGTTGGCTTCCAGGTGATGCCTATCTTTGCTGGGCTTGTCACTAGCTCGGCCAGTGCCCTGACTAGCTATTTGTCTTCTAAGACCGACTTCGGCCTTCTGAATACAAGCTAGACACCATATGGAACATGCAACCACATATGACACCGCGAAGTTAAAGCAAGCACCTGGGATGGTGGTTCATAGCGAGCAAGGTCATCAATTCCAGAGCTATGTTTACCGTCTCCATCTACTGACACCGCACCCTTTATAGCGTTGTAACATGTCGTGCCTAACGGCGAAGAAAGCTGGCACGACTTATCTCTTTTCTTTGCTGCGTCTCTCGAGGCAGAGTCTAAAATACCCTTGCATAAAAACACAATAGTGAGAGTATGGTTGAAGTGTGTGCAGAACTAGTGCACTATAAAAGTAGCAGATAGCAGGTGGCTGAAAAATAAATGATAGGAGACATATGATAGCTCTACAACATTGCATGGCAAACAAAATTAGATTCTACTCCGTATGATTTTGTAATATATGAGCACAGGAAATGCAGGTACTCCTCCAACACACCACCACATGTGGTCATATCTAAGATAACAGTCGACTGAAAATAAATAGGTCAGTCGATTTTTTTAATGAACCGTCCGATCTATAAGGAATGGGCAGATGGCCTTCGTCTACCTCCCGCCAGTCACTGTTGAAGATCTTTCTCGAACCGCCAGCGACTACCGGCCCAGACCCCTGCCTCTGCCGCCCCGCCCTCCCCTCGACCTCACACCACCGCCGTGCTTGGCAGCGCCCCCAGGCCAATAGCTCTAGGCCGCACACGCCCCTAAGATAAACACCAAGGTGCTGCTTCCCCGACGTAATAGGCGTACTAGCGCCTGTTACGCCGGGGAATGCTTTCATTAATTGGGAATCAACTGGCCAGAAATTGAAATTCAGGGGGGCGACGGACCTCTAGCTAAGGTGAAATAGTATATGAGGAGAAACCTTGTGCATCGCGAGTTACAAGGAACATCTAGTATGAAGAAGAAGCGGTCAACTAGTGTCTTCTGTGGTATGAATACCATGCAAGCAGACACGTAAGATTTGCACGAATAAGGGAAGAGGAGTACCATTATCGGTTGCCAGTGTGGTGTCGATATGTCGCGGCGATCTTCTTGTTTTTCCCGGGGGAACCGATGTTTTGGAGAGCCGTGGATCCTTGGACAAACCCATGGCCAAATTTTTGACTGTGTTGCCGTGGCCGTATATCGGCGGAGGGGAAGCAGATCCGATGCGGTGAAGGACGGCGTAGCAGGAACAACTCCAGTGGGGTGGACGGTGGCAAAGTTGGAGCGGCAGCGGTGAGGCGCAGGACGGCGTGGTTGAACTGGCTCGGGTACAGACGGCTCGGCCTCGGCTTCAACTACTAGCCGTGGAGGGCGTTGCGGTTGAGGTTGCAGTGGAAGACAATGTCGGGGTATCGGCTCTGGCGTGATGGAGGAGGGCGGCGGTTGATGGGTGGGATGGGGTGGCGGATGGAGGACGCCGGGGTTTCGTGGCTGGTGGAGAGGTAGTTTTGGCACCCAC
>NC_041389.1:145809743-145856178 GCF_002162155.2 Triticum dicoccoides | reverse complement strand
GGTCTAGGATGCGCTTGTTTTTAGCTTTTTTTTGAACAGAAGATGGGACGCGCTTGTTTGAAGATGGGAGCGATTTCGGCCGCGCGCATGTGTGCTTAGGCGGCCGTTGTGTATGAATGTTTTTCGGAGGCGGTTGCGTGGCGTCTAGATGAAGCTACAAACCTACCCCGGTTTAGACCTTTGGACGTCGGGCCGGTAGGTTTCACGGGTCGGAGTTATTAGAAAAGTAATTTCCTTGTACTACCAAACATTGGTCTCACGCGGTTTCGGGCGAGTAGAGGCTCTTTTGGCGCTTCGTTCGAAATTTTGAAACACAATCATTCACGTTTAGAGTACTCTTGAACTATGAGGATTGACCTAAATAAACAACGTTATATTTGACCTTGTATGTTTGAAAACCTCATTAAATTATCCGCTTCTTTTTGAAATTTTGACACTTGAAAATCCTATAACTACGATTATTTTGGAATGGAGGAGATAAATTTGAATCTATTTTGTACACGACTACATATGCTATTATGTACAAAATCAGAGCAAAGATTGGTGCCCCCATAATTTAGGTATGATTTACAAATGCCATGATATCAAATTCAAATAATTGAATGGACTTCATGTTGAATTCGATTTTTTTTAAACCACCTTAAGTTGAATTCAAATGTATGCTAGTTCATAGGTAGCTATTTATAATGTTTGTTGTGTAACTTTCATATGTATAATGTGCTTTACACACACAACATGAACTATACTCACGTTTATATTCGATTGCTAAAGCGATGCATTGTCTGGAGTTCGAAATACTAACTATGTGGATCAATTGTGTCGAATAATAACATAGACATGCTCAAATTCGATAGAATCTAGATGTCTGATGGATCAATGACCGCTCCTTACGCGAATTGCAAATATCATGATCCCATACTAATATTTGGATACAATTTATATCTTTAATCAATGTGTACAACAGTCTTTTACCTGTAGTTTCACTCTCCATTGGTGGTCTCTCACACATGCTCACACACTCTCTCCCGAGGTGTCTTTCTCGTACACATGCTCTAGATATAACCCTCCCTCCCTCTCGTAACCATTTACAACTGTTTTCACTAACCTTTATCACAAGCACTCTTCCTCTCGCAAGCATACACATGCACAATCCCCATCGACCCTTTCTATATACATGGACCTGCCTATGTGTCTCATGTACGCACATTATCTGTAGGCCTGTCTCTCACGCATTGTCTCACACCTCTCATCCTAATCGACGAGTATGATTCTAGCAGAGCATCTGTAGGATGCCCCTTAAAGTTAGGTTGGATGAATAGTAATATTAGAGATAAAGGGGTTACCTTAGTCCGAGAACCTAGGGTTACAAATCCTAGCCGGCTTTGTTAGTGGACACAGAGTCCTTCACAATTCTGCTATCTTTGTCTTGTACGACTAGTCATCCATGGGTCTTCCTAAATGCGTCACGGGCCGACCAATGTGGCGCAGGACGGAACCGAACGAAGGGCCTCACCTCGACCCACTGGACCTCACGCGGTGACACACCCTCTGCCCCCACGTCTCATTATCTTCTCACACCCACACATACCAACACAAACACCACACACATAAAAAATTTCTCCTGGTGCCTCTATTCCCTCCCCCCTTGCATATACACACTCAAGGGAATGGAATCTCTCGTCGTGACGTCATATTCGTCTCTCTCTCTCTCTCTAGACCACTCTCATTTCTCGTGCTATCTCTCCCACGCCCCCTCCGTCGGCCCCTCTATCCATGCCTCTCTCGAATACGTAATACACACACATACCTTTCTAGGCCCTACCAAATGCATCAACTACACATTCACACATGTTACATCACGTACCCCGTTGATCTAAAAAGCCCTCTCTTCACGTTTATTTTGCATACAACATTCCTTTTGAATAAAGTGTGGCCAAAAAATTATTTTAGAGTTTCTACATATATACAACATTACGAAGTTATATGGAGGAGTACGAACGCTAATTTGCATTGCATGGTGCCCACAATGATATTTATTCCGCACTGTGAATTTGTATATTTTATACTATATACAAAGTTAGTAATAATAAAGAGAAACAAAGAGCATCTCTCTCTCCATCGCATACCCCCTGTACGCCCCTTTCACGTATGCACACAAAACTATCTCCAGGTCCTCTAAAAGTAAGCCCCCAGAAAATTCACACATGTTTCATCTTTCTCTCGCGATATATGCAATGACGATCATTGTATTTGAAGCGAAAGCACGATACATACATTGGACTTCAGAATCCACTCATTACGGTCACCATTTACGTTTAGTGGTTATTATACAGTCACGGGCTCACCGTACAACTCTGTATTTGCTCATGACATGACTAGTTGACCAGTTAAACGCTCCACATGGCACCTCTAGTGTTGCATCACATTATCTCACTACCATCGTGCCCACCTGTTGGCTTGTATCTACTCTACATCTACACTCTTATAAATACATAAAATACACTTATAAAAAACAGAGTTGGTGATGATGGTGTGCCTGCCATCCTGCAATATAGGCCGTTCGATTTATATCTGACGGATAGGAAAGAAACTACGGCAATTTTGCAAAAAGGTACCCACACACCTCTCCAAATTTGCAAATAAGGCCTTCCCTCGTTCATCCTTTTCTCTCACAAGATAAACTAGACATACAAATGCATCTTGATGTTACGTGCAACGCATGGGCATCTTGCTAGTAAGAATGAAAACAAACAACAAAAAATATATTTGGACGGTGGTTCGAAGTCATGACCACGGGCACATTGGACAAGGTGGCCTTGTATTGGTATGCTGAGCCGTCTGTTTTAACACACAGGAGCTGGTGTGGTGATTATACACACACACATGCACGCATGCACACGAACTGCATGCACGCAACACTCACACAAACACATGCACCCACGCACACACGCAACACTCACACGTACACACGCAGCCACGCACGCACGCAACACTCACACGCACACACGCACGCATGCATGCACACACCAGTACACCACACGACCAACACACACTCACACGCTCAAGTGCTCAACCTACACGTGCATGCGCACACATCAGGCCCTGACAGACACATACACAACCAGGTGATTCCCGCGCACGGGTTGGAGTCTTGTCGCGCCTGCGTAAATTTGTGTTTATCTGACCTTTCCCCTATGCAAACTGACTGGTGGGACCCACAAGGAACATGGTCAATTTAACTAGTCAACATGGCGCCACGTAGACTATTTGGCCGGTCAACAGAGTGCAATCCGATGCTGAACCGTGAGCAAGTGACCGTATAATCACCGCAAAACATATATAGTGATCGTAATCAGCTTATTCTGAAGTTCGGTGACCGTATTACGCTTTTCCCTCTGTAGGCCCTCCAAAACTACATCGCTACACATTCTCACATGTTACATCTAACAACTACGCAATACAGCACTACTACTACACTCTAACACAATAAATCATATGTGTTTTTAGTTTTACTAGATATCATATTGTTACTTAGACCTCTCCCAATGCATTGGTGCTAAAGTGGGGTGCTAAGTGCATTAAAATGCTTAGCAACTAATGTCCCCAATGCATCGGTGCTTAGGTTTTGTAGCTAAGCCTTCTCTATTTAATTGTTTAGTAATAAAACTCCTTCATGTATTGGTCGGTAGTCTTTTTGTCTAGGTTCACGTGCTTAGCATTGGTTCTTGTTGGGGTCACCATAATCCTCTCTCTCCTCTTTAATTGCTTTGCCACATCATTTTTCTGCCTATGTGGCATCCTTAGCACCTGTACACCGTGGAGAACTGGGAAAGGCCTTAATTATTCAGTTTGCATACATTAAAATTGCCTTTGAAATGTGTGACAGCCTGGTTTTTGCCCTCTCTTCTTTGCCTGGTTTTCAGTTGATTTGGATTTGAGTTTGGAGTTTTTGAATCATTTCATTTGGACTTAACCACTTGGGTACCCCTTGACTTTCACCCAAGTGTGTCTACTCCTTCTCAAACCATCACTTCACCTCTGGATCATCTCAAAATATCACTTGGAATATTTTTTTCTTAAATGAAAAATATTCATCTTTCCCTCCAAAACCCTAGCTAGCCCTTTGTGCTCCAAAGCAACCCTAATTTTTCTTGCCCCTAAAATCCTGAGAAGAATCCCAATTATTCTTTGAACATTAGGGCACCTTTCTGAGAAAAAATATTTCATCACTCTTTGGAATATTTTGGCTCCAGAAAATATTTTCATTTCTGGGCAGAAATGGTAGTTTCTACAACAACTACCATTTTACTAGCTCCATTGTAGCTGGTTTTTCTTGTGCCTATTTACCTTAGTAAGTGTTGGCTAGCCTCCAAAGCTCAACCCTCAGCTCCCAGTGGTTTGACCACAGTAAACCTCCAAAGTTACTGTCCAGAAACTTGCTTGGAGTACAAATTCATTTCTACTGCACCTGGAACCAAACCCAACCGTGGTAACACTCCAATCTACCAAGGACTACACGCCAGACATGAAGTTAGTGCTTAGGCTGCCCTGATGTCATAGTTCATGCGGTGATCGCTTTTGTCCGGGCGTGCTGGCATGCAAAACACGCGCTCTGAGTGCCGCTGAGCGCTCTGTTGCGCGCGTGCTCGCTGCCCAGCCTGCCCGAGCATGCCAAACCGCGCCACCATCTCCGTCTCCACCCCCTTAACTCCTCCCTGGTACTCGCCGATGCCAGAGCTCGCTGCAGCGGGCACGAGTACGATCTGGCCAACGACACAGTGCACGGCGCACTGTGCTCGTCGTCTTCCCCCTCGCCCCTGTGCTCGTCCACGCTCGCCAATAGTTCCTGCGTGATCTCCGTCCTCTTCCCCCTCTCTCACTGGCGCCGTTCGTTGCCGGGCGCTGTGGACAGGTGTCCTCCGGCGGAGCCCAAACCCCCCTTGCCGCTCGCCTATAAATGCCGCCACGCCCAACCTCCTCGAGCACCCGCAGCCACTCCCACACTCACCACAACCTAGTAGAAAGCCACAGCCCGGTCGGGCAGGCCGCGGGCTGCCGTCCCCGAGCCCAAGCTCGTCGGCAATCCCCTCGGCTCGTCCCCGCAGCTCCAGCCCCTCCCAGGCCAGGGCAACCGTGCCAGGGCCTCCGCCACTCTTCGGTGAAGCCGTTCCGCCCTGTTGGAGCCCCTGGAGCCGCCCCTAGCTGCCGTCCTCTTCGTCTTCGGTGACCGCTGCCCTCTGCCTCCGCTAGAGAGGTCGTTTCCGACGCCATCCGACCAACTCTAGCCACACTACGGGTACGGGCAGGTGCGCCGTTTTCTTCTCCTTCGATTCCCCCCTCTTGTTTGGTCCCAAGAGCCCTTGCCGCCGGCGTGTGCTCCAGCGAAGCTCCGCCACTCTCTATTTCCCTCTCGCCCTCCTCCTCACCTGACTAGCAGGGCCCGTTAGTCAGTCACTCTGTACGCACGTGAAGCGGTATGAGTGGTGGCGCCCTGGGCTTTTACGCCTTCGACGTCATCCCCCAGTATGATTTATTTTAACTCAAATTCATTTAAATCCAGAGAACTTCAAACAACCATAACTTTTTATCTATAAGTCCAAATGCATTGATTCTTTTTGCATTGTGTTCTTTGTCCAAAAATCTAGCAGCACCCAAAAGATGGGATTTTTCCTTGCTGTCTAGATTTTCTGCTAATTTTCAGAAGGTTTCTTGATGTTTTCTTTTTGTGGTTTTATTTATTTTCAGAAGAGCAGGCTTGTCTTGAGGATCACCAGGAGGCTTGTGAACCTCATCTGCACTAAGGCAAGCCACAACAACATTTTCATAGTGACACTTCAATATTTGTGATTTTCCTACTTGAACCTATGATTATTCATGCATTTAAAATTATTATTATGATAGTTATATTCTGTTAGGTGCTTGTCATGTTAAATATGCTTGATTTACAGAAAGGTTGAAGTGAATCTTGTTGATAAGCTAACAAGAATTTAGTTATGAGTAATGATAAAATGATATGGTCATGGAGATAAATAATCAGTAAAATTATTTTTGCATGATGAAAAATGATGAGATTGCTAGAAAGGGTTCTGGTTTAAGTGAGGTTTGATCTTAACCAGAGGAGTATCATGAGTTGATGATGGCTCTGTGGGAGCGTAGTTGACTTAGTTATTTTCATTGATATGTGATGCATATGTTGGTGATGCATGTCATGGCATTATGACACCGGTTACTTTCACTTTAAGTTGAAACTGATAAATAACTCAACTTGAATACGTTGTTGACCGGGTCATGGTGCCGCTGAAACGAGTCTTTCCCAGTGCAACCACATTTGTCGGTATGGGATGGCCTTAATGCGTTTCATTGTCGTGCCTCTGGTCGGTGCCTCCATCTAGGGAAGGTTATGGGCGTGTTGTACCCTGGTCCGGTAAGCAGGCATAACCTTGTGAGCCCGTTGTTAAGTTTTTGGTACCGGGTCCCAGAGTGGATCGTGGCCACGACGGTGGTCGATGTGTCTTGAGGTAGACACGGGGCCACCCAGGACTAGCCCGATGGGGATTGAGTCGGAGTGGCCGGGAGAGTGTCATGGCAATGAAGTGGTTTCATCGGAATGCCGTTGGTCCACCCGAATGGGAGTGCGAGGCCATGGGTTCCGTAGTGTGGGTCTAGTGCGCTACCTCTATAGAGTGTATTAATCTATCGATAGCCGAGTCCACGGTTACGGACACGCTCGAAAGTAGGGTACACCATGGGTCAACACTTAATAAATTTGCACACTAAGTATGCACTAAGGTGATGGCAGTAAGGCCATCGTGTTGAGTTGGACCAGGTGTGGTCGGGTAGTGACCGCGGTAAGGATCATGGGCCATTTATTGGTCGGGTTGTGATTGGCGTAAGGATCACGGGCCATTTATTGGTCGGGTTGTGATCGCCGTAAGGATCATGGGCCATTTATTGGTCGGGTTGTGATCGTCGTAAGGATCACGGGCCATTTATTGGTCGGGTGGTGATCGCCGTAAGGATCACCAGGTTGTCTCTGTGTTCATCATGTTTGTGGTCTGGAAATGATCATGTTCGGTAAGCCAGTCCAAGGGACGAGTACCACTTGAGCATAGTCACAACATGTTGGATATATTGTTGCATTGTTATTAATTGGTTAAATATCATGATATTGTTTGTCATTATGTTTATGCTTGTTGTGAGCTTGCAAGTACATTCAATGTACTGACCTGGCGTGTCATGCCAGATTTCAGGAAAGTCTCGATGGAAAAGAGAGCTGTCCGAGTCTAGATCGTGTCCACATCGGTGTCCCTGTGCTATGGAGTTCCACTACGACGTTGTTCCACTGCCGCGTAGTTGTCATGATCGAGGCCCCTTTATGTTTACTAAATAATGTACATATTGTTCAGCTGCACCGTGTGTGCCGCCTGGCCTCGCTAACTGTTGTAATATAAACTATGATCTGCTAGCATCAATAAAGCAGCTGCTTTTCTGTACCAAGTTGTTGTGTGTTGCCAGAAGACAAGGTCTTTGGGCTGGCAATGCATGGTAAACCGGTCGCTCTGAGTCGGGGTGCCACAACGCTTGGTATTAGAGCCATGCTAACTGTAGGCCACGCTAGACTACGTCGAGTTAACTGGACGTTAGATACGAGTTGTAGTTGAGTGCCGGTAACATTTGTAGCTGGTTGTTGCATTGCATGCACTGATTTCTATTTTTATGCTAACTTGCTAATGGTTGTGAGTGTAGAATGCCCCGGTGTTGTATCCGTGCCAGTTGCAGCTGATGCCGCACACGTCGCTACATCTCCTTCGTAACGTGTGGCGTCGGTTGTACCCCCACGGTGACGATCCAGTCTATCGTGTGTACCGGGAGCGTCTAGCTGACCCAGTGTATGAGTATCACGCCATGGTTACTCTGCGCACCAGTTCCGATTCCAGCACTTACACTCTTACCTCTCGAAGCGGCTACGCTTCTACCACTTCTCAGGCTGTCCAGTTTGCTGCATTCGAGGTACTTGTTGAGCTCCGCTACAACGAGGTCCGGATGTAGAACCACCCAGGTTTCCACTACTATCCTTCTCTCCATGATAATGGCCGTGTCCGTTTCCCTGTCATTGATCCGGAGTCTGATAGTGTAGCTAGCCACCTCTCTCGCTATATCACTGCTAGCTATCTTATGATCTACGAGCTGGCTCGCGAGCTGAGTCGTGCCCGTACTGCTTTAGCCTCTGCTTTAGTCTCTGCTAGCTCAGTCACTACTCCAACATCTGTAGGATTTACTCCCTATATTCCTGCCAGTTCTAGATCCCTTGTTTCCCCGGTTACTCCTCCGAGTAGCTTGGGAACCGTGACAGTGAGTCCACTTAGTGCTCCTGTCGAGTGGGTTTCACTTCTCGCCACTCCTGTAGCCCCGATGATTCACCCTCCACCTGCCCCGAGGGAGAGCCCTTGAGGCAGCGTCGTCGTGTCACCTTTAACCCAGAGGTCTCAGTTAACCCCGTCAGTTCAGGATCCGAGTCTGCTTCAGGAGAGGACCCCACAGCACCAGCAGAGCAGTAGAGTTTCTGAGTATTCGCAGTCGTCAGGATGGAGTATGGATGTAGTCGTACGAGTCATGATGTTTCGTTTCATGTATGAGGGTAGTTGGACCTGGCATGTTGTTATCTTTCATGTATGAGTCTATGGATAATTATGTTGGAACTTTATTTTCTTCGCCATTTCGGTTTTTCTCGGGCTTTTGTTGCTAGATTCTCCCCAGTTTATTTTGAATGTTTCTCATCTCGGTTGCGTTGCCTTGGGAAAAATCATATTAGGATGACGCGGGGAGGCTGCAGTAGCAACATTCGCGAGGGTTCTCCTGTTCATCGTTCTGCACGACAGGTAGGACAATCACCCGAGCCGTACGTTCCGCCACCGCCTCCACCGAGCAAATTCTGCGTATGTTTGAGGAAAGACGAAATAATGATTTGATTGAAATACTAAGAAGTCTTCAAGCTGTGGTTGGACAGAATGGAAATAAGCCCGGTCATCACTCCAAGCTATCAGATTTACAAAGGACTAAGCCTCCCAGTTTCAGCCAGGCCATTGATCCCTTGTATGCAGATGATTGGTTGAGAACTATGGAAAAGAAGCTTGAGGTTGCTCGAACTGATGAAGGGGATAAGGTTCCATTTGTAACACATTATCTTGAAGGCGCTGCTGCCATATGGTCGGAAAATGAAAAAGCCATGTGGTTTGCTGATGAAGAAATTACCTGGTCAAGATTCAAGGAACGATTCCGAAAATATCACATCCCTGCGGGAACTATGAAGACTAAGCAGCGTGAATTTCTCGCACTCCTCCAAGGAAGTCAGTCTGTGGGAGAATATTTGCAGAAATTCAATCATTTGTCATGTTACTCTCAATATGATGTGGCCACTGAGGAAAGAAAGATTGACAAGTTTCTTGGTGGATTAAACCCGCAACTCCGGTGTACTCTCAGTATGTTTGATTTCCCAGACTTCCAAACCCTGGTGAGCAAGGCTTTCATTGCTGAAAGGGAACACAAGCTTGTATCGGATAATAAGTAAGCCAACAACGATCACAAGCGCAAGTTTGAGCCAAGAAAGGAAATGCAACCAGTGCAGAAGGCTCGTACCTCGCAGCCGACTTAGGTAGCATGCAAGCCCAATTGCTAATAAAATGTTAACAAGGCCACCACCCAAGTCAAGAATGACGTGCTCAACCCAATTCTAGAGGATCGTCTGTGCAGCAATTCTTGTTACAGTTGTGGGCAAACCGGACATTATGCCAAACAGTGTCCCAAGAACAACCGGACAAATGCTACATTCAAGCCACAAGTCCATTATATGGAGGCATGCCCGAATCAACACGAAATCATGGGATACGTTCATCACATCTTCGCCGATGAAGCCCAAGAGAACCCCGAAGTCGTCATTGGTATGTTCCCTATTAATAACATAACTGCAGTGATTTTATTTGACTCTGGGGCTTCCCACTCTTTTATTTCTCGGAGTTTTGTTGCCCAAAAAATTTCCTTGTTCGCTTTTGGGCAAGAATATGCTAGTACAAACCCCGGGATCTCTAATCAGAAGCAATCTAGTCTGCCGCAATCTGGAAGTCAATATCAACGGAATCTGTTTTCCAACTTCTTTGATACTTATTGAGTCTGATAAGTTGGATGTTATCTTGGGTATGAATTGGCTGACTCAGTATCAAGTGTGCATAAATTGTGCGACCCGAGAAGTCAACTTGACCAGCCAAGAGGGACAGACTACAAAATTTTATGCTCATAGAAATATACCCTCAAAGGAAATGGTCTTCACAACACAATGGCTGAATTGGAATTAATTCTGGTGGTCAGCGAGTTTCCTGATGTATTTCCTGAAGAACTGTCAGGCATGCCACCTGATCGAGAGCTTGAGTTTGCAATATATCTGGTGCCCGGAACCAC
The DNA here is from genome assembly GCF_002162155.2 of Triticum dicoccoides. Taxonomy (NCBI): domain Eukaryota; kingdom Viridiplantae; phylum Streptophyta; class Magnoliopsida; order Poales; family Poaceae; genus Triticum; species Triticum dicoccoides. The sequence goes on along the minus strand of NC_041389.1, from coordinate 145,845,726 downwards.
ACCAATACACAAGAAGTATTACCGAATGCCGTCATCAGAATTAGTGGAGCTAAAGAAACAGCTTGATGAAATTCTCCAGAAAGGATATATCCCTCCCAGCTCTTCACCATGGGGATCACCTGCTATCTTCGTGGACAAGAAAGATGGCAGCCTCCGCATGTGTGTGGATTACCGTCAGCTGAATGATGTCACAATCAAAAACAAATATCCACTGCCAAGAATTGATGATTTGTTTGATTAGCTCAGTGGGGCCAAGGTATTCTCCAAGACTGATTTACGGACTGGATACCATCAGCTCAAAATTAAAAAGGAGGATATTCCTAAGACTGCATTCACCACTCGATACGGTCTTTATGAATATACAGTTATGTCTTTTGGCCTCACCAACGCCCCTGCTTTCTTCATGCACATGATGAATAAAGTATTCTTGGACTTCCTCGATAAGTTCATGGTAGTCTTCATCGATGATATACTCATTTACTCAAGAAATGAAGAAGAGCATAAGGAACACCTCCGAGCAGTGTTACAACGACTCCGTGAGCATCAGCTATACGCCAAATTCAGTAAATGTGAGTTCTGGCTCAAGCAAGTTGGATTCCTCACACATGTGCTATCCGCCGAAGGTATAGCCGTGGACCCAAGCAAAGTAAAGGATGTACTCGATTGGTTGCCACCCGCAACCGTATCTCAGATCCGGAGTTTTCTTGGATTAGCTGGATATTACCGCTGTTTCATTGAAGGATTTTCCAAGATTGCTAAATCCATGACAGAGCTGCTCAAAAAAGATAAGAAGTTTGAATGGACTGAGGACTGTGAGAAAAGTTTCACCGAGTTAAAGAAACGACTGACAACTGCACATGTATTAACTCTTTCAGATATCTACCGCAGTTTTGATGTGTATTGCGACGCTTCTAGGCAAGGACTGTGATGCGTACTTCACTGACACGTGGGATTGCACTTGGAGAAACCGACCATGTGCCAAACTCCCCCCGCCCACCGCGCGAAAATCCTCCCACCCACCCCCACCCAAAAATTCCCCCCCAAATCCGATTCAACCGCCCTTCGGTCAACTAGCCAATAATATTCCTCAACCCCCCCTCCACTCCATTCTCTCCGCCAAAGACGCCCTCCCCGCTGCGCCGATACATCGGCATCGCGGTTCGTCGAGGGGACGCACGACAATCCTCTCGCTCCCACAGTACGCTCTCGTAGACTACCGTCCTCTAGCCGCGCCGCCACCGCTGGCTACGTTCTTGTGGAGGCGCACGGTGTTCAGTGCCGCCACCGCTGGCGACGTTCGTGTGGAGACGCACGGCGGTCAGCTTCTCCCACGGTACACGCATTCTAGACCGAGGCCCCGTTCATGTCGGTGTAGCGCTGAATGTTAGCTGATAGATGCTGTTAATCTCACTTTTTGCCGAAGTAGTTTACAGTCAATATGCTCTGCTTAAGAAGATTCCTTGCCCTGTTCTGCACTCAATCTGCTTAGCTGAGATGGCATGCCAAGGCCGATTAGTTGCTAAAATATCCTGCCATATATTTATTGTGACGTAGATTGCCATGGTCTAGTAGCCAATCTGTTAGGTGAAATAGCTCTACACCGTTTTATACTCGATCTTTGTTGCTGCGATGGCCTTCGATAGTTTGATGGCTGTGTGCTCGGCCTCATTGACTGCTGAAATAGCCTGCCATAATTTAGCACTCAAATCTGTTTGCTGAATTTGCTTTACATATATTTCATTACTTAGATCTGCTCGTCCAAATATCTTGCCATAACTTTAGACATCGACCTAGGTATTTTTTTGGACTTCACAAAAAAGCATATGTTTTTCCTGTAGTATCTAGTAGAAGAACTAATTTGTATGTCTAACAGATGGACATGACTTGGATAACTTCTGCTCGAAGATTCTCCGCTGCATATGTCGAGGGGGTTGAAAACTTCATGAACTTTATCAGAGCTGAGTACGGTGGTCCGAAATCAGATGTGCTCTGCCCGTGTAGCAGTTGTATGAATTCAGTTACAAGACCCCAGTCAACTGTGCAAAATTATCTACACTTGTATGGGATGTCGGTCACATATACTAGGTGGGTTCATCATGGTGAAACTGAGAATGCCAATGTTATTGACTACGTGGAAGCAACAAATCACCATCTTGATCTGCATGATGCTCAGGTGGAAGAGGAGGAGGAGGTGGTGGTGGCGGAGCCAGTGAGTTTGACCAACATTGAAACAATGCTACGAAATGCTCGTGCATTCCGTGAACTTTCACCTGCAGAAGAAAAACGGTGGGCCCGCATGTTGGAACAATGCAACGTGGCTGTCACCCCAGGAAATAAGCTGTCAGTATTCTCAGCTATGGTCACCTTTCTTCAGGTGAAGACATCTGAGCGGATGACTAACAAATCATTCGATGTGATGTTGGCTGCTTTCCGCAAATCTTTCCCAGATGCGTCTGAGCTACCACACACCTACAGTAAAATGAAGAATTTCCTTCGTGCAGTTGGAATTGGATATGATATGATCCATGTTTGTAAGAATAATTGTGTTATTTTCCGGAAGGATTATGCCAACTTAAGTGAATGCCCGAAATGCAAATCATCAAAATGGAAAGATGGCGATGTTGTGAAGAGGATTCCTCATAATGTTCTGACACATTTTCCAATTACACCAACATTGCAGAGGTTGTTTCATGATGCTGAAACAAAGAGAGGATGTACCATGGCATTCTAGGAACCAGGAGTCCAGAGATCAGAATGTAATGAGCCATCCATCTCATGGTAGTGAGTGGAAAAGCTTCAATGATAAACACAAAAAGTTTGCTGCTGACCCGAGAAACATTAGACTTGGCTTAGCTTCAGATGGATTTAACCCATTTGGCCACCAGAGCGCCACATATAGCATGTGGCCAGTGCTTGTTATCCCTTACAACATGCCTCCAAATGTTTGCACCAAAGAATCAAACTACATGATGGCCTTGCTCATCCCAGGTCCAAAAAGTCCTGGAAAGGATTTTGATTTGTTCATGGAGCCTCTTGTGGAGGAACTTCAACAACTATGGAGGGGTGTTCTCACTCGAGACCAATATAGTAGCCCACCAGCTGATTTCTTTCTGCGTGCTGTTATAATTTGGTGCATCCATGATTATCCGGCTTTGGGCACTTTGTCAGGGCGAACGACACATGGTTACAATGCATATGTTTGCTGTGACAGGAATCCGCTGTCATACGCAATACTTAGCAAGATCTGTTACATTGGACACCGCCGTTTCCTTGCCAAGGACAAGCCGCATCCTAGAAAATACTGAAGACATGTGTTCAATGCAAAGCATGAAAATCGTGATGCGCCAAAGAGGCTCACCATCGATGAGTTGCAAGTGGAATTAGAGAAGGTCAGTCATATTACACCAGGAAACCATCCTGGTAATGGTAGCGGGAAAAGGAAGCATGGCAGGGAAAAAGAGAGATTATTGTTTACCCGCAGGTCCACTTTGTGGGACTTGGAGTATTGGAAAGATTCGGATCTGCGGCATAATCTTGATGTGAAGCACATCAAGAAAAATATATGTGACAACATTATCGGCACACTTCTTAATATTGAAGGCACGACGAAAGATACCTTAAAACCTAGGATTGATTTGACACACCTGGGTATCAGAAAGGATTTGCAGGTGCAAGATGAAGGTAAACCACAGGATATGGCACCAGCTGTGTACGTCTTGGACAAGGTAAAAAGAAAAGAATTCTGCGAGGTCCTCTCACGTGTGAGATTCCCACATGGATTTGCTTCCAACCCTGAAAGGAGAGTCAGTGCAGATGGAAACAAGGTACAAGGATTGAAAACACATGACTGCCACATCCTACTTCAAAGGGTTTTACCTATTATCCTTAGAGGATTGGGCTGCCCTGACTTATACAAAGCAGTTGCAGAGTTGGGACAATTCTTCAGGGAACTCTGCAGTAGAAATATCAGGATAGATGCTTTGGAGCGTCTTAGAGACAAGATACCAACTATCCTATGCGACCTTGAGAAGATATATCCTCCAGCATTCTTTGATGTGATGGTGCATTTGGCTGTTCATCTACCTGATGAGGCACTACTTAGAGGTCCAGTACACTATGGCTGGATGTACCCTATTGAAAGGCGGCTAGGCACTTTCAAGGGCTATGTTAGGAACAGAGCTAGACCCGAGGGTTCCATTGCAGAGGCCTACATTGCTACAGAAGCGTTGACATTCTGCTCAAAATACATTGAAACAGCTGATCAGCTTAGCAAAGAGGTGGGTGAAGACAATCCCGGGTTCAATGTTTTCGATTATTTTGTTCGAGTTACAGGGAAGAGTCGACAAGAGGATAAACCTAAAGATTTGGACAAAATGGTTTAGTATGTGTTGAATAACTTTCCTGAGATACTACCTTATATCAAGTAAGTGCAGTACTACAGCTTATACATCATAATCTACTAAACTTGCAGCACATTCTTATATATTTAGATGTTTGACGCGATCACTATGTTGTGCAGCATCTACAAAAAGGAGTTACTGTCACAAAATCCAAGAAACATTGACAAACTGGTTATGGCAGGATTTGCGAAATGGTTCAAGAGCCATGTAAGCTTTTGAATTGCACTATCAGTTTTTTTAATATATTGAGTACATAAGATAATCAACTTGTTTATTTTCTAACCATAGGTTAAGAAGATGCGGGAGGATGTGTAGGCAGTTGATGATACCCTTTACTCACTAGCAATGGATCCTGATACTCGGGTAAGACATTATGAATCTTGCGTAGTTGGAGATGTGCGCTACAACACCCTTGCACGAGACGAAGGAAGGAAGACAAAAAATAGTGCCATCATGAGCACGGATACGTATGACAAAGAGACAACTGAAATGTATGCTAACATAACAGACATTGTTCAGTTGCAGTATATCTCCAGTTTCGAGGATCATTGGTGTGTGGTTCTGTTGTGCTGTCGTTGGTATAACCTGTTTTCCAGGATCGCAAAACCCAGAGCTGATGATTATTTCAAATCCATCAATGTCAAGGCGGTGTACCAGACCAATGAGCCTTTTATTTTGGCAAATCAAGCAACACAGATATTTTTCTTGGAAGACACATTTGCACATAGCGATGACTGGAGAGTATTGCAAAGGTTTGAGCAGAGGAATTCATTTAATGAAGTTGCACAACAAGATGATGCTTACACTGCTCCTGATGTACAAGATAACACAGATGTTCCTAATATCTTTGAGAACCATCATGGCAATGATGCCGGTGAAAAGATTGCATGTCGTGCTGTGGACATACAAGAGTTGATCAAGAAGAAGCCAACGTTCGAGGACGTTGAGGACGAAGAAGAAGATGACACCATGGGGAATTACGATTCAGACTGATACACATGGCGAAGATGTTGATGCTGCTGCTGCGGATGATGATTACATTGCTTTTGTCGTATTTGTCTGTCAGAAGACGTTTTTTTATCTACTATGTAAAATTGTGTTTGCTATGACAACTGAAACCTGATGAACATGTTGTTTAGCATTTTGGTGTGAGAACATCACTTGTTATGTATGCTGCTTTGTGTTTGGTGATTGTATGACAACTAAAACATGATGACATTGTTGTTTAGTTGTACTCATATTTGGCTGTGAAACTTGAATTTGATGACATAGTTTGCTGTTGAACTGCACTTTGCTCGACGTCTTCGAATGAGAACAAAGCTGACCCGACAGGGCCTCTGCTATTTATTTATTTATGAGCAAAAGGGGATACCCCCTGATTTCAGTTAATAGAAATCATTAGATGTTCACAACACTATGCCCAGCCTGCTACACATGTTTCATTCATTACTAGTTTCGGCAAAGTGCTCATGTCATAGCCACTGAATACATCACGAGTGCTACATACACTGCAAATAAAGAGACAATCATCCTACAGAGCACATCGATTTTTCCCATTATCTTCACAAGCTCTTTCATCTCCTCATTGCTGTCAAGGCCGTTCAGCAGCTGTTGCTTGGCCATGATCAGAGGAACTGCATCTTTAACCTTCTGCTCTGCATCTTCCTCTTCCGCCATTCCTTCAGTTACTTGTCCAACACCCCAACTTGCTGGTATTGGGATTCCTCGGCTAACCAAATAATCAGCGTAGTTGCATTCCCCCACATCAACAACTTCCCAGAAATACAAATCACACGAATCTTCCCTTTTCTGCACGAATCAAATTGGAAGATCATCAACCAAACTATTAAAAAAATCAGCAACTAAAAGCAGCAGAACAACACTTAAACATATTATTACCCCATAATTCGGGCATTTGTAGAATACTCGGCCAGGGTTGAGGATTGTGGTTGAGACGCGACGGATGACTCTGCGTGATTTGCAGCAGTGGCACCACACCAACAACAGCGGGTTGCGATGAGCAATCGGCTGTGGTGCGCGTGCCGGCGAGGGTGTGATGAGACCCACAGGCGATGGTACGGGTGGCGACTTGGCGCATATCTGGTTGTTGCCTGCTGAAGAACAGGTGGATGAGCAGCCAGCGGACATGGTTGCTGCGGCCAGAGCTTTTGATGCTAGGCAGAGTAAGTAGAGAAGAGGAGAAGCGAACATTGGATATGTCAGTTTCATTACTTGCAGAGTAGAATAGCACCATATATAGTCATAGTCTAGGTTTGGATACGAACCAGCTATAGGAGCACGTCTCTCTTTTTTCTAAAACTCGGCAACGTCTCTTTACTGGTACACTAGCTTGTTCTGTACGCCTTCCCAAGTCTTTGATTTTGAGTTCCTGGGACTCGAACCCAAGACCTCTCGGTTGAAACCCAAGGGTGCTAGTCACTTATGTGGCGAACGTTCCCTGTGAGGAGAACGACAGACAAACGCATTTTCCTCGCAGTTTTAGTTGCAACACAAGATCGAACGGTCGCAGTTTCGGGAATGTTATCAGGCCAACGAGCCCATTTTTTGTTTTCTTCCTATATATAAAAAAGTATGCTACTTGGTGTCCGCTTAGTCAACAAACGATTGTGCCAACCTTGACCGTTGGATTGACATTCAACGTCTGTCGTGTTTCTTCAGTCTCTTCTTCCTTGAGCCGCCAAAGCCAAACCAGCGCCAGCGGGACCGCCTACTCCCGCCTCCCACGGCTGGCTGTGTTGCCGCGCACGCATCATGGCCACATCGCACCCTAAAACTCTGCACATCTTCCCCGACTCCTGTTCGTTCCCGTCCGAGGCCTCACCATCATCCTCCGCCTTGGTTTGCTCACCGCGGCACCGCCCTCCGGTGTTGTCAACATGGTCAACAACCGAGAGGAATAAGGAGATGACTGTACATGGTGAGGATGACAGTAGGGACCCAGCAGCGCGCGTAGTAATTTTGTTTTTTTGGGATGGAAAAGGGTATCAACTGGGTTGTGCGGGACCCATGGCCCATCTAGCCGAGGCTTTTATTTCATATGTTTAGCACATGATCAACCCAATTTGTTTTTTTCCTTTCTGAAAATGGCTAGCCAGCTATTTTGTTTTTTGCACAATAACCAACGTAGGCCTACTTGCTTTTCTACGCCCTGCTGGGCTGGAAACCTTTCAAGATGAGGAGGGATGCATAATGGGCTATAAGTAATAAGAAATGGGCTATAAGTAATAATAAATGGGCTGTAAAATGAAAAAATACAGCAAACAGGCAATTAGTTCCAAAATACTGTTTTCTTTCGGATTTTGATATTTTAAATTTCATTGTTTTTGTGCAGGTAAAATTTCATTGAATTTAAATTAAGGTATATTTAGATTTAAAATTAATTTGAATCTGGCTAGAAATTTCGGGCTGTATGCTGTTTGGGATAGATTTGGAGGCTGACTTGAGGGTCTACTAGGTTGACGTGTACTTTGGCTTTGTCAACTTAGTCCACAAACAATTCTAGCAGCAGTGACCGTTGGATGTTAATCCAATGGCCGTGCTGCTTCTTCAATATCTGATCTTCTTGCTCCAGCCGCCCAAACCAGCTCCGGTGGGACTGCCTGCTCCCGCCTCCCGTGGCCGGCTGTGCTGCCTCATAGGCCGCACTGCCCCACCCTACTTCATTGCTGGCTAGGCCATTCCTCTACTCACCCACACCTCCTGTTATTTTCCGGCGACGGCAGCCGGACCAGTAAACCCTCGTACTCCCCACCGCGTGGGCAACCATTGCCGAGTCTTCCCCGGCTCCGTGTCGTTCCCTTCCTAGGCCTTGCCGTTGTCCACTGCCATGGTGCTCTCGGCGCGGCCTGGTCAACGTGGTCAACGAACGACATCCATCGAACAAGGACTGCACGTGGAGAGGCTGACTGCTGGGTCCACGGCCGCACACAAGGAAATGCCTCCTTATTACGCGCAAAATAATGATTCCTCCACCTGACAGCTGGGACCCACTGGAAGGGCCTCTGTATTTCGCGAAAAAACGTTCCCCCCGCTGACATGTTGGACCCACCAGCTATATCTTCGCACGCAAGTAAGTGCCTCCTTACTATGCACAAAAAATGAATACCCCCTGCTAGCTGGGACCCACCATAGTGGGAGGATGACTTGTGGGCCAACTAAGTTGACGCGGACGGAGGGCTTTGTCAACTTAGTCAATATGAACGATTCTAGCTCTAGTGACCGTACGATGTCCATCCAATGGACGTAGTGCTTCTTCAACCTCTGGTCTTCTTGCTCCAGCCGCCCAAACCAGCTGTGGTCGTGTCGCGTGCTCCTGCCTCCCGTGGCCGACTGTGATGCAGCGGAGGCCTCACCGCCCCCTACTACTCCCACCACTGGCCAGCCCATCCCTCTGCTCACCCACACCCCCTGTTATTCTGCAGCGATGGTAGCCTCACACCGCAGCCAAACCAGTGAACCCTCGTACTCCTCTCCGCGCGGGCTTCCACTACCGCGTCTTCCCCGGCTCCGTGTTGTCCCCTTCCTAGGCCTCGCCGTCGTCCACCGCCCTGGTGCTCTCGGCGTGGCATGGTCAACCTGGTCAAGGAACGACTTCCATCGGAAGAGTATTGTATGTGAGAGACCGACAGCTGGGTCCACGGCGGCCACAAGGAAGTGCCTCCTTATTACGCGCAAAATAATTATTCCTCCACCTAACAGCAGGGACCCACCAAACGGGCCACCGTATTTCACAAAAAAATGTTTCCCCCCTGACTGCTGGGACCCACCAGCTACATCTTCGCACGCAAGGAAGTGCGTCCGGGCAAAAAAATGATTCGCCCCCCTGACTACTGGGACCCACCAGCTACATCTTCGCACGCAAGGAAGTGCCTGACAGTTGGGACCCGCCTGGTCGAAGCGTACATAGCGTTGTCATTCTGGTCGCGAACGTGTACGTACATACTGGTGGATGTAGAGGCGCGCACGTGTCATAGTAGAGGCACGCACATGTCGTAGTAGAGGCGCACACGTAGCATGTACACGTACGTACAACAGTCAGGGTGCAAGAAAGAAAATATGGCCACGTACATACATATGGGTGGGGTCTCGAACGCCTACTCGTGCATACGTATGGCCAGGGCTCGTGTACATGGCTGGGTCAGAACGGAGAAACTGCGCCGTCGTCGTGTTGATGGGGAGGCAACGGAATGTGTCGTGTTCATCGGGAGGCAACAGAACGCGTGGGAGCCAACCGGCTTGGATGGAACAGGTGATGGAAACGAGGCCTGGTGTACCGCAGAACGGAAGAAATGGCCTTGTGTTCGACCGGCCACGTTTGAAACGGGATCCTGTTCATCGGGAGGGGTCTGGCGTATCGCAAAACGGAGGAAACAGACCTCCTATGGTCGAAATAGGGGTCCTGTTGATAGGGAGGGGTGTGGCGTACCGCAAAACGGACGAAACAGACTTGTGTTGGAGCTCTACGGTCGAAACGGGGGTCTTGTTCATCGGGAGGGGTGTGGTGTACCGCAAAACGGGACTCCATGGGATACTGTTCATCTCGACCGTCGACCTCCTCTAGCCTCCACGCTACTGTTCATCCACCGTCGACCTCCTCCAGCCTCCACGGGCTCCTGTTCATCCAGCCTCCACCGCGCGCTACTCCACCAGCTACTGTTCAACCACCTCTCTCCATGGGCTCCTGTTCAACTACCCCTCCACGGGCACCCCTCCATCGTCTCCTGTTCATCCAGCCCTCCACGGGTTCGTCCTGTTCATCCAGCCCTCCACGGGGTCCTGTTCATCCAGCCCCAACCGGCTCGATCGATCGGGGTCCTGTTCATCCAGAGGCAACGCCACGGGGTCCTGTTCATCCACCCCCACCGCTCACTGTTCATCCACCCCCCGCAACGCTCACTGTTCATCTAGAGGCAGCATCGATCGGCTTCAGTTAGCAGCAGAAGCGAAGGAATCGCTCGATCGGGTTCAGTTAACAGCCATCGATCGATCGCTCGGGTTCATTAACGCGTAGCCTGCAGTGCAATTGCTTGGGTTTAGTTGGAGCCCAACGCCTCGCTCGGGTTCAGTTAGAGCTAACGACTCGCACACACGTGCGTACGTGTACGAGAGAAACGTGCATCACTCGGCCCTCGACCACCCACCGTAACTGGGAACTCCCCGAAATTTTCCTCGCCCTCGCTTCTACCACGGTTTTTTCCATCATGGACGGCCCAAAGAATGTCATGCAGCTGCGTCTCCGGCCCGCCCAGGACGAAAAGCCCATTTTTTGTCATGATTTTTTGTCATAGAAGTAGGAGCCCACCACATCTATGATGATACCGGGTTTTGTCACAATTATCGTCATAGAAGTGTCATAAGTATGACAGAAAAAAAATTCGTTCGGCCCAAAATGTCACGGATGTGTCTTTTTTTCGTAGTGTTGTTCGGCACACTAACACCTCCTTTACGGACCAAGACATTGGGTCAAGTGTGATCAGGTGCTTTTTCGAACACCCTTGCATTATACGCACGGGGGCTGAAGCCGACGACTGCAAACTTTCAGATTTACTATATATATATAATAAAACGGCCGCACAGGAGGCACTATAACTTTTCGGGCAAAAAGTATAAAAACATAGCCTTAAATGTATCACAATATTGCTATTACAATTTTGATACACCTCACTCGAACATAATATTTTTCGAGCACTGACCCTCTATTAAGCAGGCACCTTCTAGGACATCTTCAAAGTAATGTTATGGCATGTTAAGGTCCTTGCCTTCGGGTGGACTCTGCGCTGCAACATCGGTGGTCGTCATCTTCGCCCAGTATATCTTGACATGGGCAAGGGCCATCCGTGCACCTTCTATGCATGTTGACCGCTTCACAGCATCGATACACGACACCGCATTAACAAGCCGCCGCACCAACCCGAAATAACTACCCGGGATGGGTTCAGTTGGCCACAGCCGGGCTATGACGTCCTTCATGGTAGTGCCGGACATCCTATGGAGCTCGGCCCATTGGGCCATCTGTTCATTCAACAGTGGACGCTTCGGCATGTCAAATTGCGACCAAAACAACTTTTCCGTTGCATGTCCTTCTTGCGCGTGGAAATACTGATTCACCTCGGTAGCATACTGTTGATTAAGCGGCGCATACTTTGGATCGCCAAACTTAGTTTGCAATAAAAAGGGCTTACCAGCCGCGATCTCCCCAGCTTGCCGGATTTCCTCCCGAGCAGCTCTAAACTCGGACCGGGATTCTTTCGCCTCTTGTAAGGCCTTGACCAGTCCGGCCGCTTTGGCCTCGTTATCTTTCTCAAGATCTTGGCTTCGTCTAGTGGCATTCTTCAACTCAAGTGCCATGGTGGATATCCTCTTCTCGCACTGACGCCGAGCGGTCTGCTCCACTTTTAATTCGGCGGCTGCCTTTTCGGCAGCCGCATTACCCATCCTGGCTTGCTCCTTGGCCCGGGCAAGTTCCGCCCGAAGGGTCTTAACTGTGGCGCACTATCTGCAGTTATGCATATACAAATTTTCAGTATCACACTCATTTCACAATACTAGCATGTACTGAGTGCCCCGGAGACATACCTTGCGCCTCGTCGAGCCGCCTGTTCAAAAGCATGATGTCATCATCCTCCACATCAACTTTCTGCTTTGAATGTGCTACCTCGATTGCTTGGGCGTCCCAACGGATGTAACAACCTGTGTTTCAATTAGTCATATCATTCCCTGGGCATATATTTTGGATCCTCTAATCGCATCCCGCGGGATGACAACCAGAGTCTCGGGGGCTACTATCTATACACAGGTGCAATTGGCACTTACAGAATAATTGACATTACACTACGTACCTCGAAGCCTCTCAGTAGGCTAGAAAAGGCTTCATTCAATCCGCTTTTCGCGGACCGAACTCTTTCTAACACCGTACCCATTAAAGTGTGATGTTCCTCTGAGACGGAGGCATGTTGAAAAAGGTCCGTCAAAGCATCCGGCGTCCCTTGAACACTTGATAGTTAGAGACTTTTGTTGTTCCCTGTAGGGGCCGCACACCCCGGACCCTGGGCGGCCGAAGTATTACCTTGTGCCCCGATGCTCAATATCCCTTGCGCCGCTTGCAGATTGGGAGGGATCCTCCGAGATGACACCTCGGCATCGTCTGCCTCATTAGGTAGGGAAATCTGTGGAGGCGTCTCGCTCTCCATCATCTCCGGAAGTAGATCCCCTGAACAGGAGGACTGTTAAGGAAGGTTGTGTGCCGGACTGCAAACATGAGTTTAAAATATTACCCTTATAGCCAGGAAAGAATGGGACATGTTTAAAACACCTGGATTCACTTACGATGCGGCTGAGGGCCTATCTTTGCGGGGCGACTGCATGTCAATATCACCCCCTGACTGGGATACCTTCCCCCGCTTACGAGCTTCTCTTTCCGAGTCTTCGGAAGCGGCCCTTTTCTTCCCATGGGGAGAAGGGATGTCAGTTTGCCCTCCCCTTCCACCTTTGGAGGCAGGAGTTTTAATCTCCCCAGACGAATTGCCTGGTGAGCCTCTAGAGTGGAAGCTGCCTTGGGCCTCTTTGTCCTCTTCTTTATCTTTCCCCGTTGGCACTTGATATGGCGCCAGAGCCAGCATCCTTGTTAACAACGGATCGGCAGTATCTTTGGGAAGTGGAGCCGGACACCTGATTCTCTCCGCCTTCTTTAGCCAGCCCTAGCTGGATAGAGTGTTATCAGTACATTGTCGTGAATAATTTGACTAAATCGTGTTCGGGGGTCGAGTACTTACTAGAGTATCCGGATTGTTGCAGTCAAGACCGATGTCTTCTGTAGTATCCGGCCAGTGTTTTCGTGCACCGAAGAACAATTTCCACATCTCTCTGAGCATCGTGGCAGAGAGGTACTAAAGAGTCCGTTCCCACATACGGAGAGGGCGTCATTGACATGGTAGGATCCGGCGGGCTAAGATTACTTGGATTACATCAATGAGGTCGGTGTCCTTCTCAATAAGGCTTCGGATGCGGCTTTGTAGTGTCTGCATTTCGTCTGTAGATCCCCAGTCCAGCCCCTTGTTAATCCACGATGCGAGTTGTGGCGGAGGACCGGACCTAAATGCAGGAGCAGCTACCCGCTTTGTACCGCGGGGTTCGGTGATGTAAAACCACTCCCGCGGCCATAAATCAGAAGATTCTGCGTAGGAGCCCTTTGGCCAAGTGGAGTTGATAAGCTTGCTTATTGAAGCACCTCCACACTCCGCTTGTCTCCCGCCGATTATTTTCGGGTTCACGCTAAAGGTCTTGAGCCATAAGGCGAAGTGTGGGGAGATATGGAGGAAGGCCTCACACGTGGTAATGAACGCCGAGATGTGGAGGAAGGAGTCCGAAGCTAGATCATGGAAATCTAGCCCGTAGTAAAACATAAGTCCTCGAACAAAGGGATGGAGAGAAAACCCAAGCCCTCGGGGAAGTGAGAGATGAACACGACCCTCTCATTGCATCTGGGAGTAGGAATAACCTGCCCTTGAGCAGGAAGCCTGTGGTAGATTTCCGCAGTCAAGTATCTTGCCTCCCTAAGCTTCGAGATGTCTTCCTCTATGACAGAAGATGCCATCCACCGGCCTTGAAGGCTGGGTCTGGACATGGCTGGAAGCTTGAAGCGACTGGATTGACCCTTGGGTGTTGGAACTTGAGGAGGGAGGCCGAGGGAAGAACTAGCATAGAAGAAAGAGGACATGCCCTAAACCCTTTATAAGGGCGACGAATATCAACCGTCCCCTCCATGGCCTTAAAACATGCCTACTCCCGAGGAATTATGCCAACCGAATGGTTGGGTTACCCACGCCCGTGTTCATGAAAATCCCGTAATAAGGGGACACGATCTCTGCTTTGACAAGACGTGCCAATGAAAACCGCCCCCCAAAACGTGGGGCAGCAGGCTAGAAAATGATTCAAAATCATGGCGAGTAATGACGTTATGTCGTGCTACCAAAATTGTCAGCGGATTGGACTCGTAAAATATTGTATTCTCTACGGGTGCGTGTGGAACCTGTTTTGCAGAACCGGACACGATTCTTGTGTTCGGAATTTATTTTGGAGTATTCAGAGAAAGAACCCGTCTTGCAATGCCGAAGACAATCTGCGCGCCAGACTCATCGTCATTGAAGCCTGGTTCAGGGGCTACTGAGGGAGTCCTGGACTAAGGGGTCCTCGGACAGCCAGACTATATACTTTGGCCGGACTGTTGGACTATGAAGATACAAGACAAGAAGACTTCGTCCCGTGTCCGGATGGGACTCTCCTTGGCGTGGAAGGCAAGCTTGGTGATTCGGATATGTAGATTCCTTTCTCTGTAACCGACTTTGTACAACCCTAGTCCCCCCCCGGTGTCTATATAAACCAGAGGGTTTATACTTCTAGGATTACCCCACAACAATCATAATCTCATAGGCTAGACTTCTAGGGTTTAGCCATTATGATCTCGTGGTAGATCAACTCTTGTAATACTCATATTCATCAAGATCAATCAAGCAGGAAGTAGGGCATTACCTCCATAGAGAGGGCCCGAACCTGAGTAACATCGTGTCCCCCGCCTCCTGTTACCATTAGCCTTAGACACACAGTTCAGGACCCCCTACGTGAGATCCGCCGGTTTTGACACCGACAGGTGGCTTCAGACTTTCTAATGTATTGCTTTGTAAGTTTTTGTGAAATTTAATAAAGTGGCATGCATCGCCAGATGTAGAGGCCGGGGGTCTTCCTCCTTTTCTAAAAAATATTAGAAAGTCTTTACAATCATCTCTAGAAATCTCAAGGACCTCCAACGGCCCTGAGCCTATCCAAGTCACGATTCTATGACTAGTTCTAGCAAAGGATGCCAGCCTATCACTAGCTCTATTACAAAAATGAGGATCTTGAGTAAAACAAGCAGAGCTGACATCCAAAAAGCTGATTAATCTCTTTCACCAGGTGCTGCCATGTCGCCTTGGCATCTTGCAAAATGATGAGCCAACGTCCTTCGTCACTGTAGAGAAATAGGCAAGCTTTTTGAGAGGCCGCTTGCTCCTACTTGTAAGCTGCGCTGGGATTTTCCCCAAAAAGGAGAGGAGATGCAGTGCAGTAGAGATAAGTATTTTTCCTCAGTGTGAACCAAGGTTTATTGAATCAATAGGAGAATTACGCAAAGCCTCGTGAACAACACCTGCACACAAAGAAGCAAATACTTGCACCCAACGCGGGCAAGAGGGTTGTCAATCCCCTTGAACTCGTTAATTGCAAGGATCAAATTTTGTAGTGGTAGATAGATAAATTAAAAAACAAAATAAAATAAATAAGATTGAAGAAAATATATTTTGGATTTTTATATATGATTAAAGTAGACCCGGGGGCCATAGTTTTCATTACATGGTTCTCTCTCGAACACATGGCATACGGTGGATAGACAAATTCCTGTTGGGTAATTGATAAGAAAGTGCAGAGTTATGATGGTATTCAAGGTAATGATCATGTATACAGGCATCACGTCCGAGACAAGTAGACCGACTCCATGCATCTACTACTATTACTCCACCCATTGACCTCTATCCAGCATGCATCTAGGGTATTAAGTTAATAAAAATAGAGTAACGTCTTAAGCAAGATGACATGATGTAGACAAAGTAAACTCAACTAATATGAATAAACTCCATCATTTTACCCTTAATGGCAACATACAAAATGTGTCTTGTCCCTTTCTATCACTGGGATATAGAACACCGCAAGATTGAACCCTTCACCAAGCACCTGTCCCAGTGAAGATAAATCAATCTAGTTGGCGAAACCAAACAGATAGATCGGAGAGAAATACAAAGCTATAACAATTATGCATAATAAAGTCATGAAAAGACTTAATTACTTCTCATGAATATTCAGATCATAAACCCACAATTATCGGATCCCAATAAACACACCGCAAAAGAAGAGTACATAAGATAGAACTCCAAGAACATCAAGGAGAACATGGTATTGAAGATCAAAGTGTTGGAAATATGCCCTAGAGGCAATAATATTATATTATATTATTATATTTCCATTACCATAATTAAGAGTTTATATTTCATGCTATAACTGCTATGATCATGGAATATGCGATTCAATGGGAAACTCATAAGACCTGTGAAATGATAAACGGTTAACAATAGGTTCCCGGTCTCGACTCTAAGACTGGTTCAAGTGTTGTTGGTGATCACAATTTCCAGATCTTATGATATCGTTAACTATAACGATAGTCCTAAAACAATATTGAGGGTATGAAGTTAGAAGAATGATCATATTGAATCGACCCAATACTTGTCTGCTATACTTTGTGATTATATCGTCTAAAATCATTTGTTATAATATGGAGTGTTAGCATGTGTTTTAGTTCCTTGGACCATGAGAGTGTCTCTATCATTTACAGATGGTGAGCTTTGGGGTTGCTCAAACGTCATTTGTAACAAGGTGATCATAACGACAACTTTCAGGTTCACCGGAAAGTTTGACAAGTGACAGGATAGCTAGGAGCGACATTTGCTCCTCCAACGATGGAGAGATATTCTTAGGGCCCTCTCGGTGTGATGGCATCCATCACCGTCTGGCCAGACACAGGTGACTATGCCACAGGGATGCTGGAATACATCAACGAGAAAGAAGAACAAAACCGGTAGCGGGAGCAACGGGATAGTGAGCATGGTGATGACTCGAGAGGATACCGAGGCACACTGGGTTTTGTAAAGTATCATGAAGCAAAGGGAACATCACATGATAACCACGGGTTCACTCGAATATCATTTGTGTAATCATAGGGACCGATATGGATGTCCACGGTTCCGCTATCTGTCATTGAACGAAGGAGTTTCGTTCATGTCTATGATTTACCGAACCTACGAGGTTACAAACTTAAGGTGATCACTATCTGCTGAGTGTTAGTGTGGCGGGAGTGATGAGAATAAATTTGTGGAATTGTTTCATTAATATCTGGAATAGTTCTGAGAGGTTTGGGAAGCGTTTCGGGTCACCGGAAGGGTTTCGGTGAATATTGGGTAATATTAGGTATTAGCGATTAATATATATAGGTAGAAAATGTTTCCAGAGATGTTAAATGATATATAGTGGTCTGAACATATTTAGAACATTTATATATTTAAATTAATATCAATGGGCCTTAAAATGCCAAGTGGTGGAAGGAGATATGGGCCACAAAGGCCCATATGGAAGTGGCGCCCCCTTTTCCTATCAAGGGGGACCAAATCCTACTTGGGGTGGGAGTTGACCCCCCCCCATGGCTGGTGCACAAAAGGGGACTCCTGCCCCTTTGTTGGTTGCCCCTCTCTCCCCTCCAACATATATATACTAGGGGATTCTGCTCTATTGAGAACACAAGTTTTGGAGCCTCCTCTAGTTGATCTAGTTCTAGTTCTAGTTGTCCTAGTTGACTAATTAGAACTAGCCCTAACCACCACTAATCCTCATAATTAGAAGCCCCATGTGGTTCTAATCTCCTCCCTCTAATTCTCCAACGACAATTAGCTCTGGACGGCGAAGCGCTGCCGGATTGTGAAGACCGTATGCTTGCAACCAAGTAGAGAGGTCGTGCTTTCAGTCTTCCGTTCAAGGGATTGTTCAAGTGCGGTTCGTGGGATTTTCATCGATGTTTGAGGGACTCCAATTATGATCTACACCGACTCGTCAACTTTCGATGCACTCCCGGAGTCGGTAATGATCGTTGATCTAGACACTATATTCATCTTCATATTTTTTCCTAGGTATCGTGGAGCAAATTTTTTGTTTTCTATTATGTTTCCCAACACAAGAGAGGGAAGAATCCATCTAGATACTATCTACAGACCCATATGTCTGTGGTAAACTACTCATGCATCATCGATAGGACAATAAAGTTGATGTAGAAGCCCTTCGTGATCGATTCCCCCTTCGGCAGAGTATCTGAAAGGGCCTCCAGAAGGGATCATGGAAGAACAGAGACTTGCGGCAATGTAAAAAGTGTTTCGGGTGGCTCTTTGTTAGTTTCACAATATATGAGAATTTATAGAAGTGGAGTTAGATCAGACGGAGCCTTGAGGGGCCCACAAGGCAACAGGGCGCCCCCCGGGCGCGCCAGGTTGCCTTGTCGTCTCCTCATACATCCTCTGGTCTCCTCCTGAAGCTTCCAGGGTCTCTTATGTCCAGAAAAATCATCAAATTTTTTTGTACCATTTGGACTCTGTTTGGTACTGATTTTCTGGAAAACCAAAAACAAGCAGAAAACAACAACTAGCGCTAAGCTCTAGGTTAATAGGTTAGTCCCAAAAGATGATATAAAATAGCATATAAATGCATATAAAACATCCAAGATTGATACTATAATATAATGGAACAATAAAAAATGATAGATACGTCGGAGACGTATCACTTGCCACCGATGTGGTTCAATCTTATGCATACTTCAATTTATGGGAGGTGCCACACAACCTACTTAGTAATTTGGCCTCGAATTAATGGATAGGTCTTGATACATCTCCAACACATCAATATTTTTTGTATGCTTCATGACTATCATCATGTAAGTTTGCAATGTTTCTTAAAAAAATTGAGTGACTAACCTATTAATTGAGTGCCCACTTACACTTCATGTTTTCTGTTGTTTTTGGTACTTCAAAAAATGACCATACAAAAACTCCCCAAAAAATCCAAGAAAATCCATGAGTGTTTTTGCATCACTAGAGGACCAGTGGTCCTAGGGCCCACACCAAGAGAGGCCTTGGACCCCTAGGAGCCTCTTGTAGGTGCCCTTGTAAGGTAGGCACCTAGAGGGGGATCTATGGCATGTGGGGCTCCCACTGGGTGCCTCCGATGTCCGATGGCTATATATACCCCCCAAACCTACCCATGATTTATCGCTCATGTCCGGGTGGCCTCGGCCAAGACGACGTCGTTCACCGGGATAATGGGACCAATTGGGCTAGGGACGACGACATCCTCCTCCTTCACTCAGACGAGGGGGCTGGATCCCTTGCATCCACCAACAGAGCTACGAGATGCGCTAGATTCCCCACAAGCGCTAAATGCATTGCCACCGCGGGAGGAGGATCTGGCGGCTGTTGCGGGGGGAGTTTGCATTGGTGTGTGATAGGTCGTTCTGCTCCGCCGCCAAATTGATCCAATAGGTTGCATTCTTGCAGTGGCATTATCCCAAACGGTGGAGAAAATAGGAGGGGAGGAAGCAATGGGGATTGCGGAGGAGGCGACCATGACTTTGGTGATGGGGACACCATACCGTCAGGGTTTAATAGTCGAGGATGAAGTAGTGTGGCTATTCGAACATTCGGCTTGGGAATCAAGGGGAGCGGTGGACACCATTAATGGATGTGTGGATAGTCATCATAGCTCACCGATGATTATTAGTGTGCGTGTTGTGTGTGCATGAGCCGTGTAGCTTCAAAACCACATCATGGCACGGGGATGAAGAAGTTGAAACTCCCCCATGCTGACGGTTGGGTATGGAGTGAGCTTCATACAAGCCCCTCCCCCCAACCTCTAAATATGGATACTACATAACTATTTATGGATGGAGCTTCACAAATTATGCGGATTGACACCCATATGATGACTACTAGAGTGTTATTTTGACTCAAAATTATCATATTGATATATTTAGGATAGTAAAACTGAGCCTAAACCCAGTTGTCTCACGCCCATTGCAATTTTGGCTGTCAGATCTTGTGTTTCAGTCGTTTGTGGCCGTTGGATGTGTGTGAGATGCTGCTTCCATGCGAAGTTGCGAACGTGGGCATAGCGTGGGCCTGCCGTCCTAAGGCCATGTACAATGCAAGGTGCTTGGAGTAGGTGCTTAGAGAAATAAACCAGTTTTTCTCTAAACACCAGTGCCTATTTGTAGAGGATAGACGCTTAATTAAGCGCCTGTTCTGTAGGAATAATCACCGATGCTTAAGAAGAACTCGGTTTATTTTACTAAGCATCTCCCTAAGCACCTCCCATTGTACAAGGCCTAAGGCTACTTCCAATGTATTGGTTCTTACATGAGGTGCTAAGCATAATAAAAACTTTAGTAACTAAAACCCCCAATGCATAGGTGCTTAATTTGTTGGTGCTAAGCATCCTTCATTTAATGATTTTGCAACTAAAATTCTTCATGCATTGGTGGGATTCTTCCATTTAAGTGTTTTACCTAGGTTCTCGTGCTTGGCATTATTTCTTCCTGGGGTCACCATACTCATTTCTCTCCTCTTAATTACCTTGCTACATCAGGTTTTTTGCCTACATGGCAGCCTTACCACCTGTACAAGGTGGAGCATTCGGAGGGGCCTAATAGCAGCTACCCCCGTGGTTGTTTTGGGCTACTATGGTTGATTGGGCTGGTGTTGGGTCGTGTGGCTCATTCGAAAAGGAAACATTACCAGCTCTCTTCCCCAATCCTCTCTCACGAGGCAAGCGGCAGGCAAACCCTAGCCATCCCCGCCGCCGCCAGCTCCTGTAGCTCATCGCTCCATGCCGATGAATTCCCGCATGCCACCTTCAACCCCACCACCAACCCCGCTGCTTCTCATTCACTTCCCACTTCCCACTGTGGCCCTGTCGCCAACTCGCCATCGCCTTCTATCCTCCTTGTCGTGGCCATAGATTCTTTTCTCTCCTCCTTGCATAGTAGTTCACTCTCCACCCCCTCCACTTCATCTTTGTCTCCAACGACCACGCTGGATGGGCAGCATAAGCCGTGACTCAGGTTGCCGTCTCCAGCCCCTATGGAGCGCTTGCCTCGTGTTCTGTTTGTGTTTTTTACTACTGAATTCTAGAATTCTTGTTCATGCATGAATTTGGGGATCAAGCTGTTGATTACCTCATCTTCTAGAAAATTTGATCTGGTGAGCAAAACAGTCGCTAGAAGATCAACCAGTTATTTGTGGTAAATGAAATGAACTCCTATTTACTACTTTTGCATCTATTGACTGAAACATTGGGTCTAAGATTGATTATTTACACAGCAATGAGCACTCCTCCGTTCCATCAACTTCTTCTAACAAAATTGGCTATTGTTAAGCCTGGTTTTTCTTTTACATAATCTTCTTTCAGTTTCAGTTCAAAAGTGTTTGTCATGCCCTTTTCCTATTGAAGAAACCCGATTACATAAATCACAGTCCATCCATACATTTTGGTAGGCAAATAGTTCAGTTCAGGTTCAATATGACGAGTTTTTCCTATTTCTAGTTCATGATGACGAGTTTTTCTTATTTCCAGTTCATGATGATGAGTTTTTCTTATTTTCAGTTTATAGATTATTATCAACATCAACAAACCCGGGGGGCTTCCTACTGTTGCTTATTAAATGTCTCCTCTTACTGTGCTTCACTAGCTTGTACATGTTTTTTTCCATATATTCTTTTTACAATGCGGATGTTGATGATTCACTGTATATAATACTCCATTGGATTCAGGTCTATAAGACATAGCATGCCTCTTTATTGTGTAGTTAGTATTGCCATATATATAGTATGTCGTTTAACTCAAAGTTAATAATATGTTGTAGCTGACGTAGGTTGATATTGGAGCAATATTGAAAGCCTTCACATCTGCTTATGTGGTTGCACTGCCTATGCAGTTATGCTGGACACTATTTATCAGGTGGCATCTCTCAATATGGACATTGACACTTTGTACAACTTGAGAGTAGGGGGCTGCTCAGGATCTTCTATTTAGTCATGGTATTATTTTGGCATAATTACTAGTGTTTGATGAGCACATTTTTAGCGTGAGCATGGTTGTAGTCATGGTTTATTTACAGTTTGGTTTGTCTATTGTTTCTGCATCTTTACCGAATTGAAATATTGTTCAAAATACCAGTTTGGTTAGTCTGTTGTTGTTGCATCTTCTCTTCTCATGAATAGTACTAATTCCCAGTTTCCGAACATTATCTAATGTTTTCACACTTCATTCTTTTTCTCAAATATTTATATTGTTCTTTCTACATGATGGATGGGCACAAACACACCTTATGGTATTGGTGCAGCGCTGCTGGAGGCCTTGCAAATGCTATAGCAGTTGATTATCCAGTTTTGACATAGATGGACATGGATTCCCAAAGCATTATCAAAATGAAGGAGATGAGAGAATCGAGGAACATGGACGACATGGATTCCCAATGCAAACTCAGAAATCGAGGAACGTGTGATCGGATAAAACATCGGGAAGGAGCAGAAATTAGAATCATCAAACAACCAAAATCAGAATCAGGAGGAGAAAAAATGTTGGACAATGTTGTATGGTGAAACCCTAAGATGGATCTTTTCACACTTGGAGGGGAAAAGAGGAAGAACACCAAGAACACAAAGAGGAATTCACTACAAAAATACCAAATTACACATCCACTAGAATAGCAACACAAGGTCCACAAGTCACAAACACAATCAAAGGAAAGATACAATGGTAGAGTTCTACCCACTCCTAGGAGGTGAGATCTTGATGATGGTAGTCTTCTCCAAGATGGAGGTCTTGAAATCCACAAGTGGATCCTCTCCTAAGAAGCCTTGATCTCCAATGGAGGTGGTAGAAGGAGCAAAGCTCACAAATATCTCATCTAATATTTGCTAACCCTAAACATAACCCTAGGTACGGAATATATAGGCTTGGGGTCGAAGTGGAGGAAGGGGGGATCCAGAACAGCATCTCAGCTGACCATTGCTACCTCTTGAGCATGCATTGGTTTTCCCTTGAAGAGGAAAGGGTGATGCAACAAAGTAGCGTAAGTATTTCCCTCAGTTTTTGAGAACCAAGGTATCAATCCAGTAGGAGGCTACACGCAAATCCCTCGTACCTACACAAACAAATAAGAACCTTGCAACCAATGTGATAAAGGGGTTGTCAATCCCTTCACGGCCACTTGCCAAAGTGAGATCTGATAGAGATAATAAGATAAATATTTTTGGTATTTTTATGATATAGATTGGAAAGTAAAGATTGCAAAATAAAATAGATCGGAAACTTATGTGATGGAAAATAGACCCGGGGGCCATAGGTTTCACTAGTGGCTTCTCTCAAGATAGCATAAGTATTACGGTGGGTGAACAAATTACTATCGAGCAATTGATAGAAAAGTGCATAGTTATGAGAATATCTAGGCATGATCATGTATATAGGCATCACATCCGCGACAAGTAGATCGAAACGATTCTGCATCTACTACTATTACTCCACACATCGACCGCTATCCAGCATGCATCTAGAGTATTAAGTTCATAAGAACAGAGTAACAGATTAGGCAAGATGACATGATGTAGAGGGATAAACTCAAGCAATATGATATAAACCCCAGCCTTTTATCCTCGATGGCAATAATACAATACTTGCCTTGCTGCCCCCACTGTCACTAGGAAAGGACACCGCAAGATTGAACCTAAAGCTAAGCACTTCTCCCATTGCAAGAGAGATCAATCTAGTAGGCCAAACCAAACTGATAATTCGAAGAGACTTGCAAAGATAACCAATCATACATAAAAGAATTCAGAGGATATTCAAATATTGTTCATAGGTAATCTTGATCATAAACCCACAATTCCTCGGATCTTGACAAACACACCGCAAAAAGAATTACATCAAATAGATCTCCAAGAAGATCGAGGAGAACTTTGTATTGAGATCCAAAGAGAGAGAAGAAGCCATCTAGCTAATAACTATGGACCCGAAGGTCTGTGGTAAACTACTCACATTTCATCGGAGAGGCTATGGTGTTGATGTAGAAGCCCTCCGTGATCACTTCCCCCTCTGGCGGAGCGCCGGCAAAAGCCCCCAAGATGGGATCTCACGTGTACAAAAGGTTGCAGCGGTGGAAATAGGGTTTCGAGATGCTCCTGGATCTTTTCAAGGTATATGAGTATATATAGGCGAAGGAAGTTGGTCAGGGGAGCCATGAGGGTGGGGGCGCGCCTTCCTGCCTCGTGGCCGCCTCGTTTCTTTCTTGACGTCCACTCCAAGTCTCCTGGATTGCGTTTGTTCCAAAAATAACTATCCTGAAGGTTTCATTCCATTTGGACTGTTTGATATTCCTTTTCTGCGAAACACTGAAATAGGCAAAATAACAACAATTTGGGCTGGACCTCTGGTTAATAGGTTAGTGCCAAAAATAATATAAAAGTCAAAAATTATAATAGAATGGAACAATCAAAAATTATAGATACGTTGGAGACCTATCAAGCATCCCCAAGCTTAATTCCTGCTCGTCCTCGAGTAGGTAAATGATAAAAACAGAATTTTTGATGTGGAATGCTACCTAGCATATTTCTCAATGTAATTTTGCTTATTGTGGCATGAATGTTCAGATCCAAATGTTTCAAGATAAAAGTTCATATTGACATAAAAATAGTAATACTTCAAGCATACTAACAAAGTAATCATGTCTTATCAAAATAACATAGACAAAGAAAGCTTATCCCTACAAAATCATATAGTTAGGCCATGCTTCATTTTCGTCACACAAAATACTCCCACCATGCACAACCCCAGTTTCAGCCAAGCAATTGGTTCATACTTTTTAACGCGCTTCAGCCTTTTCAACCCTCACGCAATACATGAGCATAAGCCATGGATATAGCACTATGGGTGGAGTAGAGTATGATGATAGGGATTGTGTGAGAAGACAAAAAAAGGAGAAAGTGTCATATTGACGCGGCTAATCAACGGGCTATGGAGATGCCCATCAATTGATGTCAATACAAGGAGTAGGGATTGCCATGCAATGGATGCACTAGAGCTATAAATGTATAAAAGCTCAAAAAGAAACTAAGTGGGTGTCGGTGTCAAAACCGGCGGATCTCGGGTAGGGGGTCCCGAACTGTGCGTCTAGGCGGATGGTAACAGGAGACAAGGGACACAATGTTTTACCCAGGTTCGGGCCCTCTTGATGGAGGTAAAACCCTACGTCCTGCTTGATTGATAGTGATGATGTGGGTATTACAAGAGTAGATCTACCACGAGATCAAGGAGGCTAAACCCTAGAAGCTAGCCTATGGTATCATTGTTGTAATGGTTGTTGTGTCCTACGGACTAAAGCCATCCGGTTTATATAGACACCGGAGAGGGCTAGGGTTACATAGAGTCGGTTACAATGGTAGGAGATCTACATATCCGTATCGCCAAGCTTGCCTTCCACGCCAAGGAAAGTCCCATCCGGACACGGGACGAAGTCTTCAATCTTGTATCTTCATAGTCTTGGAGTCCGGCTGACGATGATAGTCCGGCTATCCGGACACCCCCTAGTCCAGGACTCCCTCAGTAGCCCCTGAACCAGGCTTCAATGATGATGAGTCTGGCGCGCATATTGTTCGGCATTGCAAGGCGGGTTCCTCCTCCGAATAATTCATAGAAGATTGTGAACACCAGGATAGTGTCCGGCTCTGCAAAATAAATTCCACATTCCACCGTAGAGAGAATAATATGTACACAAGTTCAATCTGCTGACGTATTTTGTGGCATGACGTCACACCACTACCAAGCCTTTACTTGAATCATTTTTACTATACCACCTCAGCGCGTTTAGCGAAGCGGTTTCCTTGGCACGTCTTGTCGAAGCAGAGATCGTGTCCCCCTTATTTCGGGATTCTCATCAATACGGACGTGGGTAACCCAACTGCGCCATTGATGGTGGCGCTTGGGAGATAAGCGAGTTTTACCAGGCCGGTGGGGACGCATAGTTTTCGTCCGCCCATATATAAGGGGATAAGGATCCACCCTTTCACCTACGCCTTCTTCCTCCTTTGCTTATCCATCTCTGTGCACTCGAGCTCCAGCGCCCAAGCCCGCACATCTTGTCTCAACCTTCTCCAGTCATGTCCGGAGCGGGAGGCAAGTGGATGGCCTCCTCCATCACGGAGGGGCACATCGAAAGACTGCGCGGTGCCGGATATCTATCCGGCGACATCGCGCACCGGCTGCCCGACAAGGGGCAGCTCATCCCCACCCCCAGGCCCCATGAGAGGGTCGTATTTCTTCCCCACTTCCTCCGCGGACTGGGCTTCCCATTGCATCCCTTTGTCCGGGAGCTCATGTACTATTACAGCCTGGATTTCCATGATCTGGCGCCAAACTTCATCCTCAACATCTCGGCGTTTATCGTTGTGTGCGAGGCCTTCCTCTGCATCCAACCCCACTTCGGCTTGTGGCTCAAGACCTTCAATGTCAAGCCGAAGGTTGTGAAGGGCACTCAAGCGGAGTGCGGAGGCGCCATGTTGGGCAAGATGCCCAACGTCATCTGGCTCGAAGGGACCTTCATGGAGTTCGTCAAGGGGTGGCAATCGGGGTGGTTCTACATCACTGAGCCGCGCGACCCTAAGTGGGCGGCGGCCCCCGAGTTCAGATCAGGTATTCCTACGCAGCTCACCTCCTGGAAAGAGAAGAGCTTGCTATGGGGTAGTTCGGAGGAGCTGACAGGACTCCAGTCCTGTCTCCAGACCCTGGTGAACGAGAAGCTTAGGCTCGTCAATGTGATCCAGGTCATGCTCGTCCGCCGGATTCTCCCTTGCCAACAACGGGCTTTTAGTTTGTGGGAGTTTGATCCGGCACAACACCAGGCCTTGAGCGGGCTCTTTGACACGACGTACGAAGCCGCCTGGAGGTTGCTGTTCAAGGGCGAAGAAGCCCCCGCGTCCGCGACGGAAGACCGCGGATTCAGCACCAGGCGCCCGGCCGGCGAGGTAAGCTTTGTTATCCTCTATGGGACATTTATTCTCTTTCATAGTTTGACTCTATGCGGGATCTAAAACCCCCAATTCCTTTGACAGGACTGGCAGAGGACGTCCGGACAGGTAGACTGTCCGGCTCCCCTCCCCGAAGACCCAGCGAACGCCCGCCTAGCGAGGCTGCTGGTTCCGGCACCGCATGTGGTGCCGGAGAAGAAGGCCAAGAAGGAGGCCACGGGTACTCGAAAGAGTTCCCATTTTCAGGTGTCCGACGACTCCGGGGCGGACTCCTCCCCCGTAGACGAGGAGGAGAAAGAGGACTCTCTCCTAGAGAAAGGAGAGAGGAAGAGGAAGGCTTCCCCAACAGGGGAGGCCGAAGGGTCCAAGAGGGGAAGGACTATTCCCCCGGACAGCTCCGCCAGCGCCAACATTGGCGACGAAGAGTGGCCCTCAAGGGCCAGGCCTCCGGCAAGATCGTAAGTATCCGGATTCCTGAATGATTCATAATTTCTCTTTTATGTCACATAGTGTCCTTCTAATGCCGCACGCTGCCTGCAGTCCGGCCGATGATGATCTTCCCGCTTCATCGAGCGGGTCGTTGGCTCCGTCGGATGTAGACTCCATCCCGACTGCCTCCACCCCTCGCGACGCTAAGGATGCCGAGGTGGGATCCCGAGAAGGGACCCATCAGGAGGAGGCTCCGGAGGCGCCACAAGGCAGCCTCCTGGACTTTGCGCCGGACTCCACGTCGGAACCCGCAGTGGTTCCAGAGTCCGGCCGGCGGCCCCTTCGCAAGAAGGGCAAGACCGTGACTCCGGCGGCCTCCGTCCAACCGGAGGCGCCGGACAACTTGTTGGAGGCGCTCAAAGGCGCTTCCATCGAGGAAGAACACCGCACTATTATGAGTGCGGTGATTCAGAAGGTTCAGCTCGCCAAGAGCGGGCTGACCGAAGCCTGCAGTAGCCTTCTAACAGGCTTTGAGGTAAGAAGAGAAAAATATGCAATGTAATACCGCATAGACAGTAGCCCCTGATGCTCGGTTCGGTGTTCGGAAAGAAAAGCCGGACTGAGGATCTAAAAAAGATATACGCAGGGTTGCTAAAAATTATGTCAATATGGGTTTGCAGGCTGCGCTGCTGACCTCTGCCGCACTGACTGCGGAGGTCGGTGCTTTGAAGCAGGAGCTCGAGCGGTCCGAGCAAGAGCTCGACCGTGCCAAGAAGCAGCTCGAGGACAAAGAAGGTGAGTAACACCACTTTGAATTTTTACCTTACAGAAAAGGATTTAGGTTGCGACAAAATAACAAGGATAACGTGGGTACTACAGGGGCCACGAACGAGGTGGCAACCCTGAAGGAGGCTGTGTCCGCGGCCGAACGCAATGCGGCCGCGGAACGGGCAGAGCGAGAAACGCAGGAGGCACGGGTGGCAGAGGTGCGGCAAGAGCTCCAGGCTCTCACGGAAAAGCATGAGAGTTTGGAGCGCGACTCAAAGACTCGAGAGTCCGAGCTTGCCTCGGCTCTCGAAAGTGCCAAAGCCGCCAAGGCCGAGGCCCATAAGTCCCTCCAGGAGATTGAGGAGGTGAAGAAGATAGCGGCGGGTAAGGCATTTTTCATGCAAAGCAAGCATGTGAATGTAAAGTACCTGTTACTTACCCGAATTCGGAGCTCTCCAGGGGCGTTTGCAGATCTGCCTCGCAACGTGTCCGATGCCGCCGCATTCTACCGAGCCGAGGAGGGGAGCTCAACAGAGAAGGTCTTCTGGTCTCAGTACGCTGAGGCCGGCCATCCGGTGCCCCCTAGCGACCAGCTGAAGCAGCTGGTCGAGCTCCACAAGGTAGCCGAGCAGGCCATGAAGGGCCTCATAGTCTGGCTGTGGCCTGGAGAGGCCGTGCCTGGGAGCTACTTTGGCCTCGTGCGGCGGCTGGTGGATGCGTGCCCCTGGGTGGAGGTCATCAAGCGCTCCGCCTGTATTGAAGGTGCTCGTCGGGCCCTTGCCCGCGCAAAGGTGCACTGGGGCAGGCTGGATGCGGAAAGGCTTATCACTGACGTGTCGCCAGCGGGCAAGGAGTATCATAGGCCCGAGATGTACTATAAGACTGTCCTGAAGGGTGCCCGCAAGATTGCGGATGAGTGCCCCAGAGAGGTAATTATTGAGTAAATTCGCAATGTGTTATCCTGTGTG
Source organism: Triticum dicoccoides (assembly GCF_002162155.2). NCBI lineage: Eukaryota > Viridiplantae > Streptophyta > Magnoliopsida > Poales > Poaceae > Triticum > Triticum dicoccoides. Next base: position 145,816,446 of record NC_041389.1, on the reverse strand, counting down.
CTGAAAACTTCGTTCATATGCGCTAAGCAACGCTTATTGATTTAAAATATTACCCTCTGTGCGGCCGTTTATTAAATCTGAGAGATGGTAAGTCGTCGGCTTCAGCCCCCATGCCACGAGTGCTGGGGTGTTCGGGATAAACTTGAACACTCTTGTTCCCATTTTTGGGTCCATCTAGGGAGGCGCTCAACACAACGAACAAGGCAACCGGACTTATAATGCTTGAACACTCTCACTTAGCCATAGAATTCTATAATTTTAAATTTTGGCAAAGCCCCTAGTATTCGGAAGACCGAGTTCGGGGCGCTATCCACGCCTTGGCCGGACATTATCCAGTTCTTCGCTCGAAGCGGCATAAGTCTTTAGGGACTCGAAAAGACCTCTCGAACAGCGACCAGTCTCTCGCCTTATCATGACAGTCAGTTTTAGCTTTCTCCACTGAGGCGTTAACCCAGCTCAACCGGGGCACAATCGCAGTGGTTCTCCCAGTGCCACCTTAGCCGACAGAACGGAACATAAGGTACCAAAACGTGGGAGCCGGGCAAACCCAACTATTGACCCAAGACATGATTCGGAGCCGATTCATATAATGCTATAAGTTCGGGGTGCCGCACTTGTGAAAGTGTTCGGACTTATCACACCATAATGCGGGGAACATAAGCCCCTGGTGTATTCGGCCGTACCAAAATATACGGGTGCAAGATGTCATAAATGAACATATATGTAAAGTAATGCAATTATATGCAAAAAGTGCTGCATTATTTATTCAAGAAATTCTGCTATGAGTGCGGAATGATACAATTCGTGCGGTAAGCAAGGGATTGGACTAATTAAAGGTGTCTCCCTCCAGGGGTAGGTTGTGGAATGGTGTATTTAACAAATTTAATGCTCGTAATGGAGACCACCTGAGTGTTTGTTGCAGCCTTTGTCCCTCCCTGGTTGTTGCATCATGAGTTCGGCAGGTTCGCAGCCTCTGGTGGACGGAGTCCTGTGTATAAAAAGAAGAAAAATAAAAAGAAAAAGAGCGACACACTTGGGAGCCCCTGGTGTGGTCGAACCGCACTCTGGGTCTGTTGTGGTCGTGCCCCTCCCCCTATGCCCATGGTATCTCTAGAGCATAATGATGTACGCGGAGAGCTTGTCTTGCAATCATGCGAGGGTTGGGGTTGGGGCCGCATTGCTACGCGTGCTCGGAACGTGCCAGGTGGTCTTGATTGATGTTGCTCCGGGCGCGTTTGGCCGTGTCCGGTCGTTTAACGGCCGGACTCGAGAATTTCCTTAGAAGGCTGCTCTATACTTCTGCCGCGAGAGCCGCTGTATGTTCCTCCGTTCGGAGGGAGCGTTCCATATTTCCGTTGACCGTGATGACTCCACGAGGGCCTGGCATCTTGAGCTTGAGGTATGCATAATGCGGCACCGCGTTGAACTTTGCGAACACGGTTCGTCCGAGCAGAGCGTGATAGCCACTGCGGAACGGGACTATGTCGAAGATTAACTCCTCGCTTCGGAAATTATCCGGGGATCCGAAGACCACTTCCAGTGTGACTGAGCCTGTACAATTGGCCTCGACACCTGGTATGACGCCCTTGAAGGTTGTCTTTGTAGGTTTAATCCTTGAGGGGTCTATGCCCATCTTGCGCACTGTATCCTGATAAAGCAGGTTCAGGCTACTGCCGCCGTCCATCAGGACTCTCATGAGGTGAAATCCATCGACGATTGGGTCTAAAACCAATGCGGCGAATCCGCCATGGCGGATACTGGTCGGATGGTCTCTTCGATCGAAAGTGATCGGGCAAGAGGACCGTGGATTGAACTTCGGGGCGACCGGCTCCATCGCATATACGTCTCTTAGTGCACGCTTCCGCTCCCTCTTGGGTATATGCGTTGCGTATATCATGTTTACCGTCCGCACTTGTGGGGGGAAGCCCTTCTGTCCTCTATTGTTCAGCGGCCGGGTCTCTTCCTCGTCATCGCTGTGCAGCCCCTTGTCATTGTTTTTGGCAATTAATTTGCCTGCCTGCTTGAATACCCAACAATCTCTGTTGGTGTGGTTAGCTGGCTTTTCGGGGGTGCCATGTATTTGGCAAGAGCGGTCGAGTATTCGGGCCAAATTGGATGGGCCCGGAGTGGTTCTTTTAAATGGCTTCTTCCGCTGATCGGGTTTGGAGCCTCGGAATCCGGCGTTGACTGCCGTATCCTCATTGCTGTCGCCGTTAATGTGGCGTTTGTTCTTGTTTTGACGCGACTTGCCATTGTGGTCCTTGGTATCCGGACTGCTAGCATTTTTACTGAGGTTGTTGCTGCGAGCTAGCCAGCTATCCTCTCCCGCACAAAAGCGGGTCATGAGTGATGTGAGGGCTGCCATGGATTTCGGCTTTTCCTGTCCTAGGTGCCGGGCCAGCCACTCATCGCGGATGTTATGTTTGAAGGCTGCGAGGGCCTCTGCATCCGAACAGTCGACGATTTGATTTTTCTTTGTTAAGAACCGTGTCCAGAATTGTCTGGCCGATTCGTCTGGCTGCTGAATTATGTGGCTTAGGTCATCGGCGTCTGGTGGTCGCACATATGTGCCCTGGAAGTTGTCGAGGAATGCGGCTTCCAGGTCCTCCCAACACCCAATTGACTCTGCGGGCAGGCTATTGAGCCAATGCCGAGCTGGTCCTTTAAGCTTGAGCGGGAGATATTTGATGGCGGGAGATATTGCGACGTAGCTCAAGAGAGCGTTGTCTGCTGTGTTCGGCCCGGCCGGAGTTGTTGTATCCGGTGCGACGGTATTCGTCGTGGGTCGTGGGGCGCCCACGTGATCCATAGATAGATCTGGATTGTCTTGCCTTGTCCTCCAATATATCCCGCAAGTCCGGCGCGTTCCCCCGTGGCTTCGTACTTTTTGAGCGGTGCCGGGGTATGGTTCTGGTGGAGGGCCTAGATGCCTCTCTGTCGCGGCCACGAGGTGGTCGGTCTGCCGTATTGTGCGCTGGTGATGAAGGTTTGTATGCTTCCTCCTCTAGTCGAGGGAGCAACTTGCGTTTTGGGTAGCTTTTGGAGGGGCGTTCGAGTTCATACTCTTCGGCCGCGAGGACCTCGGTCCATCTGTCAGCCAGCAGGTCTTGATCAGCTTGAAGATGTTGCTGCTTTTTCTTTAGGCTATTTACTGTGGCCATTAGCCTGCGTCTGAAACGCTCTTGTTCGACGGGATCCTCAGGCACGACGAATTCGTCGTCGTCGAGGCTTGCCTCGTCTCAGGAGGGAGGTATGTAATTATCATCCTCGACCTCTTCGTCTGCCGCTCTCTCGTGAGGGCTTGCTTCTGCATCCTCCTGCGCTGAATCTTGCTGGAGGGGGCTGTCTTCGGCACTTTCTGGGGTGTTGTTATCTCCTGTGCCGGAATCTCCATTCTTGCTGTGGCGGGATTTAGAGCGGCGCCGCTGACGTCGGCGCTTGGGCTGTTTCTTTAAGGAATCTGCATCCGCTGCTTCTTTGCCATCCCCATATTTTGGGGTGTCCACCATGTATATGTCGTATGACGAGGTGGTCTTCCAGTGCCCTGCAGGCGCTGGTTCTTGATCGTCTCCGGCATCGTCGTCCATACCGTCGATGTCTTCGGAGTCGTAGTCTAGCACGTCAGTTAGATCGTCGACAGTGGCTACAAAGTGGGTGGTGGGTGGGCTTTGAATTTCTTCGTCGTCCGCATCCCAACCATCCTGGCAGTAGTCCGGCCAGGGCTCTCCGGATAGCGAGAGATGCTTTAGCGATTTCAGGATGTCGCCAAAGGGTGAGTGCTGAAAGATGTCCGCAGCGGTGAACTCCATGATCGGCGCCCAATCGGATTCGATTGGCAGGGGCGCAGGAGGTTCGGAGTCCGGCAGGGAGTCCGGCACCTCGGAGTCACGAGCTTTATAAGGGACGAGGTCAGTGTTCGGCTCCATCGCCGTGGAAGTTGCAGCTCCCGAGGCGGTGTCCAGCCACCCGTCCTCGATCTGCGCGATCGGCTCCGGACTATGGGTCGGAGCGGATTCGTGTGCGGCCTCCAAGGTACTGTCCGGCGGCAGAGTTAGATCATGCCCATCGTGACAGTGCGGCACGCTCGGCTACGGCTCAGATCCATCGAAGATCAAGTATCCGCGGATATCGGCCGTGAAGTTTAGGCTTCCAAACCTGATCTGATGGCCAGGGGCGTAGCTTTCGATCTGCTCCAGATGGCCAAGTGAATTGGCCCGCAGTGCGAAGCCGCCGAATACAAAGATCTGTCCGGGGAGAAAAGTCTCACCCAGGACTGCGTTGTTGTTGATTGAAGAAGCCATCAAGCCTATCGGTGACGACACAGAGGAACTCTCAATGAAAGCACCAATGTCGGTGTCAAAACCGGCGGATCTCGGGTAGGGGGTCCTGAACTGTGCGTCTAGGCGGATGGTAATAGGAGACAAGGGACACGATGTTTTACCCAGGTTCGGGCCCTCTTGATGGAGGTAAAACCCTACGTCCTGCTTGATTGATATTGATGATGTGGGTATTACAAGAGTAGATCTACCACGAGATCAAGGAGGCTAAACCCTAGAAGCTAGCCTATGGTATGATTATTGTAATGGTTGTTGTGTCCTACGGACTAAAGCCATCCAGTTTATATAGACACCGGAGAGGTCTAGGGTTACATAGAGTCGGTTACAATGGTAGGAGATCTTCATATCCGTATCGCCAAGCTTGCCTTCCACGCCAAGGAAAGTCCCATCCGGACACGGCACGAAGTCTTCAATCTTGTATCTTCATAGTCTTGGAGTCCGGCTGACGATGATAGTCCGGCTATCTGGACACCCCCTAGTCCAGTTCTCCCTCAGTGGGTGTGCATCCAACTTGCTTGCTCACGAAGACCTAGGGCATTTTGAGGAAGCCCATCATTGGAATATACAAGCCAAGTTCTATAATGAAAAATTCCCACTAGTATATGAAAGTGACAAAATAGGAGACTCTCTATCATGAAGATCATGGTGCTACTTTGAAGCACAAGTGTGGAAAAAGGATAGTAGCATTGTCCCTTCTCTCTTTTTCTCTCATTTTTTTCTCTTTTTTTATTTTGGTGGGCTTCTTTGGCCTCTTTTTTTATTTGGGCTTCTTTGGCCTCTTTTATTTTTCATAAAGTTCGGAGTCTCATCCTGACTTGTGGGGGAATCATAGTCTCCATCATCCTTTCCTCACATGGGACAAGGCTCTAATAATGAAGATCATCACACTTTTATTTATTTACAACTCAAGAATTACAACTCAATACTTAGGACAAAATATGACTCTATGTGATTGCCTCCGGTGGTGTACCGGGATATGCAATGAATTAAGAGCGACATGTATGAAAGAATTATAAAGGTGGCTTTGCCACAAATACGATGTCAAATACATGATCATGCAAAAGCAACATGACAATGATGGATCGTGTCATAATAAACGGAATGGTGGAAAGTTGCATGGCAGTATATCTCGGAATGGCTATGGAAATGCCATAATAGGTAGGTATGGTGGCTGTTTTGAGGAAGATATAAGGAGGTTTATGTGTGATAGAGCGTATCGTATCACGGGGTTTGGATGCACCGGCGAAGTTTGCACCAACTCTCAAGGTGAGAAAGGGCAATGCACGGTACCTTAGAGGCTAGCAAATTGTGGAAGGGTAAGAGTGTGTATAATCCATGGACTCACATTAGTCATAAAGAACTCATATACTTATTGCAAAAGTTTATTAGCCCTCGAAGCAAAGTACTACTACGCATGCTCCTAGGGGAAGGGTTGGTAGGAGTTAACCATCGCTCGATCCCGACCTCCACTCATAAGGTAGGCATTCAAAAGAACACCCCATGCTTCAAATTTGTCACACAAATTTTACCATACGTGCATGCTACGGGACTTGCCAACTTTAACACAATTATTTCTCAATTTCATAATTACCCAACTAGCATGACTCTAACATTACCACCTTTATATCTCAAAACAATTATCAAGTATCAAATTTCTCATAGTATTCAATGCATTTTATATGATAGTTTTTATTATACCCAACTTGGATGCCCATCATATTAAGACTAATTTTATAACCAAAGCAAATACCATGCTGTTCTAAAAGATTCTCAAAATAATATAAGTGAAGCATGAGAGATCAATAATTTCTACAAAATAAAACCACCGCCGTGCTCTAAAAAGATATAAGTGAAGCACTAGAGCAAAATTGTCTAGCTCAAAAGATATAAGTGAAGCACATAGAGTATTCTAATAAATTCTGATTCATGTGTGTCTCTACCAAAAGGTGTGTACAGCAAGGATGATTAAACTAAAAATAAAAGACTCATATCATACAAGACGCTCCAAGCAAAACACATATCATGTGGTGAATAAAAATATAGCCTCAAGTAAAGTTACCGATGAACGAAGGCGAAAGAGGGGATGCCTTCCGAGGCATCCACAAGCTTAGGCTTTTGGTTGTCCTTGAATTTTACCTTGGTATGCCTTGGGAATCCCCAAGCTTAGGCTCTTTCCACTCCTTATTCCATAATCCATCAAATCTTTACCCAAAACTTGAAAACTTCACAACACAAAACTCAACAGAAAACTCATAAGCTCCGTTAGTATAAGAAAATAAAACCATCACTTAGGTACTGTAATGAACTCATTCTAAATTCATATTGGTGTAATATCTACTGTAATCCAACTTATCTATGGTTCATAC
>NC_041389.1:145795049-145809249 GCF_002162155.2 Triticum dicoccoides | reverse complement strand
GATACTATCCATAGATTCATCAAAATAAGCAAACAACACACGAAAAACAGAATCTGTCAAAAACAGAACAGTCTGTAGAAATATGTAACTTTCGAATACTTATGCAAACCCGAAAATTCTACCAAAATAGGAAATCCTAGGAAATTTGTCCATTAATCTTCTGCAAAACGAATCAACTGAAAAGCACGTTTCTGCGATTTATTAAAATTATTCTCGTGTGTGTAAAAGTTTCTGTTTTTCAGCAAGATCAAATTAACTATCATCCAAGATGATCCTATAGGTTCTACTTGGCACAAACACTAATTAAAACATAAAACCACATCTAACCAGAGGCTAGATGAATTATTTAATACTAAACAGGAGCAAAAAGTAAAGAACAAAAATAAAATTGGGTTGCCTCCCAACAAGCGCTATCGTTTAACGCCCCTAGCTAGGCATAAAAGCGAGAATAGATCTAAGTATTGCCATCTTTGGTATTCAATTCTTCAATAGAACACGTATAACCCTTAGGAGTTTCCCTCTTTTTAGTAATGATTAAACTCCTAGGCAAGAAATCAAGAAATTCGTTTGTAGCAAAAGGTTCCTTAATGATAGCAAAAAAACTGGGGTGAACACTAATTGATTTGAGATCCGCATTTTCCTTACTAGAAGATTCACCCTTATTTTTAGGAACATACATTAATTTGGCAACTTTGGTAGTAGGAGTATTTGTAGTATTTTTCATGGAAGAAAAGGCAGACCCTAAGTTGGTAATAATATCCTCAAGTTTATCGATTCTTGTGGAATCTTGATCTATTCTTTCGTTAACTATAGGTTCCTTTTCTTTAAAAAAAATTCAGAGTAATTCCTACCTTAGATCCATATTGGGTAATTTGGTTATGGATATTTTTATCCAAATTTTCAATTAACTCTACAGTGGCAATTTTATTTTCAATAATTTCAAGCCTTTGCATCACATGTTCCAAAGTTAAAATAGTTCCATTAACCAAAAGAGGTGGTGGGCCAAACAAATCTACCATAGCATTATAAGAATCAAAAGTATGGATACCCAAGAAATTCCCTCCAGTAATGGTATCAAGAATATATCTGTTCCAAGGAGTAATGCCTACATAAAAATTGCGAAGAAAAACGGAAGTAGATTGCTTCCAAGTAGATCTATTTTGAGCATTGCAAATTCTATGCCAAACATCTTTTAGATTTTCTCCCTCCCTTTCTTTAAAATTAAGAACTTCATGATCGGGAGTGCTAACAATGATAGAAGGACTAGCCATGACGACGAACGACGACACAAGAAGCAAGCGAAAAAGAGGCGAACGGGAAAAAGAGGGCTAATAAAATGGCAAGGGTGAAGTGGTGGAGAGGAAAACGAGAGGCAAATGGAAAATAATGTAATGCGAGGGATAAGGGTTTGTGATTTCTTCATGGGTACTTGGTATGTCTTGACTTGTGCATAGACCTCCCCGGCAATGGCACCAGAAATCCTTCTTGCTACCTCTTGAGCATGCATTGGTTTTCCCTTGAAGAGGAAAGGGTGATGCAACAAAGTAGTGTAAGTATTTCCCTTAGTTTTTGAGAACCAAGGTATCAATCCAGTAGGAGGCTACACGCAAATCCCTCGTACCTACACAAACAAATAACAACCTTGCAACCAACGTGATAAAGGGGTTGTAAATCCCTTCACGGCCACTTGCAAAAGTGAGATCTGGTAGAGATAATAAGATAAATATTTTTGGTATTTTTATGATATAGATTGGAAAGTAAAGATTGCAAAATAAAATAGATCGGAAACTTATATGATGGAAAATAGACCCAGGGGCCATAGGTTTCACTAGTGGCTTCTCTCAAGATAGAATAAGTATTACGATGGGTGAACAAATTATTGTCGAGCAATTGATAGAAAAGTGCATAGTTATGAGAATATCTAGGCATGATCATGTATATAGGCATCACGTCCGCGACAAGTAGATCAAAATGATTCCGCATCTACTACTATTACTCCACACATCGACCGCTATCAAGCATGCATCTAGAGTATTAAGTTCATAAAAACAGAGTAACACATTAGGCAAGATGACATGATGTAGAGGGATAAACTCAAGCAATATGATATAAACCCCATATTTTTATCCTCGATGGCAACAATACAATACGCGCCTTGCTGCCCCTGCTATCACTGGGAAAGGACACCGCAAGATTGAACCCAAAGCTAAGCACTTCTCCCATTGCAAGAAAGATCAATCTAGTAGGCCAAACCGAACTGATAATCGAAGAGACTTGCAAAGATAACCAATCATTCATAAAAGAATTCAGAGGAGATTCAAATATTGTTCATAGATAATCTTGATCATAAACCCACAATTTATCGGATCTCGACAAACACACCGCAAAAAGAATTACATCAAATAGATCTCCAAGAAGATCGAGGAGAACTTTGTATTGAGATCCAAATAGAGAGAAGAAGCCATCTAGCTAATAACTATGGACCCGAAGGTCTGTGGTAAACTACTCACACTTCATCGGAGAGGCTATGGTGTTGATGTAGAAGCCCTTCATGATTGATTCCCCCTCCGACGGAGCGCCGGAAAAGGCCCCAAGATGGGATCTCATGGGTACATAAGGTTGCGGCGGTGGAAATTGGATTTCGTGGTGCTCCTGGATGTTTTCAGGGTATATGAGTATATATAGGCGAAGGAAGTCGGTCAGGGGAGCCACGAGGGGCCCACGAGGGTGGGGGGCGTGCCTAACCCCCTGGGGCGCGCCTCCCTACCTCGTGGCCCCCTCGTTTCTTTCTTGACGTCCACTCCAAGTCTCCTGGATTGTGTTTGTTCCAAAAATAACTCCCCCAAAGGTTTCATTCCGTTTGGACTTCGTTTGATATTCCTTTTCCGCGAAACACTAAAATAGGCAAAAAACAACAATTTGGGTTGGGCCTCCGGTTAATAGGTTGGTCCCAAAAATAATATAAAAGTGCTTAGTAAAGCCCATTAAACATCCAAACAGGTAATATAATAGCATGGAAGAATAAAAATATATAGATACGTTGGAGACGTATCACCCATCCTGTAGGGCCCGTGCGCTCAAGGTAAGTTGGGCCCGTGCGCATGGTACACGCCCGTGCGCACGGGGTGCTACAGCCGCAGCTCCCTGTGTAGCCTGTGGTCATGGGGTCTCAGGGGGCCGTGCGCACGGGGTCGCCTTGGACTTCCTATCCAGCTCCTGTTTGGCTTGGTCTTGCTCCGTGGGGCCTTGGGGTGGTCCGCCTTCTCCTTGGTGATGTTCCTGAGCTCCTTGGTGGTGTTCCTCTTCGTACCTAAGGAGGCATAGAGTATTTTGGTGAGGTAGCAACCAAGTCCCACTTGTATCCATATGCATGTCAACTAGGAAGGAGTTCACCTTGGTTTCTATTGCACGTGCTCTAGCTCTTGTCATGGGTCCATGTGGGGCTTGATGTGTTGGTTGAGTCCCTGGGGATGATGGAAGGATGCTCTGCATCATCTCCCGCCCCCTTGGGAGAGATCCGTCCACGGATCATGATCTTCATCACCATGGTACTTGGCCAAATCTTGTACGTTGAAGATGTCACTTTCGTTGTACTTGTCGTGTGGGATGTCAATCTTGTAAGCTTTGTCATTGTAGCGTGCTAGCACCTTGAAAGGTCCATCGGCTCGTGGAAGTAGCTTTGACTTGTGCTCATTGGGGAAGCACTCGTTTCTAAGATCAAACCATACGAGATCTCCTGGTTGGGATACCATTGGTTTCTTGTTGATGTTGAGCTTGTTGGAGATGCGATGTACTTGACGCTTGATTGTTGCCCTTGTATCTTCATGCATCCTCTTGAGAAAACTTGCCCTTGCACTTGCATCCATGTTTGCGCGTTCTTGGAGCAGTAGAGGTAGAATGTCCAATGGGGATAATGGGTTAAAGCCGTAGACAACCTCGAAGGGGGACTTGCCGGTAGTGGAGTGTCGGGCTCGATTGTAGGCGTACTCGGTGATGGGTAAGCACTCCTCCCACTCCTTGATGTTCTTCTTTATCAACACGCGAAGTAGATTGGAGAGCGTCCGGTTGGTGACTTCGGTTTGACCATCGGTTTGTGGGTGATATGCCGTGGAGAATAGAAGCTTGATGCCGAGCTTGGCTCAAATTGTCTTCCAAAAGTAGCTTAGGAACTTGACGTCCCGGTCCGACACTATGGTCCTTGGCACTCCATGCAACCTCAGGATTTCCCTACAAAAAAGATTTTGCAACATGTGAAGCGTCATCTATCTTATTGTATGGAATGAAATGTGCCATTTTGCAGAATTGGTCCACAACAACAAAGACGAAATCCTTTCCATTGCGAGTTCTAGGCAAACCAAGCACAAAATCCATGCTAATATCTTCCCATGGTTGATATGGAATTGGAAGTGGCATATGTAAACCATGAGATTGAGCTTTGGACTTAGCTTTGCGGCATGTAGAGCATTTGTTGGTGAAGCGTGCCACATCGCAGAACATCTTTGGCCAAAAGTACTTGAAGGAGAGTGTAACGCCCCAAGACCGATGATTCAGAAGACTTCCATATTTTGTGACCTCCGTGTGTTTTTTATTTGTGCTTGCTCTATTTATTTTTGCATTGCATCATGTCATCATGCCAGCATGTCATTTAATTTTTAAAACCTAACTAAATAAATTGCATAGATCTTTTGATCTATTTAAATCGAGGGAATTCACATGGTGATTTCTCTTTATAACATATCCTCCTAATATTTATGGAGCTATTATAAATATTCCATTAGTTTGGAATTAACCGCAACCCACTTGCAATTTAATTCTCATGCCTTTTGCTTCAAGTTCGTTCTCCAAACTTTCTCCATAATTCTTTCTCCATTTATCGAGGCTCCTCCTAATTTCTCAACATTTTTGAACACTTCTAAATCCTAGTCCTTGTTCAAACCATTTGAATTAAATTCAAATGACTTTGAATTTAATTCTTGCAATCTTGCCCACTCCATTTTTCTTGGGTCAAGCTCATTTTTATGAGTCCGGAAAAATAATCCCCATGTCCAACTTCTTTCCCTAACCCTCTTTTTCTTTTCTTCTCTCTAATTCTTTTCTGTTAAAGAAAGTATGAGAGAGAGAGAGGAGAGAGAAGCCCAGCTGGCCAATTGGGCCTCCCAGCAGGTCAGCCCACCTATCTAATCCTAACCCTAGCCCGACCTCCTCCTCACTCCCATCGATCTCCATCTCTCCCTTGTCCTCCCTCCAGCGCCGCCAGCGTTTGATCCCCCCACCTCCTCGCTTGATCCCCATCTCCCTCGTTCGTCCTGATCCCCATCTCACTCTCTCCCTCTCGTTCCTGCCTGCCGCCACGCACGCACAGAGGAGCGGCGCCCTTGCCCCATCCTCTCCTCCGCGCCCCTTCCCCTCGTTGACCTCCTTGAGGCCGACCGCGCGTGTTGGCGCGTCAATGACCTCCGCGTCGCCCTTGCCGCCGGCGTCCCGTCCCTGCCGCCTCACCAAGTCGCCATGGCCGGTCGGACCCGACCACCCTGTTGCCGGCCTGCTACCTCTCCTCCTCGCCTTGAAGCCTCGCGCCCGGTCCCGTTCATCCCGGCCCTGCCTCCATCTCGAGCGCCCTAGGGTCACGGCCTCGCTCCTCCTCGACGATGTCCTCGCTGCCAAGCTCCTCCGTCCTCCGTCCCCTGCGACCTCGCGTTGTCCCACTGCCCAAGCCGTCCTCTCCGGTCAACTCCGAGGCCCTAGCCTGGCGCCCGCGCCAAGATGCCGTCAGGTTCCGCATTGCCATCCAAGACCCTGTCGTCCCCTCGGCCTCCTGCAACAGCCTGTTTCGGGCCATCCCCATGGCTCGAGGAGCCCGAGCCTCCATCTGCTCCTCTCGCCCTGAGCCCCCTGCATCCGCCATCTCTAGTCACTCCCGCCTGCAACTCCTTCTCCATGCCTCGGTCACGAACCTCCAAGACCACCACTGCAACGGTGCATCGCGAGGTTGCTGCACTGGACGCCAAGTACCATGACGACGAGGACCGCCAAGTTCGTCTACCACCGTCAAGTGAACAACTACCATCACTCCAAGACCCAAACGAATACAGAGACATGAACATCTACGAATCGTGTACAACTACCGTCGCCAAGATCGCGAGTACATCTACCGTCGCCGTGAACGACTACTTCCACGACGTCCGTGAACCACTACTTCCACTATCGCCGCGAGAACGACTACTTCCACTATGGCCCGTGTACTACTACTTCCTTCGTCGAACTCGACCCGCTCCGAATGCATGCTTCGAAGGTATAACGCCGAGAAGATCACCCGTGGACCGTATGCATGTGTGTTGTCTGAGATGAACCATATGTTTGCACCGTGCCCGTTTGCTTCATGCACGTTCCTCCTTGTTTGCCATGCCGTCGACCCGTGGGAACCCGGTAACCGGGATCACCCCATCATCTTTTGCATGTTCCGCACATCCGCACACTTGCTCCTTTGCACCGACATCTCGGTGAGTTGTCGGACCACCGGAATGTTGCCGTGGCACCATTTACGTTGTAGTTGCCATGGCACCCCTTTCGTTCCACCACGGTGAAAAATGCTTCATAACATGCTCATGTCAATGTTTTCATAAAATTGCATTTAACTTGCATATGTCAACCGCATTATGATAACAACAATTAAAATGTTTAAAATTGTTGTTTGCGTTAAATTGCTAAATAACATATGGGGATTTTCCGGAATTGTCGTTTGTTGATTCCGACCTCATTTAAACTTGCCTAAATAGTTAGTTTAATTATGCTTCACCTCTTGCCATGTTTAACAACATTTAATATTGTTGGGTACATAAACGCGAGAGAACTAAATAATTGATGTGGTGTTTCGTCAATATGCAACTCGTTGCATATTGAGCTCCACTTAACTTGTAGTATTGTTTGTGCACTTTGCCATGCCATGCCTCGTTAAACCGGACATGCATCATACTTGGTTGCGCATCATGCCGTGTTTATGTGATGCTTGTTTACCACATTGTTTTCTTCTTTCCGATTTGCTTCTCTCGTTAGCTTCGGTTTCGTTCTAGAGTTGTGAGGATTCGTTCGACTATGTCCGTTTGTCTTCTTCATGGACTCGTTCTTCTTCCTTGCGGGATCTCAGGCAAGATGACCATTACCCTTGACATCACTTCTATCTTTGCTTGATTGTTGCTTGGTTCTATCACTATGCTGTGCTACCTATCACTTGTTTTATCTAGCCTCCCAAATTGCCATGTTAGCCTCTAACATTTTTCACCCTTCCTAGCAAACCGTTGCTTGGCTATGTTACCGCTTTGCTCAGCCCCTGTTATAGCATTGTTAGTTGCAGGTGAAGATGAAGATTGCTCCATGATGGACAGGATTATGTTGGGATATCACAATATCTCTTATTTAATTAATGCATCTATATACTTGGTAAAGGGTGGAAGGCTTGGCCTTATGCCTGGTGTTTTGTTCCACTCTTGCCACCCTAGTTTCCGTCATACCGGTGTTATGTTCCTTGATTTTGCGTTCCTTACGCGGTTGGGTGATTTATGGGACCCCCTTGACAATTCACTTTGAATAAAGCTCCTCCAGCAAGGCCCAACCTTGGTTTTAACATTTGCCACCTAAGCCTTTTTCCCTTGGGTTCTGCAGACTCAAGGGTCATCTTTATTTAACCCCCCCGGGCCAGTGCTCCTCCGAGTGTTGGTCCGAACTAGAGCCACTTGCAGTGCCACCTCGGGGAAACTTGAGGTCTGGTTTTTGTTGTACATAGTGTTCATCTGGTGTGCCCTGAGAATGAGATATGTGCAGGCCCTATCGGGATTTGTCGGCACATCGGGCGGCTTTGCTGGTCTTGTTTTACCATTGTTGAAATGTCTTGTAAACCGGGATTCCGAGACTGATCGGGTCTTCCTGGGAGAAGGATTATCCTTCGCTGACCGTGAGAGCTTGTGATGGGCTAAGTTGGGACACCCCTGCAAGGTATAAACTTTCGAGAGTCATGCCCGCGGTTATGTGGCAGATGGGAATTTGTTAATATCCGGTTGTAGAGAACTTGACACTTGACTTAATTAAAAAGCATCAACCGCGTGTGTAGCCGTGATGGTCTCTTTTCGGCGGAGTCCGGGAAGTGAACACGTTCTTGGTGTTATGATTGTGCGTAAGCAGTTTCAGGATCACTTCTTGATCACTTCTAGCTTCACGACCGTTCCATTGCTTCTCTTCTCGCTCTTATTTGCGTATGTTAGCCACCATATTGCTTAGTGCTTTCTACAACTCCACCTCATTACCACTTCCTACCCATAAGCTTAAATAGTCTTGATCTCGCGGGTTTTGAGATTGCTGAGTCCTCGTGACTCACCAGATACTATCACAACTGTTGCAGGTGCCGATGATACCCGTGCAGGTGATGCAACCGAGCTCACATGGGAGCTCAACGAAGATCTTGGTCGTTGCTATGTTTCGTTTCTTGTTGATCAGTAGTGGAGCCCAGTTGGGACGATCGGGATCTAGCAGTTGGGTTATCTTCTTTTCTTTTGGCTTCGTCCGTAGTCGGACTATGTGTGTGCTTTGAATGATGTATGAATTATATGTTCATTGTGTGAAGTGGCGATTGTAAGCCAACTCTTTATCCCATTCTTGTTCATTACATGGGATTGTGTGAAGATGACCCTTCTTGCGACAAAACCACCATGCGGTTATGCCTCTAAGTCATGCTTCGACACGTGGGAGATATAGCCGCATCATGGGTGTTACAAGTTGGTAATCAGAGCCATCGCCGACTTAGGAGCCCCCTACTTGATCGAATCGCTGGCGTTGTTGAGTCTAGAACAAAAATGTTTTAAGTCTTAGGATTATATATATCGAAGAGTAGGATTCTTTACTCCTCAGTCCCTTCGTCGCTCTGGTGAGGTCTCCTGACGTAGATGTTTTTTCTTTCCTCGCCTCAAATTTCACTCAATTTTTTTTAGGATCACGCGGGTATCTTGGGATCATTTCGATATTCTTATGACGAGAACATTGTGGTGCCTCCTGACATTTAGGGGTTGTGGCAGTGTCCCGGGGAGTTGACCTCCGAGGTGTTGTCGTCATAATTTTATCGTTGCAATTCTGGAATACCTGAGTTTTGCCGACATCGAAAATCTCTTTTATGCAGTTGTTGGTGAGATAACCTCGATGCCACCCAGTACTGGGGAGTTCGGGAGTATTGCCATAGCTCGTATAACGGATGCTTTTCAAAGGTTGAGGTACACGATTTCCGAAGGTTTCTTGGTTATGTGTTGACCGATGGATACAACTTGGATGTAGGTATTGTTAGTTTTGGGTGAGATATATATTGCTTCCCCTGTATCCCCAACACCAGATTGCATAAACAGAAAGTTTCGGTAGTTTTATAGGTGGGGATTCAAGTAGCTCTAGATTTTTTCTTTCCGACAGATGCATGATATGAGATTGGGGTTCGACGTCTAGTGGTCCGCCTATCCACGGTCGTTTTTACAGTGGTCTTGTTGTGTCTTAAAGAGCCCTTGGCTATGCTGGTTCGGGGACACTTCATATGTCATGTGCACTGCCTTGTACATGATGGTGTTGTACGATTGAGCTCGTGTGGGCCCCAGCATGAAAACTTCAGACAAAATCTCTATCATATGTTTGTTCCGGCTTATTCTGCAAGCCAAAGCCTTTGTTTTGTTTTATTTGTGGTATTCGAGTTGCTTCGAAGTCAAGTGTTGATTCCATACCTTTCCTAAGCGGTGTTCTCATATTCCTATGTGAATACTATTCCTTCTTGTTTACGGAGTTTGCCATCCCAATTCTATTCCCAACCGGTGCGTGTCTCTTCGAGATGATCCCATCATTCTCCCCATCCGCAAGATCAATTCTAAGTTTTCTCAACGGTATCCATTCCATCTGCCCCAAGTTGCCTTTGTTTTCCCGCCCTCCCACCCTTTTTTCTTCAAGGACTCAGATTTCTCAGTCAACTATCCACTTATTCATGTGAACTCTCTTCATTCTTTTCTTTCATTGTTCTTACCCGGCGATTCCCATGAAGATGCTAACAGAGCTTCAAGTTTATTATTCTTCGTTCTCTTTTCTTCCCCGGTGGATTCAATTCAAGCTTTGTCGATCATATCCTTTCCTTGTTTCAAATGTTTCCCATGCCAGTGCACCTCTCAATCACTCACCTCTTGCTATTCATTTGTTCCCGAGTGTTGAAGATATCTCAGAAGATTTGTGTTTCCATTCTTAATCCGTTCAAGCTATTTGGATATTGTTATCTCATTCAAGCCATTTAATTCAACTGGTGCAATCTCTCTGTAAAATCATTTCAAAGGTGTTTCTCTTGAGTGGGACCTAACCCACAGGTCTTTTCCCAGGAACTTACCTGACTCTTCTAATTATTCCAGAGTTATTCTCAAATCCTTTTCAAAGTTTGACGTAAGTATGAATTTCATTAGTCAGATCTTTTCCAAGATCAATTTCAAATCATTTCATTGTTGGCTCAACCTCTTTGCCTGTCATTCTTCTGGAGTGTCTTAACAACTTTTCGTGGTGTTTCTCGTCGTCAT
The DNA here is from genome assembly GCF_002162155.2 of Triticum dicoccoides. Taxonomy (NCBI): domain Eukaryota; kingdom Viridiplantae; phylum Streptophyta; class Magnoliopsida; order Poales; family Poaceae; genus Triticum; species Triticum dicoccoides. The sequence continues at coordinate 145,798,675 of NC_041389.1, read as the reverse complement.
TCTTGGATTTCGAAGACCGAAGAAGAGTTCCTCTTAAATCCTTACCCGTTCTTCTAGAGATTCATGGTTCTAGCTTCATGCCATCCTCATAATTGTTTTTGATTGTGACAATTCTTTTCTTACCATCCGAAGCATTTCATGAGTTGTTTCCGTTTCTTTCCTCCGAAGGCCATCATGTCATAATTCTTCATTCTCAGCATGTAGTTATCGTTCTCCAAATCTTACCGGTGCATCGTTCAAATATCCTCTAATCAGTTCATGATCTCTTCGTTCTCATGTATCTAAATCCTCTCAAGTATCTTCGTTTTCTTTTTCTCCAATTCTTCCCGGTGAATTGTGCATTTGCTACTTTCATTTTCAATTCTTACGGTGGTTCGTTCAAGACTTCACTTCCTTCATTATCATATCAATTCATTCGTTGTTTCCAAATCCCAACGGTGGTTCCATCAATACCTTCAAAAGTTTACGCTATATCTCTCTTAATCCTTTCTACGAGAATAAGTAGCATGTCAAATCCGTTGCTTGTCATCAATTTAAATTGGTGAAGGATATGCATAACGTCTTATTATTGTTTCATCCATGTGATCTAATTTCTTCTTTCAAGAGTTGTTCCTCATGTCATTTTTCTCGGTTCGAGGTGCTTCATCTTTTCTTTTCCGGCGTTCCAAGTTTTCTCGGTTATCTAGTCACAAAGCTCCATCTAAATCATTGCAAGGCTTCACCTTGTCTTTTCAACTTCCCTTTCTTTTTATCATCCTTTTTTTACCGGAGTTCTTCATAGAGGCTCTACATGATGGTTCATCAAGGATTCTTTTCATTCTTCAATTGTTCTTCAAGATTTCTCTCGAAGCTAAGATCCGCCAAGCTATACTCTAAAATAAACATGGTGCCCAACACATGTTTTGTTTTCTGAGGAGTTTAAGTATTCTTCTTCTTGCATTTTGAAGTGCAATTCTTTCTACCTTATCTTTTGAGGTGGTGTTATGTCACTCTTGACAATTTTCTTCATGTTTCATGATTCATATGTTGTCAAGAATGAGATATTTTAAAAAAACCATCATTTTTCTCTTCGATCATGAGATCCTTTCAACCCAGCAATTTCTTTGTTGGAGTTATCTTGGGTTATTTTTCACCTAAAGCCTTACCTAAGCAATGTTGATATTTTGGTGCTTATCAAGGATCCAAGTTTTCTCCTAGCCTCTCGGCGAAAGCAGTTTTCATCTCTTCGTTGATCTCAAGCAAGCAATTGTTTCAGTTAATGTCCGGTTGTCACCTCATAATTTTGAGATGTTTTTCAATAAGCCCACTACAAGCTTATTCGTTTTGTTGTTGGTTTTCCAACAACCCTGTTATAACCTTCTTGGAAGGGTGCTTTCTAAGCTCATTTGTGGCAGAAGTTGGCATTTTCTTCTCCATTCCGTTATTCCAATGATCTATCTTCTATTCTTTCTTCTGGAGGCATTGTGATGTTGCTCTTTTCACTCATCATCTCGAATTGTGAGGATCATGTTCTTTTCTTGCTTATCCATTTAACCGGAGTGTTGTGTTCTCATTCAAGTTTTTTTCATCTTATCAAGTTTTGCCTCTCTTTTCAACCGGATTGCTGTGTGAAATCCTTCTTACCCATTGTGCCATTCTTTCAATAGTTCCGGAGGCAGTGTTTTGTTGATTTCATCAAGTATCATCCCATCTTCTCAAGTTCATGTTCTCTTCCTTCCATGTTCAACCGGAGTGCTGCCCGAATTCTTTCTCCCTCATCTTGTTTTAACCGGAATGGTTTCGAATTCTATCTTGTCCATTAAACTCTTGATTCATGTCTTTGCAACCTTCAAGTTCTCGTAATGTTCTTTGTTCCTCCTTTCTAACTGATTGTTTGCAATCTCGTTCATCTCTGTTGTACTCTTTTTTTTAAAATTGCTCAACCTCTCAAGGTTCGTGGTTTCACTAGTTCATCAAAGAAGCAACTTAGTTTTACCTCTTCTCTTCCTCTTTCGTTTCTCTCCGGTGCCGTCCTAGATCTCGGGACGAGATCCTCTTGTAGTGGTGGAGTGTTGTAACGCCCCAAGACCGACGATCCAGAAGACTTCCATATTTTGTGACCTCTTTGTGTTTTTTATTTGTGCTTGCTCTATTTATTTTTGCATTGCATCATGTCATCATGCCAACATGTCATTTAATTTTTAAAACCTCAACTAAATAAATTGCATAGATCTTTTGATCTATTTAAATCGAGGGAATTCACATGGTGATTTCTCTTTATAACATATCCTCCTAATATTTATGGAGCTATTATAAATATTCCATTAGTTTGGAATTAACCGCAACCCACTTGCAATTTAATTCTCATGCCTTTTGCTTCAAGTTCGTTCTCCAAACTTTCTCCATAATTCTTTCTCCATTTATCGAGGCTCCTCCTAATTTCTCAACATTTTTTAACACTTATAAATCCTAGTCATTGTTCAAACCTTTTGAATTAAATTCAAATGACTTTGAATTTAATTCTTGAAATCTTGCCCACTCCATTTTTCTTGGGTCAAGCTCATTTTTATGAGTCCGGAAAAATAATCCCCATGTCCAACTTCTTTCCCTAACCCTCCTTTTCTTTTCTTCTCTCTAATTCTTTTCTGTTAAAGAAAGTATGAGAGAGAGAGGAGAGAGAAGCCCAGCTGGACAATTGGGCCTCCCAGCAGGTCAGCCAACCTATCTAATCCTAACCCTAGCCCGACCTCCTCCTCACTCCCATCGATCTCCATCTCTCCCTTGTCCTCCCTCCAGCGCCGCCAGCGCTGATCCCCCCACCTCATCACTTGATCCCCATCTCCCTCATTCATCCTGATCCCCATCTCACTCTCTCCCTCTCATTCCTGCCTGCCGCCATGCACGCACCAAGGAGCGGCGCCCTTGCCCCATCCTCTCCTCCGCGCCCCTTCCTGTAACGCCCCGGATTCGTTGCGCCAGGTGTCTGCCAGTTATTCGCCGCCGTTGCCATGTCATTTGCTTACGTTTTGCACTTTGCCATGTCATCATATGCATTTCATATCATGTCATCATGTGCATTTCATTTTTCATACGTGTTCGTCTCTTGCATCCGAGCTTTTTCCCCGTTGTCCGTTTTGCAATCCGGCGCTCCTATGTCATCCGGCGTCCCCTTCTTTCCTCTCTTCGTGTGCGGGTATTAAACTTTCTCGGAATGGACCAAGTCTTGCCAAGCGGCCTTGGTCTAGCACCGGTAGACCGCCTGTCAAGTTTCGTGCCATTTGGAGGTCGTTTGATACTCCAACGGTTAACCGGGTAACCGCAAAGCCCTCTTTGAGTTGCAGCCCAACACCCCTTCCAAAGTGGCCCAAAACCCACCTAACTCCCCTACATGCTCTCGGTCGATCGATTACGATCGTGTGGACGAAAACCGCTCCCCATTTGGACTCTCCTAGCTCCCTCTACCTATAAATTAGCCTCTCCCCCGAAATCCCGCAGTCCAAACCCTAAAAATCCCCCCTCCGCGCGCCGGACATGTCCACTCCGCCGCCGGACACGTCCAGCCGCCGCCCACGCCCACTCCCGCGCCGCCACGTGGCACGCCGCCACCCACCGCCGCCGCGGCCCGCCCGGGCCCGTGGATGGCCCCC